>NC_086108.1:48414901-48721702 GCF_963921235.1 Mobula hypostoma | reverse complement strand
TTTTAAATAGCAGCAAACTATAAAAACTGATATTCATTAGAATTCTCATAAGTGTAACTTTTATTTCCGTAAAATAATTTGAGCAAAAATGGTCAAGAATACTCATTTGCACGAATAAACTTTCTACACAATTGGATAATCTTTCTGTAATATCAGAATTAGAATCCAAACCAGTGTCAAGCCTTCAAATATTTCCATGAAGAACATTTGTAGATTTTTCTTGCAAAACAGCTTACTTTTGAGTTCTAAATGT
The DNA here is from genome assembly GCF_963921235.1 of Mobula hypostoma. NCBI lineage: Eukaryota > Metazoa > Chordata > Chondrichthyes > Myliobatiformes > Myliobatidae > Mobula > Mobula hypostoma. The sequence goes on along the minus strand of NC_086108.1, from coordinate 48,721,449 downwards.
AGGAAGTCAACTAATCAAAAGATTTTTGCTTGGAGATTTTAATGATGAGAGCTGAAACGTTGACCCATATTCTCAATCATTTTTAGGGATATGAAGAGGACGATGAGGAAGAGGATGATGATGATACTGGTATTGAGGATGGTGATGGAGAGGATAGTAATGAGGGTAGTCCTGAGGGAGAAGATAATTATGATGATGGCAATGTTGAGGTATGCAATGCTTTGAGACCTGTGCATCTTAGATTGAAGCTGGCTAATGATAAAAACTTTTCATGGAAGATTTGGCTCAAGATATTTAATTTCCTAAATGTCTTTCCACTCTTGTCTGTCCTACCTTTGTTGAATTTACTGATTATTTGAAGTGCTTATTTTTGCTCACCCTCAAGCATCTCATTTCGAGAGAAAACTAGGCATGTTTGTGCAGCTTACCACCATGATTCCTGTTTGTGAACGAGCTGTTTTCTTCACCAAAAGCAAAGCCTTTTACTGCAGTTTGGTGATTATAACTGAGTGTATGATGCACCCATAGCTCCATATAATTGAAATGTCACTTTTTCTAATTACAAATTTTTTTGAAGTAACAGTCAACCTTCCATTAACCTTTTTCCCTCTTCTAACTACTTGTAACTTGTATCTTGTAACTACTTTGTTATAGCCTATTTGTTTGAAAAACTGAACTGTTATTTTTATCTTTTCACAATTGCTACCTCTTCGATCAATTGACCAATTACTGTTCACTCAAATAATCTTTAAAAAGGAGCCAAGATGCATATTGATTTTGGAATTAGAAACGTAAGCATGTCACGAACATACAACTATTCTCTTTGTTGGGAGAACTGTTTACAATTAGGATGAAATTGGAATATTTTAACTACTCCAGGTGAGAAGGCTTGGTATGGGAGCCAGTAGCTTGGTGTTGTTGCATGATGACCTGCTAATAACATTTTATTAAGGTTTTGGTTTGCTAGTATTTAAGTGGCTAAAATGATTCTATTGAAAGAGTAATAGTAGAGATGATAAGAGGTATAATGGTAAGGATTTGGCAACTTGAGTTAAGGGTCTTGAAATTAAACCACACTATGGGAACACTAAGAAATATATCCTCAGAATATATTTGAATATATTGGCTCACATATTTGAAGCACTCTAAATTGGTATGATCTGGGATTTGCCCTTTTTCAGTCATCATAAAGTTTTCTTACTGCTGAAATTAAGTTTTCACAGCTTGTACACTGGGTAGTATTTGTTCAAACCTCTGAGCTCTTAATCAAGGTTGCTTTTCACACAGGCTGCTGATGGGACAGATCCTAGTACAGATGAACAAGCTACAAAGGAAAATAGTCAGATTTCAGAGGATAATTGTAAGTCTTAGTAAATAACTGGCATTTAAAATGGAATTTGACTGGTAAAATGTAAAGTATACATAAAATGCATTGGAATTTAAATATTTTACTGAATGATCATAGTGACATGGCTTGTGAAATTTTTTTTTCTTGCCTCTTGAATACTGAATCATTTATCAGTTTCTTGGTTTCATTAAAATACACAAAAGTGGCAATTAATAATTAAATGCTGGAAGAACTCGGCAGGCGAGGCAGCAGCTATGTTTTGGGCCGAGACCCTTCATCATTCATTTTGTGTGTATTACTTTGATTTCCAGCATCTGCAGATTTTGTTCTGTTTGTAATTAAACATTAACTTTTGCTTCAAAAGGCCAGAGTTCCATTGCAGTGATGCAATGCACTGCTCATTACTCACTGAGTTCACACATAAGATGAACTAACTCCACCCTGGTGGGCCTTGCAGATGTAAGTGAAATTGTAATGAGAGGTCTTATGGAGTCCTGCCAATGTAAATGCTGAAAAATGTCTTCAGTAGCTGGCTAGGCCATGCTCCCAGCTTTAACAGCTGTTAACTAGTTTGAATAAAATTCAACAATTTTCAACATTCAAATCTATTGTAAGTTAATTAAGCAATCGATAATTCAGAAAAGTTAAAATTCTTTAATTGGTAACATACATATTAATACAATTCATTTAAAAACACAGCTGGAAATGACGTAAAACGTTGTCATTTGCAGCTATTCCATTCCTTTGAAATGAATAGTTACTGAATCTCTACCAAGTCCAACCTCCCTCTGGTGCTGGTTCAGCAGACAGATTCCCCAGTGAAAACAAATAGCAAGCTGGAACTCCCAACAATCACCTTTCAAGAATTTCCCATGACTTATGTCAAGGAATGCCAACATTTAAACTATTTCAATCCTATGTCCTTGTATAATTTAGAGGAGAATTGTATCCTTTGCAATCTTTTAAGATTGGTCACTCATGTTTGAATATGCAGATTTAGCAATATTATGTCATTACTTTGTGTCATATGCTTTCAAAGAATTAAAAATGTGGTTAGTTTTGTGTAGTTTCCTGTCCTGTATCAAGTAAGATTTTAAAAATTTAACTTAAATGTAATTGGATTAGCATAGAAATTTCAACCATGAAATAATTTTCATTTTGCAAAAATGTGTAATTTAGAAATTCTGTATGGTAAAATGTGCTAAAATTTCCCAGTAACAAGTATAATGTTCCCATTTTGTCTGTAGCTGGAGGTGAAGGTTGTGTCACCACCACGGAATCCTACACACCAGAAACTCCAAGAGAGCAACAGACAGTTGTTGAGAGACCAGCTTCACGAGCTCGGCGTTCACCAAGGAGACCACCACATCCTCTTCCACCAAGACTTACAATTCAACCTCCAGCCCCAGAACTGGGACCACCTGCACAGGTGCTTAAACCCAAGTTGTATATTTGATATCCACTCGTTTCTTACAGTTGTTCAGAAAATGAAATCATGGCATTTTTAAAGTTGCCCATTTTATTGTATGTTGACCTGCAGCTGTAAACAAAAGCCAATAGTTTTTGGATCAAGAAATTAGCAGCAAGCAAACGTAGTTTGTTTATATATTTTGTTTACTGGCCAATCTGTGTGTAAATTTCAAGATGCCTCTCAACTTAGTGGCATCTGTTCCAGCTATGTTGTTCATTCATCCAATCTGTAAAGTTTTTGTCATGTGCACTGTCATCAAATTTGCATGTATTAATATGCTATTCATCTACTTTCATTTCCCTGAAAGTAGTTTATTTCCCTGTTCTTAAATTATTTTCTAAATCTTTAGCCTTAAGAAGTAGAGGTGTTGGTGAGCTTCCTTGGCTGTGACATCAACATGTTTGGATCAAAACAGGCTATGTAGTAATGTTCACACCTAGGAACCTGCAGTTTTCAACCCTCTTAACCACTTAGTGTTGTAGACAGGAGCAGGTGAGCACCTCCCACCCCTTCTGATGCTTTATTGTCGGCATTGTTGTCGTGACACCATGTCACTAAGCTTTCTGTCCCTTTCTGATATTCCAAGATGTTATTATTTGAGATGTGGCCTGCTACAGCGGTATCATCGGAAGACTTGTAAATGGAGTTATTGCAGAATCTGACCATGCAGTCATGGATGGATAAGGCATAGAGTGCGGGGCTGAGGATGCAACCTTGTTGAGCACCAGTGTTTAGAATAATCATGGCAGAGGTGTTGCTGCCTTTTCTTACTGATTGTCCAGGAGCCCAGTCCTCTTTGGAAGCCATTGCTAAGGCCAGTAAAGTTGGTTGCTGGTTATGGTGTTGAGGGCATGATCCCATAATCAACTCCACTGCTTTTCTCCGATTAAGGCGTTGAGCAAGGTTGAAGAAGCCAATGAGGGTGAAGTATGGGTGGGTGTTCCGTGTCTGTGTTTAACTGGTTTTCCTCTCCTTTTTGCTTGCTGCTTTTGGAGGAAAGTGCCGGAATCTTGGGATCCACGTTGCAAGGATTGACCAGAGAGGCTGTGGACTTGTTTTTGGGGACTTTGGGGTTCATGTATATGTTCCTGGATTCTAGTTACTCTTTTTTTTGCTGTTTTTGAGTGGTTGGATTGGGGCAAACAATGTGGTCTGGGGTGTTTCAGCGTACAAGTGGGTTAGAGGGGCGACACAGAACTGAACTAAATTTGAATGTTATTGGCTTGATGTTTGATATTCTAGTTGTCCGCTTGCTTGGGCAATTTGTTCTTGCGCATTGGGTTTTTGATTTCCTGAGTGGGTTCCATGGTGTTTCTTTGTTTTGTGGCTGCCTGCGGGAGGACAAGTTGTATTTTGTATGCATACTTTGATAGTAAATGTACTTTGAATCTTTGAGTGGGCTTAGCTATATCCAGCTTTCATCATGCATGTTCTCAGATTTAGCACTGAGTTGGAGAATAGTGGCTTTGAGTTACACTCTGGATACCAGAACAAAAATGCAGTTTGAAACTCCATTGCATACCTCCTTGGAGGTGCCATTTTTAAATTGGGACAAATGTTAAATTCCAAGACACAATAAATATCGAGGCTAATGTTTATTTTGTAAGCAAAACCACTTTGCAAGGCCCCGATCAACTAGACCTTTTCCAAAATGTGTCCGTTTCATAAGCTTTGAATGATGTATATGACACTGTTTTAGTAGTTGATTATCATTTGAAGAATGGGATTTTTACATAACTTTTGTTTTCTGTTATCTTTTGTATTACTCAGAGATTTCCACCAGCGAGGCGACCTTCATCAAGTCGTGGGGGAATACAGCTTACTCCAGGCATTGGAGGTGTGGTAAGTAACGGAATTCTGAGTGTATATGTTAGAATTGTGAACTGCCACTTTGAGGTTATTTTTCTTCAAGCTGCTTTGTATTGTATTTTATGGTCTGACCATTTGGTGAACCAAAATGTGAACCATTTTTTGGTCTATTTTCTGATGGTTTTGTCCTGAGCACAACTATGATTTGTGGCATTAGATCTTTTGTCTGCATTAACATCAATTAATAAGACCCTATATTAGTCTCCTGTCCATCTTATTACTGATGCAGCATGCCCTCAGTTGTGTGTGTGGGAGGTATTAATTTTGAGTTTGGAAATGCTGTTGCGATGTTTATGAGCAGCATATACACTGTTGTTACTACTGGTCTTTTGTTTTCCAAACACTACCTTTTACATTGACTCACCTTTACCATTGTTTTTCAGCAGCAGCATTTTTTTGATGAAGACGATAGAATGGTGCCCAGTACACCAACACTTGTTGTGCCCCACCGATCAGACGGGTTTGCCGAGGCCATTCAGTAAGGATGTTTCTCTTTTATTGCCATCTATGTTCAAAATAAGACATCTTTTTTCAAAATGTCATGAGTAAATGGGGGGAATTTTTTTGGACAGTGATACAAGTAAAATTCTGAGTGGTGTAGATTTGTGGCAGTCGTTTGTTCTGATTAGTGTAGTTGGGGGAATTTGTGGAGTCCTTTTTAATGCTTGTGAGCTTTAAATAAGAAATGTGCGTCTTCCATGACATTGATATGTTTATGTGTTGCTTTCAAAATTCGGAAATTGATGCCCTGCCAGATGTTTTAAACTTGTTTGGTTGATGTACTTCTGTGCAATTCTGAATTTAAAAGCTCATTTCAGAAACTCTGGTTAGTTCTCCCCAGGTTGCAGGAGTCCCGCGGTTTAGGTTTGGACCACCTGAGGATATGAATCAGACTAGTTCAAGTCAGTCTGATCTTGGGCAGTTGGCGTCACAAGGAGGTAATATTTTTACAAAAGATTCTAAATCTTATCAACATAAATACTGCATATTATGCTCAATGGAGGTCCTTGAAACTAAATTGTAATCCTGAAGAGAACTGACATTCCGCTGATCAGTCAAGTAGGTCCTGGATTTGGTCAAGTTCTCTGGCAGTGAGTTCCATATATCTATAACTCTTTTCAAATTCTTTCCATTCATCTTAAATCTGTGCTTTCTTGTGTTTTTTTTTTATTCTCCTACCACAGCAAAAACAATCTATACCTCTATAATTTTATATTTTCTGTTTGGTCATCCCTCAGCCATCTCCACTCAAAACAAGCGTAATCTTGTCCAACCTGTTCGATATCTCAGGTCCTCAAATTTGGGCTCTGTATCCGTATTCCTGTGCTCCCTAGCTTTTAGTGTAATTTCTTACCCATAATTGACTTCCCAAGATGTATCACCTTGTACTTATTAAAATTAAATTCCATCTGCCAATGTTCCATGCAGCTTCCCATCTGACATTTCTGTTTTCAGTAGTCTCAGACAACCTTCATCACTATCTGCAGTATCAACATGAAATGTGAGATCATCTACTGTTAATTGTTTAATCAGATCAATGGCAGGTTATTTGCTTATTCTCATGATTTCACTGAGTTGGTTTTGTGTTAAAAGTATCCTCACCATGCTCCTACAGGATTGGGTATGTATGAGACACCAATTTACCTTGCTGCTGTTCATGAAGATGAATCTGGAGGCCGCAGTGTACCGACCACACCGCTGCAGGTTCATGCACCAGGTATGTATTTGTTGAAACTGCCCTAGTGGGAGGAAAAGCAATTGCACCAGGGATAGTGACTTTAATTTGCCGGTACTTTTCTGCTGAAAAATATATGAATTTTTCTTTGTTGCTTTTGACAATACAGTACAAATTTGGGCTTTTTTTTTTGTTGTAAAACAACTAAGACATACAAATTGCTAGTTTTGAATTACCTCGTCTAGCATAGTCTTTTTAACCTTCAGAAGGCAGAACTACACAATAAAAATAACTTTGCTATTGAGGTTGCTGTATGTAGCAACTCTTAATGAAGTTGGTCTGTTAATAATTTGGATATTTCTCTGCTATCCCTCCTTCCCGAACAACCTTCAGAAGGCAGCATCTGAAAACGCAGTAGCCTGAGCTTTACATCTAGCAAGTAACTATTCCATTTCATAACCCTGGCACTGTCACTGTCACAAATGTCTCTGATTTTTGCACAGGAGCTTCTATAATAGGAATGAAGAATTTTTAATGAAGTTAAGTTTGGATATTAGAGTAACTGCCAATTCCAGTGGAGATGTCAAAGTTGAAAGGGAAAGATGGATTGATGCATTTATAAATTTTTAAAAAAGCTATCTATCTGCTGTGACATTGAATGACGAGTAGGCTTGTGAGATTATTCAACCCTTTGTTGTGTTGCGAGTTTTTTTAATTGAATAGCTTTTTGTTTTACCTCACCCTTTTGTAAAATGGATCTATTTGTGGATTGCAATGATAGTTGAGGTTTTGTGTTGGTGAACTCAGTGATTACATATTCAATGTCAGGATTCTTTTGGTTATTGATTCTGAAGGCAGGTTGAGTTTTTGCATGTAAAAAAATTCCAAGGACACATGACCAGAAAAATGTTTACTTCTCTCAAAATGGCATCTGCTTTTTAAATAGCCCCCCCCCCACTTTTAGATTCTCCCTCAACAAAACAAGCATATAACTTTTTCAAGACCCCCAAGGACCTTAAATGTTTTAGTCAAGTTCTCTCAAACTCCTGCGATGCAAGCATAGCCTGTCTAAACAGTCCCTTGTGAGGTAACCTTTCCTTTTTGCAGGTAAACTTTTCTTTTGAACTACTTTCAATGTATTTGCATTCTTAAATAAGTATATTAATATTACATATTTGTTGCCTCATCATTTGATTTTTTAAAAAAATGTTGTAATCCCATATAGATACATAACAACTTTTTTTTTCCTTTCAGTGACTGTTTTCAGTGAGGGGCCACAGACAGATATAACTGAGCATGCCTCACAGTCTGTTCCTATGGTTGCAACATCCACAAGCAATCTGTCCAGCACAGTTGAATCTGGAGCTGGTGATGATGCGGATGAGGTGTTTATTGAAGGAGCAGACCAAGAAGGGTAAGAAGAAGGACTAGTGCTGTTCACTATCAGCACTTATTTTTAATCATTGACTTTTACAATTGATCAATTTGTTACGGTTTTCCAAAAATTAACTTACTTTGAAATGGCCTTTAGTGGTTTAATTTGACCAGAAATGTTGACTAAATTTTCAGTGGACTGTACATCAAAGGTGAATTGACCAACTGTTATGTGGAGCAAGACGGCATAGATAAGATCCTAAGTAATACTTTTAATTGGTATTTACAAAGGAAATTGACTTCGTAAAAGAAGGCATTAATAAGAAAGTAATAATTAATGCCTTGGTGAACTTAAAGGTAGATAAATCAGAGCAGGATGAGATGTAATCTGGGCTTTTAAGGTCGGGGGGGCAAGGGAAGAGATTGCTGGGGCTTTGAAATGTTTGCTAGCCACAAGTGAGATAGTAAATGGTTGGAGGATGGTAAACATAGTTTCCCTTTTCAAGAAGGACAGCGAGAATAGAGCCTGTTAATTACAGATAAATGAGCCTAATGGCAGTCATAGGGAAATTAATTAGAAAAACGAGCTGGATTCATGAGCATTTGGAAAGACATGGACTGGTCAGAGATGGTGAGCAAGACAGATCCTGTCTCAGCAATCTGTTTGAATATTTTCAGGAGTTTGTATGAGTGATGCCAGTGCAGAAGATGTGATTTACATAGACTTTCAGTTCAGTGCTTCACATTTGGGGACTAATCCAAAAGGCCTAGGGATCATGGGATCCAAGGGAAAGGGGAAATTTAGTTGAAAGCAAAATGTGGTAAATTGGCCAAGGGGCACAGCGCATGATGGTGGAGTGTTGTTTTTATGATTTAGATGTTGGTAACTAGTGGCGTTTCACAGGTCTCATTGCTGGCACCCTTGCTGTTTGTAACAAAAGTGAATAATGTTGAGGGCTTGATCAGTAAGTTTTCAGAAGACACAGGTATGGAATATATAGAAATCAATGCCATAGGCACAAGATATGCCCTTTATTGAGATGTGCTGTTGACCCCTCTATTCATGTTGATATCTTGGACTGCAAAATATTCAAGAATATACAAGCCCTAGTTAATAAGTTTGTAGATGACACTAAAATAGGTGGTATCATCAACAGTGAAGGTCATCAGGAATTACAGCGTGATCTTAGTTGTATAAGGGGCTTGGGAATAAAGTTTAATTTACTTGAATGTAAAGTGTGGCATATTGGAAAATTGAATCAAGGTGGAACGTTCATAGTGAGTAGTAGGTTCTTGCAGAATCTTGTAGAACAAGGGGACCTTGGAGTTACACTTCCATGAATGTTTGCAGTGACAGGTAGACACTATGATGGTGAAAGCTTTTTTGTATGGTGACCTTCATCTTTCCAGGTACAGAGTGTAGAAATTGATGTAATGCTGGGTATGCTTGACGTTGGTGAGGCAGCATTTGCAGTGTTGGTCATCCTGTCTATCATCTTGTTAAAGATGCTATTAAACTGGAAAGAATGCAGCAAGTTTTACAAGGAAATTGCCAGGGCTCAACAGTGTCATGACTCATAGGGTGAGGTTGAATAGGCTAGGAGTTTGTTCATTACAGCATCGGAGACTGAGTGGCACTATGTTATAGAGATTGAATGTAATCATGTGATGCATAGCTAAGATGAATGCACTTGTCTTTTTCCCAGGGTTGAGGAATCAAGAACTAGAGCATACAGCTTTAGATGAGAAGGGAAAGATTTAATAGAAACTGATGTCAGCTTTCTTTTTACACGAAAAGATGATATGTATATGCAGTGAGCTGCCAGAATAAGTGGTTGAGGCAGGTAAAATGACAGCTTTTAAAAGACAGTTGGACAGGTAGATGGATATCAAAGATTTAGAAGGATCTGGATGGAATACAGATACATTGGATTAGCTTGGATATGCATTATGGTTAACATGAATGAGTTGCGCTAAAGGGCTTACTTTCATGTTCTTTGACTCTTAATTACAAAGACTTATGTGAGGGGAATGTAGGTCTTGGGACAAGATAAAAATTCTTCCAACTTGCCATTATATAGGAATTGGTTTGTTGAGATGTTTTTGCTATGCTAACGATTTTCCATACCAATCTGCCTGTTGAATAGTGTAATGAATGTAACAATGACTTATCCTCTTATTTTCACCAAATCATACGATAAACTGTCTAACCAGTGCAGAATCTTGTTTCTGTTACTTTCATCTCCAAAAACCTCACCCCTCCCACCCAACACCTATACATTTCAAATAAAAGAAACAGTGTATTCTATGCTGTTAGAGTCCAAGTCCCTTATTACATGTCCCTATGTGGTGGAAAATCATGCTCACTGGAGCAATGCAGCATTTTCCATTTTAAATAATGTAAGTGAAGTGTGGCATACAGCATTTTTGCTGAACAACGTTTAAAGTCCATTTAAGAATTACAGGTCCAAGGGTGCAGAGCTGTTCTGGATGTTCATTGCGGGATCCTGAGATGAAAATCTGCTCATGCATTTGTTAACTGTTACACCGCAGTTGTGCTTGTTATGGTTTTAGTTTAAGTACATTTAGTTAACATTTTCCAAGCACTTTCTTAATTCTGGTTGAGGGAAGTGAATTGTATTCATCAGATCAATGATCTCTGCTATTGTGCATTTGATAGTTTGGTTTAACATCTTTTTTCATTTCCTATTCCGTTTTCTTTAAAGGCATCAACATAACTCAAATCAACTGTCTGTCCAGATGGTAGATTGGAAACTGTATATATTTATTTCTAGAAGTTCATTGACATGTTTATGCTCTAGTATAGTTTATTTATTTTTTTGTTTTAGTGTGACTTTAATATACGTTTCATTTGCAATTATTCATAATGAATCTTATGAGGAAAGTTTCATCCTCTGCAATGGTTAGCAGATAAACTAAAGGTACCTTTCTTTCCCTAGGCTTAGTTCAGATGTCATGTTGGAGATTGAAGGACATCAGGAGGAAGAATCTGCCCAGCCTTCAGACGAAGCTGATATTCCATCCACTAGTCAGGACCCTCCTTCTAGTTCAGCTGGTATGTAATTTGAAAGGGCTATGGTGGATTTATGTATTTTTTTTTTACACGGCCTGTAGATTCCACATGGTGCCCTTGTACCAAAAGGCATTGCCAGTCAATGAGAACAAATTCAGGGGGGGAGCAATGTTGTTAGTTCCACAAAATGTAATGGGAAGTATATTTAAAATTCGTGTAAATTTCTTTTTGCAGAAAGATGTATGCAATTTTGTAAGGCCTTTTCACAGTATCACACCTCTTAAGTCTTTGAGATTTATCATTGTGCTTTGCATCTGATGAAAATGTAAAGCTGGAAAGCTGGCAGCAGGGTCCCACAAATGGCAGTGTCATGATCAACATTTTCTGCATGGTGCTCATTGAAGGGTAAATTATCCAAGACACCAGTTCTTTTTAGGAACTCGTATCATACTGTGTCTTCTTTCTTGAATCAATTGAGGAAAAGTGCCCTGATTTAACACCTCTTAACACCACACCTCTAACAATTCTGAACTCTTTCCATACCATATTGGAATATCAGATTAATTTTGTATTAGGCTCTTCAGTGGGGTTTAAACCTGTAGCCTTCTGCTTCAGAGGTATTAGTTTACCTCAGTGGTTGATGCATTACTGTACAGATGACTTAAGATCACCTTGGAAGGCTATTTGTTAAAAAGAACACAAGAAACCTATTGTTTGTCATGAAGCTACCAGTATCATAAGTGTTTTTAATTTAGGTTTGATGTCCTTACTTATCCCCTTCTGTGAATATCGATTTGTTTATTTTTTTTGATAGATGCTGCCATCACACAACCTAAACCTTTAAGAAGAGTAAGGCTGTATCCACAGATGGGGAGAATTGCAGCTCGAGGACGACAATTCATTAGTCGAAGAGGCAAGAACAATTTCATTTTATATCGAGACCCTGCTTTACAGGGGAGAAATGAACACCAAGCAGGAAAAGGAAGGATTTTGACTGGAGTCTTTCGACAACAGTTTTGAGATGGGATTTTATGATATTTAAGTGTACATACAAAGTGGTGAAAAGGAACTCCTTCCTGATGGAAAAGCCAGGTTCTTCAGGGGGCTGTATATGTTTGTTCAGACCAGAGAATGTTTTTCTTAGGCATGTGGTGGGGTGGAAATCTAAGATTGGAGTCAATCTGTGACGGTGCCAACTGACCCAGCTAATATCTTTGTTAGGTAGAATATGGCCTCAGTTCTAGGTTAAGTATATTGATCTTTGCAGATATAATTCCAAGGAATGGCATTTGAGAAAGTTGTGCTTGAGATAACAGTATTTTTCTTTTATGATATAGAAAATATAGAAATTATCATAATCATAATCGTGCCAGACGCCGGTCCCCTAGGCCTGAGTCGACGTATTATTATATAGAAATGCATTGCACCAATGGAGTCCCATTTTTGTGTATTCCTACAACTCATTTTCACTCAGATGGCTATCAACTGCCCTTTGATTCTTTTGCCTTACAGTAGCCAGTTAACCTATCAGCACCTCCTTAAGATGAGGGAAGAATCCAAAGGAAACCCTTTGGGTCATGGGAGAAGGTGCAAACACCATACAGATGCTAGCTAACCATGCTAAACAGATCAGGGTTTCAAGAGTTGTAAATTTACCAGTAAATGAACATTTTGGAGTGTGCAATCTACAATAATGTATAAGGCTACATATTTATGCTTCAGTTTTTAATTGTACAGGGTTATATTGTAACACAGCAAGGAGATAATTCATTTTATAAAGCAGTTGTTCTCTGTCATAATTCCAGGTTATTATGTTTCCCATTTCCAGGTATGAACCTTTCAATGGGAGGAAGAAGAGGCATAAACAGAGGAAATCATAGTTGAAGAACATACTACTATGTGAATGAAGCATATTGATCTTTAGTCATTGGTTTGGCTCCTTGCTAAATAAAACAATTTTTTGAGCTTCCAACATTTGTGGGTTCCTGTCCTGTTAGTCTTTTTCCATGGAAAAATAAAATGCTTTCCTTTTTAATTTATGTTGAAACTTGTTATTCTTTCCTTTTTGGTTTGTTAAAGGCATTTGTACAAGTCCTTTGTTACACTTCTTTTCATATAAGTAGCTTTCTGGTTCACCGGATCAACCTTGTAGGATTTAGCTAAAATGGAGAGAAGTAAACGAAGGAATGATCAGACACATGAAATATTTAGTTTTCAAACTAGAAGTTGCTTCCTTTTACTGTGTGGATTGGAAAGGAACTTAAAACAATGTAAAGTTGAAATTTGAAATGCTTACATTGCTTGCTTGTAGTTAGCAAAGTTATTTTGATTATACTATACATCAGATCTTTATACAGTTAAATTATTTTCAATGGCTAACCATTCAGGGTGGAGAGGATAGGAAGGAAGCTCTTGTCAGAGTTCTAATGCTAGTGAATTAACTTTTAATAAGCAAAATTACTACAAAGGAGGGTTTTTTTTCTATTATTCGTGGTTTGTGATTCTAATGTAAGAACGGGGTTATTTTTCACCCACTATCACTACTGATGGGATTACGGAACCTTTGGCAATTCCATTATTTTAATCTCAAATAAACAATTTGTATCTGAAATCAACAGGCAATATTTTCTAGATTCTGGAAACCTGAAATGAAAACAAAAATGCTATAAGTACTCTGCAGGTCAGTCAGCATCTGTGGAGAGAGAAATGGAGCTAACATTTCCAGTTCTGGTGAAAGATTATCAAACTTCATTTCTCTGGATGCTGTCTGACTTGGGTATACAAGAGGTGCTGTGAGCTGTTTTCTTTGAAAGACTGGATGATGCAACACCTAACAGTATTATTACAATTCTTTATGAACAATTTGATGTTGGAATAAGACTAATCTTTTGCACATAAGCTCTACTGACCTTATGCTTTTATCTCTGCATATTGCTATCCTCAACAAAAAAAAATTGCCTTTGGTCTTAAGGACAGGAATATGAAATCTAATTTGATTCTGCTTTCTCATTTGCATTCCGTACCATTTCAAACTTGTCACCTTGAAAATTCTAAACACAAGTACATAGTCAGGTTTGTACAACTATATAGTGCTGCAAATTCTGCTGTCCCAGTAAATTAGTTGTATTAAGTTTCGAGGGCACTAGATCTTTGAGATAAGGTGCCAAGTACTGCTGCTGAGTTTTGACCAGGCTTTGTGTCATTAAAGCACACATTCTTATATGAGTTACAAAATTGGTGCTTTATGATCACATATTGTGGGACCCAAGTGAAATTGCTTAGGAGAAGTATGAACAGGCCTGGTCTCTTACCTAAAAGAGGAAATGTATGTAGTGGAATGGTTGCAACAAAATTTATCAGATTAATTCCTGTACTGAGAATTTTGTTATCTGAGGAAAGTCTGGGCCTTTTCTCTCATGCCTAGAAGACAGGATAGTTGCAATGATGTTCTCTGGTTGGAGATTGCAATACCAGTATCTCTCAAGTGTTAGCCATGTAGGGCAGAGGAGTAAAAGTTCCACCAAATTGATGTGAATCTTTGGTATTACCTATTCAGGAAACTGAGTATTTTTAGAACAGGTTCTTGGATGTTAAGAGATTGAGGGGTATGGGCTTAGTGCAGGCAAGTACTGAAGTAAAAGAATTAACTGCTCTTTTTCAGTGTTACAGCAACTACTTGAAATCTCCAGTTTTCATTTTATTCTTTCTGTATCTATCTGATGCCTTTTAGTATCTTGTGCATTAAGATGCCCACTTCCTTTTATGCCTTCAACTCTACATTTCGCCTTTAAGCAAATGTTTTGAACACTCTTCCACTTTTCCCAGGAGGATGATGATGTCATGCCTCCACCAAGAGATGTATTTCAGTAAGTTTACTTCCCGCAATATTTTTAGTGAATTTCTTGTTCTTATTTTTTGCAACTAGTTGGGCTTCTTAATGTTTTCTGCAAATTTGGAATTTAAATCTTTATTAAAATAATGGAAAAACTGATGTCTATGGTCTATGTTCTCAGATACAGTACTTTCCACATCTTACAATTAGAAAATTACCTTTATCCCAGCCTCTAAATGAACATTTTTTAAAAACTAATAAACAGTAAATGCCTCTGCCTACTTATGATCTTTCATACTTCCAGTTTATTGACCTGATGATTTAACAAACATCTGCTGTTCACAAATGCCTGCTAAGTAATGCATGTCTAAATACTCCCCTTCACTGAAATGAACTAATGCTTTCGACAGCTGCTGTTAAACTTGTTTAAATAGAGTAAAAGTTTTACTCATCCTTCTTAAATACCCTGTTGATAGCCAAGTGCACAAAAAGAAATCAGGCTGAACTTACCCCGTGAGAGCACATAATATTCGTATTTTTCTGGAAGTCCAGGATTTGGAAGTGAAATGGCTGATGTGACTGTTATAGGAAAGCCATGCCAGTTTTTCCTTATTGACATTTCAACAGAAAGTTCAGCTGAAAGAAAGTTAATTAGTAGTGGAAAGTAAATTATTTTATTGCGTAACACAAGAGAAGTAGTTAATGTATTTTCCTTTCTTTTGAGCTGGTTCAACTCTACCCAGTTCAGTCACTCATTTTGGAAAACTCGTTCTGCTCCAGAACTTCACATGATGCCTTGATATCAGATAAGTTCTTTGAAGCATAGGAGCACAGTGGCTAATTTGCATACTTCCGGTTCTTATTAGCTTGAGCCTGCTGATGAATTTTTTTTCAGTGATGTGGGGAGAAACTAAAAATATTGGCCTGAATGTAACTTTAATTTCTCCACTCTTTGAAATAGTGCCAAAGGAATTCACAGATTCCTGACAGAGCAACAGGACTTGACTTTCTGCTGTAGGATAAAATTGTTGCCCTTTCATGCCACAATCTCTCAGTACTGCACAGGATAGTCAGCTTTAGAGTTTTGTTCTTTGGAATGGGATAAACTCACTGTCTTCCGACTGAGATGTAGATGCTACCAGGCAAATCTCAGTTAATCTGCCTTGGTTTGCAACTAGGAAATTAATCTTCCAACAACTTCATGTAAATTAAGGCTTTCAACCAATGTTCCCATATGTTCAAATACAGCTACCTAGGGTGAGAAGGATCATTCAACATTATTCAGTTTTAATGATAAATTCAAGATTTATGACAATTTGCATTAATTTTAACTATACTGTAAGAGCCAGATGCTTATTTAAAAAAAACACAATTGCCCTCATTTTTCTCTCTCGACATTTGCTCTACTTGCGTATTCTATTCAAAAGGTTTATAGTATCTGTTTTGGGGGGGAAAAAATCACCAAAAAGCTGCAGATGAAGAATTAACATATTTCTGATCTGTTCCAGTGCAAATCTTTTTTTGATTTAAAAACTTAAAAACAAAATTAAAAAGTCCAGACAGGTCAATTCAATGGGTTGAATCACTAGCATCATTCCAGATTGTACCATTATATAACTTGCACCTGAAAAAATAAGATATTAAAAAGAAATAATTGCCCAATTTCTAAGCAATTATAAAAATTAGATCAACATTTATGAAACTCTCTCTCAATAACCACATAAATAGTAGCAATGTGCTTAGTTTTGTGCTTTCTGCAAAATTATCCATTGTATTTTTTGGGAAAAAGTACAAGATATGATTTGCTGTTCCAAAACTATCATTCTTGAATAGTTGTGCATGTCATACTTCAGAATGTGTTCAGAACAAAGTTTAAACTTTATATTTGCACAACAAATTTAGTAATTGAGCCAAATAAAATTTATTTTAATTCAGTAAAATTGTTTATTGGCATCTCCATTTTCCTTAATACTCAAGGCTTATGAATCTTAGCCTAGCCAATGAACGGAAAATAACTCTGACAGTCAAATACTAAATTTTAATTGTTTTGGAAGTTGACTAACTTTGAACTCCATAAGATGGCTTCAAAACCATGTGCTTTAGTTACTGAATCTGAGCACAGAAGAATTCTGTACCTGTAGTTTGAAGTTTCCTGCTTTTCTGTATGGCAACCATTGTTTGCCGCCTGTAACGTCTTGCCACCTGATAAGTATAGGGGTGAGTGCGTTCTTGTGGGCAAGATGTGATGGGTCTTTGATATACATATTTCTGGTATAATCCACCTGGAATACAGAATGCATTTAATTATGAAAATTAATTCCCAAATTTTGTGCATTTACAGTGCAGTTGCACAAACTTAAAGGGAATTACTTACAATGAAAGACTGCTAATTAGCCCTTCAAGTCCATGCTAACTCACGGCAAAGCAATCTACTCAGTCCCAATCCATGTCTTATTTCCCCCTCATTCCTTTCAACTCCCCTTCATTTCTCGTTCTATTTGCCTACACTAGTGCTATTTTCAATGGCCAATTCATGTACCAACATCTTTGGGATATGGAAGTAAACCAGAGTACATGGGAAAGCCACAGTTATAAGGAGAACGTGAAAACTCTACACAGAACACCTTTGATCAAACCCAGGTTGCCTGAGCTGTAAGTTTGCTCTTGTTAATAATGTCTGATGTTTAGTAATGAAATAGTGTACTTTTGAAGACAAACATTAAAATACGATACGATGCATTGCATGTGTAAACATTCATTAATCAGAAAAAATAAATAGGGAAAATATTTTTACAAGGGAACCGAAATAACCTTTTTTGAAGAAATACACCATTTCAGGTCTGTTACGGTATGCAGCCACTGAAAGTGTAGCCGTTATTTCCCCACTCAATCCTGAAAAGCCGGCTGCAATTCTTCGAGGATAGCCACTGTCCATGTGCCCATTCTGAAATCGCCAGTACTGGTCTCCCTATAAATTCAACAAGAATCGATGCTTTAAGAGAAGTTTCTATTGAAACGCAATTAATAAACTGACACACTTAAGTAGGTGGGAATTCAAATTAAACAGCCGTCGCATTGATAACACATTCCATTTGGTTCTTTTTAAACTCATTCTGCTGCAGATTGGATAAATTTGCAGGAAGTTCA
Organism: Mobula hypostoma; assembly: GCF_963921235.1. Taxonomy (NCBI): domain Eukaryota; kingdom Metazoa; phylum Chordata; class Chondrichthyes; order Myliobatiformes; family Myliobatidae; genus Mobula; species Mobula hypostoma. Next base: position 48,703,699 of record NC_086108.1, on the reverse strand, counting down.
ATAAATGGAATTCATTGTTATCCACACTGCTCAGTTTTTACAGTACCTGAATTTGAGTACAAGGAGTCACTTACCAAGTAGTATTTCCAAGTACAATTCTGCTCTCAATTTCCTAATAGTTTTTGCAATGCACAACTCTTTGCTAGAGGTGCTACAAGATCCCCCCACCACCAGCTGAAAGCTGAGCCAATGGCCAATTAAACACATAGCGAATTGAACTCAAAGTACCTCTGGTTATGGCAGTTGCCTTTTTGACTTTAATTGTGGGCATGTCCAATACAAATTTATTGTCATTATCAGCTGTTGTGTTCATTGTTTTGTGTTAGCATTCTTGGAGAATAGGCTCTCTGCATTTTACCTGTACTCTTTCACCACCTCTCTTAATGGTAGCTTGTGTATTAGAATTAGATTTAAAATTTTTTTCATTTTTTTCTTGCAACAAGGGAGTAAAAATCTTTTATTTTACGTCTCCATTGCTATGTACAAGCAGTAAGGAAGGAAAATGTAGGATATTGCCCAAAAACTGATTGTGTTCTGTATACATGTATGTACAGTCAGATATGCAATCAGATCAATGTGTACTGATCAATCTGGCCTGGTGAAAGAAGCTGTCCTGGAGCCTGTTGGTCCTGGCCTTAATGCTATGGTACCATTTACCAGAGGGAAGCAGCTGAAACAGATTGTGGTTGGGGTGGCTGTAGTCCCTGTTGATCCTCTGGGCCCTTTTTACACATCTGCTGCTGTAAATGTCCTGAATAGAAGAAAGTTCACATCTACAGATGTGCTGGGCTGTCCACACCACTCTCTGGAGTGCCTTGTGATTGAGGGTAGTACAATTCCCAGACCAGGCAGTGACACAGTCAGGATGCTCTTGGTGATGGTGCCCCTGAAGAAAGTCCTGAGGGTTTGGGGATTCATGTGAAACTTCTTCAGCCACCTTGAGGTGAAAGAGGTGCTGTTGTGCTTTTTTCACCACACAGCTGGTACGTACGGTTCAGGTGAGATCCCCAGTGATGTGTATACCAAGAAATTTGAAAATACTCACCCTCTCAAATACAGTCCCATTGATGTCAATAGGGCCTAGCCTGTCTCCATTCCTCCTGTAATTCACAATTAGCTCCTTTGCTTTTTCGACATTGAGAGAGAGGTTGTTTTCCACTGTGTTGGCATTGACTTCTCTGTAGGCCAAATCTTAAGAACTCTCCCCACGTCCTAAGAACTTTCTACAGGGGCACAATTGAGAGCATCCTGACTGGCCGCATCACTGCCTGGCAGAGGAACTGTGACTCCCTTTGTCGCAGGACTCTGCAGAGAGTGGTGCGGACAGTCCAGCGCATCTGTAGTTGTAAACTTACCATTATTCAGAACATTTACAAGGACAGGTGTGTAAAAAGGGCCCATGAGATCACTGGGGACCCAAGCCATCCCAATCACAATCTATTCCAGCTGCTACCATCCAGGAAGTGGTACCGCAGCATAAACACCAGGACCAACAGGCTCCGGGACAGCTTCCACCAGGCCATCAGACTGATGGACTCGCGCTGATTTGAGTGTACTCTATATTACATTGACTGTTTTATTTATTATAAATTACTATGATTGCACATTGCACATTTAGATAGAGACATAACGTAAGGATTTTTACTCGTGTATGTAAAGGATGTAAGAAATAAAGTTAATTCAATTCAATTCATCGTTGGAAATTAGGCCTATCAATGTCGTGTCAAGTGCAAATTTGATCAGCGGATTGGAGCTGTGCACAACAACACAGTCATGGGTGTAGAGGGAGTAGAGGAGGGGGCTCAGGACATAGCTCTGGGGGTTTCCTGTGTTGAGGGTCAGAGGGGCAGAGGTGAGGGTGCTCATCCTTACCACCAGCCGGCGATTCGACAGGAAGCCCAAGATCCAGCTAGCTGTACAAGGCAGGGTGCAGGCCCAGGTGTCTGAGCTTCTTGTCAAATGCTGAACTGTAGTCCAAGAATAGCATTCTAACATAAGCATCCCACTTTTCCAGGTGAGTGAGGATGGTGTGTAGTGCTGTAATTATGTTATCATTTGTTCATCGGTTATGTCGGTAGGTGAATTGTAGGGGGTCCAGTGTGGGTGGTAGCATGCTGTAGACGTAGTCCTTGACCAGCCTCTCCAAGCATTTGCTTATGATTGAGGTGAGTGTGACAGGATGCCAATCATTCATACATACTATCTTGGTTTTTTTTGTCTAGCCTCAATGGTGAGTGCAGAGATTATGGATAATAGATTGCAAATGTAGGTGTGTAATTTCCAGCACCTTTCTGATGTAGTCTTAATTTAGAGGTGCAATTGGAGACCCATGTTTGCATGATCTTGTGATGCTTTTTGCATCAGTATGGTTGCTTTGCAATTCAGATTTTTGCAGTTCTTGTAAGCAACAACCTTGTAATTGATTGCATAGATGAAATGAAAGCAGTAGGCCAGAAACCTTTCGTAATATTATCTGGACTGAACAGCCTGGAAGTGTGGTGCAGCAGAATCTACACAAACTTCAGAATCAACCTAGATAAATAAATTGCCGGGCCAGAGGGATATGACGATGTGTGGGACAAATTGATCTTGTATTTCAAAGATCCTATGTTACTTTTTGTGTTCTGCATCTTTAGAATGAAAGCTGTGAGAGGGAATGTTAGGTTGGTTTCTTGAGAAAAGACATGGGAAAATGTTAAATCAGCAGCCATTCTGCTTTACAGCAATTACAAACACCATTGTTATTTTGATCTCCTCATTGGACAAGGAATAGGACAAAGAAACTTACCTTAAAAAAGTATGTATTTCCAAGGCAGTTGCACCTTGTGAAGACGGTGTCTATTGGGGATGGAATGCCCCACACATCACTGATCCTATGTGGATGGTCTAATAATTGTCCTTTCTGGTTTATTGTCCAAAATAAATGGCCTGAAAACATAAAATTAAGCCACAATTCAGCTTTGTCAAATGGAAAGGATAACTGGTGTTTACGAATATCTTAAATTAAGAACCCTTGCCATCCAGGTCATGCCCACTTCTCATTGCTACCATCAGGGACGAACCTGAAGACCCACACTCTCCATTTTAGGAACAGCTTCTTCCCTCTCACCATCAGATTCTGAACAGACCATGATCACTATCTCACTTTTTGCTTTCTTTTTGCGCTACTTATTTTTTATATTTCCTGTTGTAACATATTGTAATTTGTAATGTATTGACTGTTCTGTCATAAAGCAACACATTACTGGACATATGCCAGTGATAATAAACCTGATTCTGCTACTTCTTAATGATTGCTAGGCAAATAATCAATGATATGATCAGCACTGAGCATTTAATGCCATTATATTATTGGCAAAGACAGATGGATTTAAATTCCAATTTACTTAATCCTATATTCTACTGGAAAACATTCAACATCCTCTCCCAATCTTCCTGGTCAATGTATTAGCTTCATTTGGGCAGCTTGTGAGCTGTAACATTTCCACTTCAGCAGACCCGCCCATTCTGATTGGCATTCACTCCCTTTGGATTAAAAAAAATGAGCCAAACCTAAGACATAAAACATTCCTCTCTGTTAAATCAGCTTGTGATCAGTCCATCCATTTTTAATCATGTGTAACTTCTGAGATTTGTCCAGAGTTGAGGCACTGACACTCTCCCAGAGGTGGAGCCAAACATCAGAAAAAAGTATTCAGATTCGCATTTAGATTTTTTAAAATATATTTACAAAGTTTCTTTAACATCTTACCTCTAAAAATATATGTGGTTCCATTTTGTAGAGTTGTCATAGCATCTGAAGGCTTCTTATTACACAAATTGGGATCATTAAGGATGTCTAAATGATAATTTTAATAATAATTTGATTTTAAAATCAAGAAATCATCCACATCTCATAATTGTTAACATTTGTTGAAACTTTCATTTCATGCTTAGTTATATGATTCATTGACAACTTACCACTTGTGATATTCAACATCATGTGCCATAGAGATGCAGTGTTAAAGCATTATTCAAGTCAGAGTACTACAGTTCTTCAGCCATCTAGACCATACCAACCTAATCTTCTGCCTAGTCCCATCTACCTGCCACTGGACCATATCCCTCCCATCCATGCATCTATCCACAATTCTCTTAAATGTTGCAATTGTACTCCCATCTACCATTTCCGCGGACAGCTCGTTCTACACGCAGACCATCTTCTGAGCGGAGTTCCTCTCTAGATTCCACTTAAGTATGTCAACTTTCACCCTAAAACTACGACCTCTAGATCTCACCCAACCTCAGAGGAAAAAGTCTACATACATTCACCTTAACGATACCCCACATAATTTTGTATACATTTTTAAGATCTCATTCTCCTGTACCCCAGAGAATAAAATCCTAACCTTTCCATATAACTCAGGTCCTCAAGTCCCAACAGCATCCTTGTAAATTTTCTCTGCACTGTTTCAAGCTTATTGATATACTTCCTGTGGATATATGACTAGAAATGCACACAGTATTCCAAATTTGGCCTCAGTAATATCTTATATAACTAACAGAACATCCCATATCCTGTACTCAGTGCCCTGATTTATGAAAGCCAATATGCCAAAAGCTCTCTTTACAACCTCATCTACCTATGATGCCATTTTCAAGGAATTATGTGTTTCCATTCATTCTACTGCATACCTCAAAACCTTACCATTCACTGTGTTAGTCTTTCCAGGCTTGTCCTCCCAAAGTGCAACACCTTACACTTGTCTGCATTAAATTTCAATGGCCATTTTTCAGTCCATTTTCCCAGAAGGTCCAAGATCATGCTGCAAAATTTGATAGCTTTCCTCAATATCCACAATATCCCCCACCATGGTGTCATCTGCAAATTTACTGATCTTACCCCATTATCATCTAAATCATTAATATAGATGATAAACTATAATGAACCTAAGGCACACCACTAGTCACAGGCCTAGAGTCAGAGAGACAGCTACCTACTACCACTCCGTCTTTGCCCATGAAACAAATGTTGAATCTAACTGAGGACTTCATCCTGAATATCAAGCAAGTTAATGTTTTAACCAGTCTGCCTTTGTCAAAGACCTTGCTAAAACCTGTATAAATAACATTCACTGCCTTTTCTTGGTAACTTCCTCAAATAAATACGGCATATGTTTGGTTAGACACAACCTACCAAGCATAAAGCCATGTTGGCTATCCCTGATCAGGCCCTATCTATCCAAATATTTACATACCCTGTCCCTTGTGTGGGCACATGTCCAAGTGGTTAAGGCAATGGACTAGCGACCTGAAGGTCGTGAGTTCGAGCCCCAGTTGATGGAACGTGTTGTGTCCTTGAGCAAGGCACTTAATCACACATTGCTCTGCGACGACACTGGTGCCAAGCTGTATGGGTCCTAATGCCCTTCTCTTGGACAACATCGATGGTGTGGAGAGGGGAGACTTGCAGCATGGGCAACTGCTGGACTTCCATACAACCTTGCCCAGGCCTGTGCACTGGAGAGTGAAGACTTTCCAGGTGCAGATCCATGGTCTCGCAAGACTAACAGATGCCTGTCCCTTAGACCACCTTCTAATAATTTTTCCATGACTAATGTAAGACTCACACTGCCTATAATTTGTTGGCTTATTCTTAAAGCCTTTTTAAAACAACAGAACAGCATTAGTTATCCTCCAGTCCTCCAGCACTTCACCCATGGTAAAGAATGTTTTAAATGTTTCTGCCAGGACCGCTGCAATTTCTGCACTAGCCACCTACAAGGCCCAAGTAGACACCTTGTCAGACCCTAGGGGTTTATTCACCCTAATTTGCCGCAAGAAAGCCAGCACCACCTCTCCTGTAATCCAGATCTGGTTCATGACCTTACTACACATTTGCCTCAATTCTACAGTCTCTGTGGCTGTCCACAGAGTAAATACAGATCTTCCCTCATCTTCTTTGGCTCCATGCATAGATGACGACAATGATGATCTTCGAGGATCATTTTTGTCCCTTGCTATCCTTTTGCTCTTAATATAGTGCTAGAATCTTTTAATATTCTTGCTTACCTTGTCTGCAGAGAAACCTCATGCCTTCTTTTAGCACACCTGATTTCTCTCTGAAGTGTTCCCTTGCACATCTTATACTCATCGAGTCACTCACTTGACCCTAACTGCTTGTACCTGATATGTGCCACTTTCTTCTTCTTCACCAGGGCCTCCATGTTCTGTTATACCACATTACTGAAGTGACTATGTCCCTACAGAAGTATTCCAACATATTTGCTTCTTCTCTGGTGTTATCCTACATTATTTTTTGTAGTATTTATTTTATTTGTAAGTTATACATCTTTACATCCTTGCACTGTACTGCTATCACAAAACAACAAATTTCATGCCTTATGGAAATGATAATAAATCTGATTTTCATTACTGAATTCAGTTTCATAACTTGTCATGGATCAATTTGAAACCAAGATATAGGGGTTACATATCTGTAGACAATAGGTTACAGGAGCTTCCTTTCTGAATGTGCAACAATCATTAACTGCCACTGCACCTCTTTCCTTCAAACACTTTTTTACTGCTCATTTACTTATGCATATTTGGAGCCCTTTGCTTAATGTTTTCTTCTGTTCTGAGTTCCTACATGGATACCCTCAACATGAATTATAATCAACAGCAAATAAATTGAATGTCCTACCTTCATATGATTGGGGTTTTCCAATTATCCGATTTGTCCCTTCATGAGTTGGTTCAGTTACCATGTTATCACCCCTAGTAGGATTAGGGACCTATGAAAAATAACAGTTAAGTGTTTTTTTTTCTCCAATGAATAGCTTATTTGACTTTTATTTTCTGAAATGGATGACCTTTACCTGGGCTGAAATCTTTTGCAGGACAATGCTACAATTATGCCACTGACAATTGATTAGACCATTATGATGCTTTTCAATTAGGCATAATTATGACACTGTAATATCTCAAACCTACTTGAACCTTTTAAAATCTGTATTATGCAAATCAGATGAACCTACTTCTAAAAGAGCTGCTGATGAATGTAGTGCACACTTTCAAAGAAAGGCATTGTGCTTCCACCAAAAAAAATCTTTGTCAGAAATAACTGGGGTGGAAGAAATACTGTAAATTTCTCCTGTCAAAAGCACCAAGCTGACACAGTCCTCTCACTGCTGTTTTTCTGCATCCAGAACTTGCAGTGTCATTAATTGTTAAGGGGTTCTCCCTGGAGATGGAGGGGAAGGGAGTGTTGGCTTCTACTGAGAGCCTAAAGCACTGACCAAATTATTTCTGATTCGAGTAACAGCTTCTCTCTTGAGTACTTGAGAAATAACCAGCACAAAACTCTTTCCTTTGCAGATTTGTGCTGGAAGCAGGAGACTTCAATTTTAAAATTATTTTCTTGTGGAATTGCAGTTGGAGATAGAGCTGAATTCAACCTTCAAGGTGGACAATTAAGTTTCTTTTTAAATAACTATTTCTATTAGCAAGCATATAATTGCTGAAGCAATGGTTCTGCATTATCGAATTTTTTGATATTTAAAATAGAAAAACTATTTACTGTGAATTCTGGGAATTGATAATCTGCATGGTTTTGTTTTAATTTATGTTAAAATCTGTTACCTTGTGTTCAACAGGAACTTTGGGCTTTATATTTTCTCTTTTTAACTTTGAATTTGTAGCAACTAATTCTTCTTTACTGATCTTTATTTCTATATTTAAGTTAACAGGTTCCATTGTTACAGGATTCTGTAAGACATTGACCCATGCCATCTCCACGGTTTTCAATACTGGATCTGATGTTACAGGATGTGAAGGTACAATGGATTGTGATACTCTCCCTTTGTTTAAGTTTGAACCGATGGAACTAGTTTCCTGAGGAATTGTAGGCTGTATTTGTTCTGCAGTATGGAAGCTGTTAAGATGAAGAATACTTTTTTCTGAAGTGGGGCTTGTTACTCTTTCATTATGCAAGAGCTTGGAGATTTTAGGGTCATCTTCTGGAATTATGCCTCCTCCTTTGTTTACCACTTTAGACTCCATGGTTCTATACCCAGTGACGGAATGCTCTGCACTTCCTTTGTCTAAGAATTTAGTCTTTGAAAAAGCAATAGGAATAGAGGGTGCTGTAGCTCCTTTATTTGAGGCTTTAGGATCTGTGGAACTACGTTTGTTAATGGAAGATGCTGTCATTCCTTTGCCCAAGATTTTAGATTCTGTGTTCCTATATTCTAATTCAGGATGCATTGATGTTCCTTTATTCAAAGGTCTGGAATCTGTGGAAGTTCCAGCAGTTGTTGTCATTTCTTTAGCCAGGATTTCATAACTCATGGAACTATATATTTTAGTTAAGGATGCTACTTTTCTTTTATCCATGATTTGAGAATCTATAGTCCCATCTTGGGGCATACCAGACATTGAATCTATTCTCAGCTTGTCAGGAACTGCAAAGTCTGTTAATCCAGCATGCATGATTTTAGGATCTGTGGATTCATGCACAGGAGCAATGGTTGGTGCTTTTCCTTTATCCAAGACCATAGAATCTGCAGAAGCATCTTTATGAACCGAGGGAACTGTTGGTTGGTTGTTCAGGATTTTTGTATGAGTGGAATTTTCTTGAAGAACTATGGTTGTTATTCTTTCATCTGTGGTTTTAGAATCCATGGTTGCATCATCAGGAACAGATGGAACTGTCTTTTCATTATCCAAGACCTCAGAATCTGTGGAAACATCCCCATCAACAGTGGAAGTTGCCAGTTTATTAGCCAAGACATCAGAGTTTGTTGATGTTATTTCATTTTGGATTTTAGAATCTGTTATGCTACCTAGAGATACAGGTAGTGTGGTAACTCCTTCATCCAAGGTTTTCCGATCAGTGGAATTATTGGTGGGAACAGTTGTTGTTATTCCTTTATCCAAGATTTTAGAATCCATGGTTCCATCTTCCGCAACAGAAGAATCTGTCATTGCATGAACCAAGATTTTTGGTTCTGTAGAAATATCCTCTGTGATGAAGACTGTGGCCACTGTTGTATCCAAGATTTTAAAATCAGTGTTCCCATCTGCAGGAACAGAGGAAATTGACATTTTGCTACCTGAGATTTGAGAACTCATAGAAACACCTTCACTAACCGAAGGCACTGTCATGCCTTTGTTCTGGATTTCTGAATCAATGGAATCATCTTCCGTTGTTGCTAATTTATATTTAATTTTAGAACTACTAGTGCTATCTTCAGGGCTGGACAGATTGTCAATTCCTTTTTTTAATTTACTAAGTTTTAACGAGATTTCTTCCGGGAGGATCTGTGTTGCATTTTCTCTGTCCAACATTTTAAGTTGAATGAAAGCACCTTCAGTCATAAAAGCTTTAGTTATTTCATTACCCACGAATACAGAATCCATGGTACCATTTTCAGGAACAGTTACTTCTGATATTATTTTATATGGGATTTTAGAAGACGTTATTGTGTCTTGAAGAACAGGTGACACTGCTATTGTTTTAGCCATTACTTCTGAATCATTTTCAGGAACAGTGGTTATTAATTTTCTGTCCAAGATTCTAGAATCCATGGTCCCATTATCCAAAACAGAAGGAGTTGTCAATACACTATCCAAGATTTTGGAATCATTAGAAGCATTTCTAGCATTAATAGCGGTTGACAATATTTTACTCAAGGTATTATAACCTGTGATATCGTCAGTAAAAGAAATTTTGGTTACTCCTTTATTCATGGTCCCATTATTGGGAAGAGAAGTTGTTATTTCTTTATCCAAGATTTTAGATTTCAGGAACTCATCTTCAGGATCAGTGGGAGCTGTTATTTTCTTAGTCGAGAATGTGGATGCTGTATTTGCATCTTTGGGATATGATGTCATTATTGGATGAGAGGTTTTAGCACCTGTGGCTTCACCTTCTGGAACAGAGGATGTGATGTTTCTATTATCCAAGATTTGAGAATCTGTAGAAGATTTTGTCAAAATAGAAGGATCTGTCATTCCACTAATCAGTGTAATAGAACTTTCTGAAGCCTTATCAAAGATGTTGTGTGTTGTCAATCTTGTCACAGAGATTTTAGATTCCATTTTAGCATCTTCTCTGAAAAAGGCCATTGTCATTGTTTTACCCAAGGTTGTAGAATCTGTGGTCACATCTACAGGGAGAGAGGAATCTGTCATCTCTTTGTCCAAGATTTTAAAACCTGTGGAAATGCCCTCAGTAATAGAGGGCACTGTATGCCAGTTCTTCCGGAGCTTTGTATCTACAGAACTGTCTGCAGGAGCAACTGTTGTTACCACTTTATCTGGTAATTTGGAAAGATTGTTCTGATGTTCAGGAACAGGGAATGCTGTCATTCGTTTATCCAATGTAGTAGGAACTGGGGAAGCTTCCTCTGGGACAGTGGGTGTTGTAACTTGCCTGTCTGAGAGTGTGGGTTCTATCGAGGCAACCTCTGTGGTAAAGGCTGCAGTCATTCTTTTATCCAAGGATGAATAATCCGTGGTGTCCATTTCAGGAATTGTGTCAGTTGATGTTATTTTATTCAATATTTTAGAATGTGTTATCTTACCTTGAGAAATAAGTGATGCTGTGGTTGTTAGTCCTTTATCTAACGTTTTAGAAAGCATGGTCTCACCATCAGCAACTGGCAGAGCAGTCTTCGCATTAGCCAAGGTTTCTGCTTTTGTGGAAGCATCTGTCATATTAGTAGGTAATGTTGTACTATTTTGCATATTTGTGTTTTTGGGAAACAAGGACTGTGTCACTATTTGATGAAATGCTTTCAAATTTGTCTTTTTACTTTCTGGAACTGAGGATGTGATGGTTCTGTTATCCAAGGTTTTTGAATTTGTAGAAGCAAGTACAGGAACAGAAGGAGTTATTCTTCCAATAACTAATGTGCTAGAAGCCTGTTTAAGGATAGTCTGTGTTGTCATTTCTGCCTCCAAGAGATTTGCTTCCCTGGAAGTAACTTGAGGGATAAAGGTTGTTGTCATTACTTCATCCAAAATATTAGATTCTGTAGTCACATCAACTGGAATAGAGGAATTTACCATTTTATCATACAAAATTTTAGAACTTGTGTAGATGTCCTCAGCAACTGGGGGCGTTGTCAGCCTATGGTTTTGGGTATTTGAATAAATAGATTCATTTTCAGGAATATTGGCTGCTGTCTTGTTCTCCAGGATTTTAGAATTATTGATCCTTTCTTCAGGAACAGTGGATGTTGTCATGTCTTTGTTAAATATACTTGGAACTGAGGATGCTTCATCTGGGTCAATATATGTTGCTATTCCTGTGTTTGAAGTTTTAGGTTCTGTAGGAACAACATCAGTGTTTGAAACTGTTGGCAATCCTTTATCCGAAAACATAGAATCAGTGGTGCCATCTTCAAGAGTAGTGCCTGTTGATGTTATGTTGGAACTTGTGGAAATACTTCTAGTAATCAAGGACATTTTCGCCCCATTGCTTGTGATTTCTGAATCCATGGAATAATTTTCAGGAACTATGGTCGTTTTCATTCCTTCAGCCAAGATTTTAGGATCTGTGAACCCACTTTCAAAAATATTGGATTTTTTAATTATGTTATCCAAGATTTTAGAATGCATCTTCCCATCTTGAAGAACGGAAGTTTTAGTCAATCCTGTTTCCAAGAGTTTAGAATCTGTGGAACTACCTTCATTAGCAAAGGGTGTTGTTAATCCTTCACTGAATACTTTAGTAACCATTGTCCCATTCTCAGGAACAGATAATGTTGTCAATACTGTTTTAGAATCATTGGTTCCATTTTCAGGAATAGCTGATGTGCTGACCATGATGTTGGTGGTTTTAGAGTCTGCCATTCTATCATCAGTAACAGCAGATATTGCAAGTATTTTCATCAACATTTTTGAATCCATGGTTGTCACCGGAAGAACAAAAGGAGTTGTCATTCTGTTATTGACAATTTTAGAATCTTTGGAATAATCTGCTGGAAGAGAGGGAGTTGTAATTTTGTTCAAACTAATGGAAAGACTGTCAGTAACTGACTGTATATTTGTTCTATTTTTCAGGATTTTTAAATCCATGGAATTATTTTGAGAAATAATGGTTGTTGTTTTTTCCAAGATTTTATTATCATTGGCCATGTCTTCAGGAGCAGGAAACATTGTCATTTCTTTATCCAATATACTAGGAGCTGCTGTAGTCTCTTTTAGTGCAGTATATGTTATTTGTGTATTTGATGGTCTTGTTTCTCGGGAATCAACTTCTGCAGTAGAGACAGTTGTTATCACTTTATCCAAAGATATAGATTCTGGGATATCATCTTCTGGAGCATGTGAGGTTGTTATCCCTTTGTTCAAGACTTTTGAATCTGTGGAAGCCATTCCAGGACGAGAGGCTTTTATTCCCTTATTCGTGGTTTTAGGATATGTGAAGCTGTCTTCAGGAACGCTATATGTTGATGTGCTTTTATTTGAGTTCATAGAATCCCTGGTCCCACCTTCAAGAAAAGCTGATGTTGTCAATACGTTATCTAAAATTGTAGAATCCTTGGTGCCTTCTTCAGGAAGAGAGGGCACATCCAATATTTTTGAAACTGTGGATGTATCTGCCGAAATATTGAGTATTTCCAATTTTTTAACCAAAACTTTAGAATCTGTTATCCCATCTACAGGAAAAAGGGGAGTTGTTATTCCTTTTTCCATGACCCCATCTTTAGGAATAGGTGGTGTTGTCATCCCTTCAAATGAGATATTAGATTTTGTGGAACCATCTTCAGGAAAAGGGGATGGTGTCATTACTTTTAACGGTGGCTTTGAATTTATGGTCTCATCTGTTGGAGTTGGGAGCATTGTTGTTCCATTTTCCAAGAATCCAGTGTTGGATAAAGGGACAGAGAGAGTTGTAATTCCACTCTTGGGTATATTAGGATCTATGGACATCTCTTCAGGAACAGTGTCTGTTTTCATGCCTTTTTCTAAGATTTTATATTTTGTGGAATTATCCTGTGGGATAAAAGCTGTTGTCCCTTCTTTACCTAGAATTTTAGACATCGTTGAAGCATCAGTGGGAATGGAGGGAGTCTTCATTTTGTTATCCAAGGTTTTATAACTCATGGAAGCATCTTCAGTAATTGAAAGCATTGTTATTTCATTGTTCAGGATTTTTGAATCCATGGAATCTCTCGCAGGAACAGTGGGTGTTATTCCCTTATCTAGGGTTATAGATTCACTGGTCACAACTTTGGGAATGGAGCTTGTTATCATTCCCTTGCTTGGTTTACTAGGATCTGAAGAAGATATTTCTGGGACAGTGTGCAATGTCATTCCTGTATCCATGTTTTTAAAGTCAACAATCCCATCTTGAGGAACTGTTATAGAATTTGATCTCTCATAATCAGGAACCTTGGACCATGGCATTACTTTATGCAGCATTCTAGAATCTGTTGTCACCTTTCCTGGGATAGGAGAAGTTGGCATCCCTTTATAAGATACTTCAGACCCCATGATCCCATTTTCAGAACTAGTTGTCATTTCAGTATCCAATTGTTTTAAATTGAATGAGGTGTCTTCATAAAATTGTGTTGACAATTTGTGATCCAAGATTTTGGAATATGTGACTCCATCTTTGGGGAAAGGGGAAGTTGTAAATATTTGATGTGGGATTTCAGAATAAGTGGCCTCACCTATCTTAGTAGGGAATGAAGTCACTCCATCATACAACATTCTTGCATTTGTAGAGGCATCCACAGGAACATGGGAGGTTGACATTCTATTATCCAATATATTAGAACCCATGGAAGTCTCTACTGGGGAAGTGTTCTTTGGCATTGCAGTGTCCAGAAAGTTATAATTCCTGAACTCACCTTCAGAAGCACTATAGGTTGTCACTTTGCTAGCCAAGGTTTTAGAATACTTATTCCCACCTTCAAGAACAGAAGGTGTGGTCAGCCTTCTATCCAATATTTTAGAATCTGTGAAACTACCTTTATTAGCAAAGTGTGTTGACAGACCTTCATCTAAACCTTTCACATCTACGGTCCTATCTTCAGGAACTGAGGGTGTCATCACTATATCATCCAAGATTTTAGAATCACTGGTACTAGCCTGAGGAAATGGGGAAGATGTTATTATTTTGTGTAACATTTTAGATGCTATAGTGGCACCTACCGGAACAGAGAGCGATGTCATTACCTTGCCTGAGATTCCAGCATTTGTAGAAGCAGCTTCAGGAAGAACAGAAGTTGTTTTTACATTCTCCAGAACTCCAGGACCAGTGACCTCTTCAGGGTCAGTGTTCGTTGTCAATCCCTTCTCTAAAATTTTCGAATCTGTGGGCACATCTTCTGGGATAGGGGATGTTGTCATTCCTTTATGCAGGATTTTAGAATTTGTAGAATAATCTGCAGAAAGAGTAGGTGTTATCGTTTTATTATCTTGAGCTTCAGAACTCTTGGAAATATTTTCACTAACCAAGGGCGCTTTTATCCCATTGTTTGGAATTTTTGAATTGAGGGCATCGCTTTCAGGAACAGTCACTAATTCTTCATCTAGGGTGTTAGAATTGTCTTCAGGAATGGGAAATGTTATTGTTCCTCTATCCAGTTTATCAGGAACTGAGGAAGTCTGTTCTGAGGCAGAATGAATTGTTGCGTGTGCATCTGAGATTGTAGATTCTGTGGTGGTAACTTCCATAGAGGGTGTGGTCATTGCTTTATGCAAAGGCATAGAATCTGAGCTAGCATCTTTAGGAATAACTGTTGTCATTTCTTTATACAGAATTTTTGAATTTGTGGTAACGGCAGTGGTTGTTTTTTTTCCTTCATTCAGGGTTTTGGGGGTTGTAGACCTATCTTCAGGAACATAATGCGTTGTCATTCTATTTTCAAAGGTTTTAGAATCCATGGTCCCATCTTCAGGAGTAACAGATGTTGTCATGACTTTCGCCAAAATTTTAGAATTGAAGGTTCCATCTTTTGAAACAGATGGAGTTGTCATTCCATTATCCAAGGTTTCAGATTCTCTAGATGTATCTGTAGAAGAACTAGTTGTTGTCATTTCTTGATCCGAGATTTTAGAATCTTGTTTTCCAAGTTCAAGTCTGTTGGGATTGATGATGGTCGATCCTTCACTTACTTTAGCACTTCCATTTTCTGTAAAAATAAATCATGATAAATCAGAAAAAAATGATGATTCACTAACAAGTCATCTTTATTTGCTTGGGGCATACTCCTACTCGGCTATCAATAAATTACTTTACAATGGAAACATTGTTTTACGTTGCTTGTGGACAAAAATCTTAGAAATGATTTTGTCCTGTCTTCTTCCGATGGTTAGAACATAGAACAGTACAGGAGCTTCCGCCCATAATGTTGGGCTGATCTTTTAACCTACTCTAAGATCAATCTAACCCTTCCCTCCTAAATAAACCTCCATTTTTCTTGTCATCCATGTTCCTACCTAAGAGTTTCTTAATTGCCCCTAATGTATTTGCTTCTTCCTCCATCCTTGGCAGGCCATTTCACACACCCTCTACTCTGTGTAAAGAACTTAACTCTGACATCCCCCTGTACTTTCCTCCAATCACCTTAACATTATGCCTTCTCGTATTAGCCGTTTCTGTCTTGGGATGGGGGGGGAGAAAAAGCCTCTGGCTTTCCACTCTATCTATGGCTCTGTCAAGTTACCTCTCATCCTCCTTTGCTCCAAAAAGAAAATTCCAAGCTTGTACAACCTATCTTAATATTTCCTTCTGTCCCTAATTATTCACCCATTACCTTAAAGGACAAACCACTAAGGGGATCTGTAATCCCATGTTTAGCTAAGATTGTCTTTTGCTAATGTTCCTAGAAGATTGTTGTGACATACTGTCTTCTGGCTATTCAAAATATTCATTTGATATTTCAGCGGATCTTATTCTCCACGGATGCATTGCGGTGCCTCAGGAGTGCCTACCTTTGTGGCTGGATTTCCTATGCCTCTACCACAAATGGATTTCTTCATTAAGTGAGATCCATGTGTTTTATGTCCCTAATATTACCAGCGGACCAGGTCAGAGATTTGTTTGTCCTCTCCATTAAGATTTCCGGATCAAGGGGTTCCACTTCTAATCTGTCTACCAAAGTTGTCCTTCCTCATACAAGTTTCTTTCAACTATGATAAAAGTCATACCTACGTTGCAGGAGGCAGGTACCTGGGTTGCTGTCAGGAGAGGGAAAGGGAATAGGCAAAGTAGCCCTGTGGGTTTTTCCCTTAATACTACATATATCCACTGTTGGGGAATTCACAGGGACAAGGTCTCTGGCACTGAATCTGGTTCTGTGGCTCGGAAGGGAAGGGAAGGGGGAAAATAGGGGTACAGTAGTGATGATTCCGTAGTTAGAAGAATGGACAAGAGATTCTGTAGACATGAAAGAGACACCAGATAAGATATTGCATCCCAGGTGCCAACGTCAGGGATGTCTCAGCATGCTGAAGGGGGTGTGTGAGCAGCCCGAAGTCATGGTACATATTGGTACCAACGATATAGGTAGGAAATGGGAGGAGGTCATGAAGAAAGAATATAGGGAGTTGGGTAGAAAGGTGAAAAGCAGGATCTTCAGGGTAGTAATCTCCGGATTGCTGCCTGTGCCACACGGCAGTGGGGTGGCATGGTAGTGCAGTGGCTAGCACAGTGCTGTACAGTACAGGTGACCCAAGTTCAATTCGCGCCAGGGCCTGTAAGGAGTTTGTATGTTCTCCCCATAACTGCATGGGTTTCCTTCTGGTGCTCCGCCTTCCTCCCACAGTGCAAAGAGGTTCCGGTTGATTGGTTAATTGGTCATTGTAAATTGTCCCGTGAGTAGGCCAGGATTAAATTGGGGGATTGCTGAATCGAGTAGCTCAAAGGTTCAGAAGGCCTACTCTGAACTGCACCTCAATAAAATAAAAATAAATAAAAATAAGAATAGGTTGATTTGGCAGATGAATGTGTGGCTGAAGAATTGGTGCAGGGGGCAGGGTTTCAGGTTTTTTTTAGATTATTGGGATTTCTTCTGGGGAAGAAATGATCTGTTTAAAAAGGCTAGATTACACCTGAACCTGAGAGGAACGAATAGCTTTGCAGGCAGGTTTACTAGAGCTGTTGGGGAGGGTTTAAATTAATTTGGCAGAGGAATGGGAACAGGAGTGATGGGGCTGAGGATGGGGCAGTTGGTATACAAGTAGATGCAGTGTGTAGTGAAACTGTGAGGAAGGACTGGCTGATGTTCGGGCAAAACTGCAGTGATGGAATGAGGTGCAGTGTAATGTGGGAGCAAAATTGAAAAGGGTGATGAATGTAGGACTGAAGGTGTTATAATTGAATGCCAGTAGTATATGAAATGAGGTAGATGATCTTGTAGCGCAGTTAGATATTGACAGGTATGATGTTGTGGGCATCACTGAGTCATGGCTGAAAGAAGATCATAGTTTGGGGCTTAACAACCCAGGATACACAATGTATTGAAAGGACAGGTAGTTGGGCAGAGAGGCTGGTAAAAAAATAAAATCAAATCGTTAGAAAGAGGTGACATTAGATTGGAAGATGTAGAATCCTTGTGGGTGCAGTTAAGAAATTGCAAGGGTAGAAAACCTGATAGGAGTTATATACAGGCCTCCAATCAGTAGTCAGGATGTGGAACACAGATTACAATGGGAGATAGAAAAGGCATTTAAAAAGGGGCAATGTTATGATAGTCAGGGGGGCTTTCAATACGCAGGTAGACTGGCAAAATCAGGCTGGTGCTGGAACCAAAAGAGAAGCTTGTGGTTGAGCCCACTAGGGGAAAGGCAATTCTGGATCTGGTGTTTTGTGATGAAGCAGATTTGATTAGGGAGCATAAGATAAAAAAATCCTCAGGAGACAGTGATCATAATATGATAGATTTCACCCTGCAGCTTGAGAAGCAGAAACTGAAATCAGATGTATCATTATTACAGTGGAGTAAAGGGTATTACAGAGGCATGAGAGAGGATCTGGCTACGGTTGCTTAGAAAGGGACACTAGCAGGAATGAAGGCAGAGCAGCAGTGGCCGGAATTTCTGTGAGAAGTTCAAAAGGCACAGGATAGATACATCCTAAAGATGAAGAAGTATTTGAAAGGGAGGGATAACACAATTGTGGCGAACAAGGGATAAGAAAGACACAATAAAAGCAAATGAGAGGGCATAAAGTATAGCAAAAAAAAAAATGGGAATTCTGAGGATTAGGAAGCTTTTAAAAACCAACAGAAGACAACTAAAACCTGCAAGGAGAGAAAGGATGAAATATGAAGGCAATATAGCCAATAATATAAAAGAGGATAGCAAAAGTTTTTTGCAGATCATATAAAAAGTGAAAAAAGAAGCATGAGTGGATATTGGAGTGCTGGAAAATGATGCTGGAGAGGTAGTAAAGATAGACAAAGAAATGGTGGACAAACTTAAGTATTTTGCATCAGTCTTCACTGTTCTAGTTTACTGTAGCAATGTTCTAGAAATTCAAGAGTGTCAGGGGGCAGAAGTGAGTGTAGCTGTTATTACTGAGGAGAAGGTGCTTGGGAAGTTAAAAGGTCTGAAAGTAGATAAGTCACCTGGTTCAGATGTCTGCACCCCTGGGTTCTGAAAGAAGTAGCTGAAGAGATTGTGGAGGCATTAGTAATGATTTTTCAATGAAAACTAGATTCTGGAATGATCCCAGACAACTGGAAAATTACAAGTGTTATTTCACTCTAAGAAAGGGAAGAGGCAGAAAAGAATGGAAATTATAGGCCAGTTAGCCTGACGTCAGTGGTTGGGAAGATGTTGGAGTCCATTATTAAGGATGAGGTTTCAGGGTACTCAGAAGCACATGATAAAATGGGCCAAAGTGAGGATGGTTTCCTTCAAGGGAAATCTTGCCTGACAAATCTGTTGGAATTCTTTGAGGAAATAACAGGCAGGATAGACAAAGAAGAGTCAATGGATGTTGTTTGCTTGGATTTTCAGAAAGCCTTTGCCAAGGTGCCACATATGAAGCTGCTTAATAAGTTAAGAACCCATAGTATTACAGGAAGATACTAGCATGGATTGACGATTGGATGACAGGCAGGAGGCAAAGAGTGGAAATAAAGTAGGCCTTTTCTGGTTGGCTGCTGGTGAGAACTGGTGATCCTCAGAGGCTGGTGTGTGGAACTGCTTCTTTTCACATGATTTGGACAATGGAATTGATGGCTTTGTGGCCAAGTTTGCGGATAATACAAAGATGGGTGGAGGGGCAGCTAGTGTTGAGGAAGCTGGGAATCCACAGAAGGACTTGGAAAGATTGCAAGAATTGTCAAAGAAGTGGCAGATGGAATATTGTGTAGGGAAGTGTGGTCATACACTTTGGTTGAAGAAATAAGGACTATTTTCTAAATGGGAAGAAAATTCAAAAATAAGCAGTGCACCTCCTAGTGCAGAATTCCCTAAAAGTCAATCTGCAGGCTGATTCAGTGGTAAGGAAGGCAACTGCAATGTAAACATTCATTTTGATAGGACTAGAATATAAAGTCAAGGATATAATGGTGAGACTTTATAAGGCATTTGGCAGACTGTACATAGAGTATTATGAGCAGTTTTGAGCCCCTTATTTTAGAAAAAATGTGTTGACATTGGAGAGGATCTAGAGTTCTTAAGAATGATTCCAAGATTTGAAGGGTTATCATATGAGGAGTGTTTGATGGGTCTGGGTCTGTCTATACTTGCTGGAGTTTAGAAGAAAGAGTGGAATCTCAATGAAATCTATTGGATATTGAAAGACGTAGATAGAGTGCATGTGGAGAGGATATTCCCTATAATGAGATCGTCTAGGACCAGAGGGATGCTATTTAGAACAGAGATGAGAAGAAATTTATTTAGCCAGATGGTAGTGAATTTGTGGAATCCAGTGCTATAGATGTCAGTGGAGGCCACGTCACTGGGCATATTTAAAGCAGAAGTTGATTGGTTCTTGATTAATCAGAGCATCAGAAGTTACAGGGAGAAGGCAGGGAAATGGGGTTGAGAGGGATGAAAAATCGGCCATGATGGAATTACGGAGCATACTTGTAAGGCCGAATTGCCTAATCTGTTCCACTGTCTTATGGTCTTATTATTTCTGTGTCCCCTTACCCATTTCCAGACCTTTAGTTAAGATACCATTACCAATTATTTCTCTATCCGCTCTCCTTCCTAGAATTAGCTCTGATTTGTTTTGATAAGTATCTTGAGAAATTTTGCTCAATCCTTAGCCCTCTGTAAAATGATCATCCTGTCCTATAAGTTAAGCAACCTGTGCACACTGTAAAATATTATGCATTTTAATTATGAAGCACCTCCATCAAATAAATCAATTATATGTTAAAGTCCAGAATCTGCAAACAAAATCATTCATTTTGTTATAAATGCTTCCCCATACTTAGCTTCATGGATTCTTCTTTGATTTTTGTGTTATCATTCAAAAAGTTGGCAGCATCTTGTTGGAGCAATGTATCATTGATAAACTCTGGTTTCTCTGCTGTTGGCTGTCTTGTGGAGCTGGTGAACACTAAACTTGCTCTTGTTGTTGCCACGAATGCAGGATTTTTCCAGATATCTGTGATTATATGTAATAACAGGTCATGATCCATGACAAATTTTATTGTTTTAATTTCATCTTTTCATAATCAAGGTAGAGCTTATGCCAGCAATACAATAAAGGGAAACAGTGTGGCCGAGAAATTGATCTTCGGCTTTTAAATTGTGCTAAGAGGTTCTTGGAAGGCATGCCAAGAAATAATTTGTTCATGGGTTTTCTCCAGCAGAATTTAGTGGCACCTGTGACCCAGACCAAGGTTGGATCAAGGACAGGAATCGCTGTTAGCAGGGAAACTGATTGGAGCCGAGGAAAGGAATGGCTTTCTGTCGAAGCATGAAGGTGGGAAGAATAGATACAGGAACTTGGTGAGGAGTCTAGATAGAGATCAGTGCCAGCGTATTTGAAGAGGTTCAAGAGAGATAGTCATGATCATATTCCACATGGGCAAAAGCAACTTCAACCAAAACAATGATACACATCCTATTTCGTATGCTGTTCATTCATTGCAAGTTGCAACATTAGTCAGAGATGAGGAACAGAGAAATGGTGAAATTGATCTTTAAAAATTTTATTTTGAAAGCAAGTCTATAAATCCATTCAACCAGGAGCAATATTTTTGAATTCATATTCAGGAATTCAGAAATATTGCTGTAATGGGAAATGATTTCTTAATCTGTCTTCAAAATTACAGTAGAGTGAATGAAATTTACTGAATTTTTAAAGATTTGCCAGTAATTGAAGACAAATAACTTATCTGAACATGTTTAAGCAACATTTTTGAAACTATTCTGTGCTGCTTACTGAATAAAGCTCCTCATGGAACATTTGCTCATCCAACACTGAGGTTCCTGCACTACCAGAACTACCAACACAAACAAAGCACAGAAAAATGGGAAAAGCAAAAGATCTGTAGCTTCATTTTCACACCAGGAGACCTTAACCTACCTTTTCCACAATTTGCAACAAAATCAGAGCAGCAGTCCCCGTAGTTCATGCAGGAAGGATCACACTGACATTTCCGTCCACGCTCATGTTGCTCAAAGCAGCGTCCAGAACAGGAGGTTTCTGTCCAGAGTCAGAACAGATTTGGTACACAATGCAATGTAAAAGGAGCGTAGAAATACAAGGTTACTTTCAGTAGACTGGTGAGAGTGATATAGTTCTGAGTCAGACATCTTCGTTACATCTCTGCTGGAATAGTACTGGAAGTTTAGGATGAACACAACTATTGAACTTTTACCTCGGGCATGGACACAATTAAACTTACTAGTGAAACTTTCCTACCTTGCTAACAATATGCATAATGAATAACCAAATGGTTGAGATACACAAATGTGCCCAAGCCTCTTGGGGGTTGGTTGATCATCAACATGGGTTACCGCATTCTCCAGAAAATTTAGGGTTGAGCAATTCATTTTATTCATCAGGATCATGAAATAACGATATGATTAAGACTGTACTTAACAAAAATCCATAGCTATTAAAGAGGAACAAATGAGGCCACTCTTACACCCTTGGTTTATATGACACTGCCAAGAGATCGCGGTGGCTGCTGGTTACCTGACGTGCAGAGGATCCTGTAATCTTCGCAGCATTCACCATAACGAATACATTCACCGTCACAGTTACACTTGCTGCTTCGGTCGTACCCGGAAGCACATCTGCCGCTACAACTGTCTTCATTTTACAAAAATAAAAACAAATTGAACAGATATGAATAAGACTTTCAAATATTGATCCAATTTACCGAGACGCACTCTACGAGATCAATCGGAAATTGCCTATACCTATTTCTACACCGATTTTAAGTCATTTTCTGGATATAGCTATTTTGATAAAGAGCTCGAGAATTTCGCTCGAGAATGTGCGGCTACTGAAAATCGGCTTTTCCCATTTTCTGTGCTTTGTGTTGGTAGTTCTTGAGGTGACGAAATGTTTTATGTTTCACAACAGCGGGGCTTAAGGTATCATCTCAACTGCCCAAGTGAAAGAACGGAGAGAAAGCGGGGCTTCCAGCGGGTGGTGGGGCAGGCAGGGGGCATTACTGAGGCTCCGAGAAGGGTGTTGCCGGTGGAGAGTGGCGCTCTGATTACGAGGATCACGGTGTAAACTAAGAACATCAGGGCTTCTTCGTGCTGAGGCTGAGTTTTTGGAGGAAGCTGACTGCGGCACCTGCGTCTCGTTGGAAACCAGAAAAAAGTACTTTTCACATGGGGGGTGTGGTGGTGAGGGGCTGCACTTTAGACACTTTAGTCGCGAATGGTGGGACAGAACATTCAGCAAAATGGCATCATTTCTCGTGTAATGCATTTCGAATATTCGGTTTTTTAGAAGTAAAATGCTTCAAGTGAAATGTAAGAAAAAAGATTGCGGGGAATGGGAGGAGAGAAACGATTGAAAGAGGGTGTGTTTTGCATCTGTCTCAAGGGAAGTGGAGGTGGGTGGGGGATGAGTGACGGCGAAGCTGGGGCGGGTGGATAGGGTGGGGGACTAAGATGTCATGGGATATGAAGTAAACTCACGGAATACGTAGTGCGAGAATGAGTTTTGGTCATTTTAGGAGATCAGATTATTATTTAAATGGTGAAAGATTGCAGTATGCTCATGTACAGAGGAAATTTTGAGTGCTTGTGCACGAATGGCAAACGGTTGGTTTGCAGATATAACAAGTTATCAAGAAGGCAAATGGAATGTCGGCCTTCATTGCTAGAGAGGTTGAAATTGAGAACAGGGAGATTATGCTGCAACTCTGTAGGGTACTGGTGAGGTTGTAGCTGGAGTGCTGTGTGCACTTCTGATTTCTTTATTTGAAAGATATCCTGGCTGTGGAGGCAGTGCAGAGGAGGTTCACCAGGCTGATTTCCAAGATGAGGAGGTTAGCCTGTGAGGAGAGATTGAGTTGCCTGGGACTATACTCACTCGAATTCAGAAGAGAGAGAGAGGGGATC
This sequence comes from Mobula hypostoma, assembly GCF_963921235.1. Lineage (NCBI taxonomy): Eukaryota > Metazoa > Chordata > Chondrichthyes > Myliobatiformes > Myliobatidae > Mobula > Mobula hypostoma. The sequence continues at coordinate 48,680,197 of NC_086108.1, read as the reverse complement.
TTATAGAAACATTAAATTATGAAATGGATAGATAAAGTAGAGGCAGGAAAGTTGTTTCCACTGGTGAGTGAGACAAGAACCAGGGGCTATAGCCTCAAAATTCTGGACAATGAATTTAGGATTGAGTTGAGGAGAAATTGCTTTTCCCAGAGTAGTGAATCTGTGGAATTCTTTGCTCAATGTGGTATTAGAGGGGACCTCACTAGGTATACTTAGAACACTGTTAGATAGATTTTTGCATAGCAGGAGAATTAAGTGTTATGGGGAAAAAGCAAGTAGATGGAGCTGAGTCCACTGCTATGATCTTATTGAATGGCAGAGCATCCATGAAAGACTAGATGGCCTACTCCTGCTCCTATTTCTAATGGTCAAGGACAAAGTCCAATATATTTGGCTGCTTAGCGTCACCCCGAACCCATCTTCCTCTTAAAGTTTTTAGAATCAGACATGGATTTAACAGGGTTTTAGACCTGATAGAGCGGAAACTGTTAAAGGGAGAGGGGTGGCATTACTCATCAGGGAAAATGTCATGGCAGTGATCAGATAGGACAGACTTGGGGGCTTTTCTACTGAGGCTATGTAGGTGGAAATGAGGAATGTGAAAGGGATGGCCATGTTAATGGGATTATATTATGGACCACCCAATAGTCAGTGGTATGTAGTGGAGCAAATTTCTGGAGAGATCGCAGACAGTTGCAGGAAAATAAGTTTGTGATAGTTGGTGTGATTTTTACTTTCCACATATTGATTTGAACTCCCATACTATAGAAGAATTGTTTGGAGTTTGTCAAATGTGTTCATGGAAGTTTTCTCAATCAATATATAGGGGTCCCAACTAAAGAGAGCACAATACTGGACCTCCTTTTAGGGAATGAGACAGGACAGATGACAGAAGTGTGTGTAGGGGAACGCTTTGTATCTGGTGATCATAATTCCAATAGCTTCATGATAATAATGGAGAAGGATAGGACTAGTCCTCAGTTTGAGATTCAAAATTGGAGAAAGGATCTGGCAAGTGGGCATTTGGACAGGTTGTTTTCTGGCAAAGGGATTCTTTGTAAGTGGGAGTACAGATTTTGTATGTTCCTGTTAGAATAAAAGGCAAGACTATGAGGTTTAGTGAACTTTGATTTTCAAGGGATGTTGAGGTCCTGGTTAAGAAGAAGGAGGAGGTGCAAAGCAGGTATAGGGAGACAGGAACAAATGAGGCACTTCAGTATTAGAAATACAAGAAACACAAGAGAGGGAAATCAGGAGGGCTGAAAGAAGGCATGAGGTTGCTTTGGAAGATAAAGTGAAGGAGACTCTCAAGGATTTCTACAGATATATTAAGAGCAAAAGGATAGCAAAGGACAAAATTGGTTCTCTTGAAGATCAGTGCGGTCATCTGCTCATGGAGCTAAAAAAGATGAGGCAGATTTTGAATGGATTTTTTTGTGTCTGGATTTACTTGGGAGACAGACACAGAGTCTGTAAAACTGAAACAAAACAGTCGTAAATTCATGGACTGAATCCCGATTAGAGAAGAGGAAATGCTTGCTGTATTGAAGCAAATTAGGGTAAAAAAAAAGTCCCCAGAGACTGACGAGGTGTCTCCTTGGACTTTGTGGGAGGCCAGTGTAGGAATAGCAGGGGCCCTGACAAAGCTACTTAAAATGTCTTTAACTACGAGTGAGAAGAAGGAGGACTGGAGGATAGCAACTGTTGTCCTGTTGTTCAAAAAAGACTCTAAGAATAAGATGGGGAACGATAGGCTGGTGAGCCTGTTATCGGTAGTGGGTAAGTTATTAGAAGGTATTCGAAGGGACTGGATATGTAAGTATTAGGATAGGTTTGTGTGTGGTTGGTGGTGTCTGATCAATCTTATAGAGTTTTTTTTGAGGGGGTTACCAGGAAATTTGATGAAGGAAAAACAGTGGACATTGTTTACATGGACTTTAGCAAGGACTTTGACGAAGTCCCGCATGAGTGGCTGGTCAAGAAGGTTCAATTGCTTGGCATTTAGGATGCGGTAGTCAATTGGATTCAACATTGGCTTTGGGGAGAAGTCAGAGAGTGGTAGTAGATGTTTGCCTCACCGCCTGGGGGCCTGTGATTAATGGTGAGCCACAGGGATCAGTGCTGGGTCCATTGTTGTTTGTCATCTATATCAACGATCTGCATGATAGTGTGGTAAATTGGATCAGCAAATTTGCAGATGATATCAAGTTTGGAGGCATAGTGGACAGAGAGGAAGGCAATTAAAGCTTGTGGTGGTATCTGGGCCAGTTGGAAAAACGTGCTGAAAATGGCAGATGGAATTTTATGAAGATAAGTGTGAGGTGTTGCATTTTGGGAGAATAAATCAGGGTAGGACTTGCACAGTGAATGGTAGGGTACTGAGGAGTGTGGTGGAACATAAGGATCTGTGACTACAGATCATAATTCCTTGCCTCACAGGTAGGGTCATAATGAGAGATTTTTGTACATCGGTATTCATAAATAAAAGTCTTGAGTGCAAAAGTTGGGATGTTACGTTGAAGTTCCATATGACACCAGTGACAGCTAATTTGGAGTATGGCGTGCAGTTCTGGTCACTTACCCACAGGAAAGATTGAAAGTGTGCAGGGAAAATTTACAAAGATGTTGCTGGGTCTTGAGGATCTGAGTTTTTGGTAAAGGTTGAATAGGGTTAGGACTTCATTCCTTGGAGCATTGGAGAATGAGGGGAAATTTGATAGAATTGTACTGAATTATGAGGTAAATGCAAGTAGGTTATTTTTTCCACTGAGGTTGGTTAAGACTGGAACTAGAGGTCATGGGTTAAGGGTGAAAGGTGGAATGTTTAAGGGGAGCATGTAGGGGAACTTCTTCAGTCAGAAAAATGGGGAGAAGACAAAGGAAATCATTGTGGACTTTAGGAAGGTACAGACAAACCATCCCCTTCTGCCCTCTGCAAATACATGGCTCCTCTGTAGGATCCCACCCATCCATCCAACATCCTCTTTGACTTTCTACCATCAGGCAGGAGACTACGATGCATAAAAACAAGAACGGTCAGGATGAGAAACAGTTTCTTTCCCCAGGCCATTAGGCTTCTGAGCTCCCAGCCGCATTGTATCAAAATGTCACTGGTTAATCTGTTCCGTACCTTCCATTAAAAAAAATTAATGCATTTCTGTTTGTTATTTATGTGCGATTCATCTGTAGATTTTATGCCACCTTCATAAGACATTGTGTTATGTATACTACTGTACTTAACGCACTGGTTCGAAGAAACGTCTCGTTTCTAAATACATTTTATAGTTATATACATTATATACATATATGTAGTTAATGACAATAAACTTGACTTGAATGGGCTGGCAGTGGATGTGGGTTTGATTGTACCATGTAAGAGAAGTTTTGATTAGTACATGGATGGGAGCGGTATGGAGGGCAATGGTCCTGGTGTAAATCAATGGGATTAGGTGGAAGAAAAGTTCAGTTTGGAGTAGAAGGGTTGGAGGGCTTGTTTCTGTGTTGTAGTGCTTTATGATTATGACTCTCTGACATTTTGTCCCATGTTGTGTACTAGGTAAAAGGAAAGAAAGAGAAATTGAAAACTGAGAAGACAATAGAAGGAATAAAAAGGGAAATGCAGAAGCCCTAACATGAAGATTATTTAGTTGGTTAATACACACAAAGTGCTGGAGGAACTCAGCAAGTCAGGCAGCATCTGTGGAAGGGAATAAGCACTCAATGTTTCAGGTTGAGACCCTTCACCAGCCCGAGGAGGGTGAAGGCTTGATTTAGCATGAGGCAAAGGGACTCTGTCTTGTTTGGGAATCAACTACTGAAGTTGGTCAGGAAATCTCCAGTAGGTCAGATATCTCTGTGCGCAGACTTGTCAGACTTCTTTCTCTATAGTGTATCAAACATTCCCGCCATTATGATACTCCAATTTGTTTATCCTTTTTATTATAATAAACTTATGATACATGAGGAGGATATTTCAGCCTTTTGTGTCTAGGTCAGTGTACAGAGCAATCTCATTCCCCATATTCCTCTATTTTTGCAATTGTTTCATTCCCCCGTCTGTGTGTCTCCTTCTCCCTCTCCCCCTTCACTCTCCCCCTTCACTCTTCCCCCCTCACTCTCTCCCCCCTCACTCCCCCCTTTCCCCCCTCTCTCTCTCTCACACACACACTATGTACAGGTATTTTGGGGAAGTCAAATGGGATAGGAAATATCCAATCCTACACAGTTGGATATTATGGAGTGTTGAATGGAGATCCCAAGCAGTTCCCTGTAAATATCAGTTTAGGTTGCTGGGTGATGAAAAGGTAGATGACTTGCTTGCATTCATAGGTCAGGGCATGTAATGTGAAACCTGGGATGTTGCAACCTTACCAAACACTGGTTAGGCCTTTCTTGGTGTATTGTAATATATAGCTCTGGTTGCCTCGCTATAAGACAGGATGTGAATTGTGAAGGGAGAGTGCAGAGGAGATTCACCAGGACGTTGGAGGATTTTAGTTATGGGGAGAGACTGGGCTTGTTTTCCTGGACTGGAGGACACTGAGGGGTGGCCTGATTATTATAGATAAGAGGTTATGGGAGACATGGATAGTGTAGTTAAAATCATTTTCCATGGTGGTGTATCAAAACTGAGGGCAGAGGGTTAAGGTGAGCAGAAGGAGCTTAGAAGGTAATCTGAGGGCTGAGTATTTTATAAAGAGTGGTTGATATCTGGAAAGTGCTACTTGAGAATGTGGTAGAATCAGATGCAACAATTGCATTCAAGAAGCATATAGACACACATGGGTAAGTAATGCAATGGTATGAACCTAATGCAGGAAATTGGGATTAGTGCAATGGGAAAAAAAGATTGCCATGGATGTAGTGGGCCGAAGACTCTGTTCTGTATGAATCTAATACTTCCTTGTATCTTGTTCTTGCCACATCCCCATGGGCTTCATTTACAGTGCCTTTGGAAAGGAAATGGAGTACGTGGATGAAACCTATGTGTCATTGGAAGAGCAGATAAACTCCATACACAGGGCACTGGAGGTGGGCATTGAACCAGGGTGGCTGGAGTTGTAAGGTGTCACCGCAACTGTGGTATCCTTGTCCATTAGGGATGTCGATCATCTATTGGACATACAGGATGCCCCATTCTACTACTCTTTCACCACTCCTGATTTAGGTTGAGGGATGGTGGCCATGAAGGAATTAAAATGTGGGGAAAAAGATCTAACTGGAACAAGTTGGGGAGTGTGGAAGTAGACAAATCAAATGTCTCTATTCTTGCCATGTGGTTGAAGGAATGGAGCTGCCATTTTGTGAGACTGTTCTGCAGCCTTCATTTTGTGAACTGTTTTGTAAACTGGTTTTGTTTGGGAATTGCTTGATCAATTAAAGGGAATCGAGGGTTAGGTTTTTTACAGAGACCTCCACAGAGAACTATGGAGAGCGATTGATATCTGGCAATAAATGTAAATTCTCACTTCCAGCAATCAATTATCTTTGTCTCATGATGATACCTTGATGTCTGAGATTTCAGGTGAACTGCTTCTGATGCCACACCTGCCCTGAGATATTTTGCACGACTATAACAAGAATAGTACAAAGGCATGAACTGAATCTGCGTGTGGTTCTGAATATGGAAAATCTATTTCTGATTATATTGTAGGCATTATCTGACTTGCAATTCAGTATATTTTTTGTTTTCAGTAGTATTTACAAGTTGTCGCATTTATTCAAGTTCAATGTGTTCTGATAAATGATGAATGATGGCTGATGTTTAAGCTCACTTTCATCTCACAAGTATGATTAGCACATGAGGAATCTTTGTCAAGATGGATGAAAAACTTGCCCGCAAAGCAATTGCTGGGTCATAAATGAAAAGGTACCATATATGCTTTCTCTTGAACTCATTGGGAAAACTTTTGTGGCCTCAATTTAATACTTATTCACTTTGCAAATAGTTATCTTCTGGTTGACTGATATGTCAGAAAGCACGGGAGTCAAAAATTGAATATTAATTTGTAATTTGGAACATCAATGTGTTGTCCAGTTTTGGGTGTTCGGAGCACTGTAATAGGTGATTTGAGTTCTGGGGCATTATAATTTGGGGCTGTTTCTGACATATTATAGTTGTATGTAATAATAATAATTGTTTTTTTATCTTGCCTAAGTGGAGCAATACAACTCTGTTGTAGCAAAAGTGCCCCAATGTCTTTATCTCTGCAATCTTAAAAACTTAATGAAATCATTTTGTTGTTAACGTTATTTCATATCCATCACTTACCTTGAGTTTCGATCACTTTTAGCAAGCTAAGCGATGATACTGTTAAAAGGATTGTTCGCCATGTGATGAGATTTTGAGGATTAGCCATCTTATTTACTTCTAACTGCACAAAAGAAGAAAAGGTTTATGGTAAAGGAGGTGTAATCCAAGGTAATAAAGGCCAATTGTTATTTTGATTAAATTTAGTTCAATTAGCATAGAGTAAGGATGAACCTTGAGAGCAAGGATCAACTACCACTTGTACTGGCAGCTCATTCCACACTCTCACGACCTTCTGAGTGAAGTAGTTTCCTTTCATGTTCCCCTTAAACTTCTCACCTTTCCCCCTTAATCAATGACCTCTGGTTGTAGAACCATCCAACCTCAGTGGAAAAAGCCTGCTTGCCCTATCTATACCCTCATAATTTTGTATACCTCTATCAAATCTCTCAATTTTCTACATTCTTAAGAATACAGTCAAAACCTATTCAATCTTTCCTTATAACTCAGGTCTTCCAGACCCAGCAACAGCCTTGTAAATTTTCTGTACTCTTTCAGCCTTGGTTACATCTTTCCTGTAGGTAGATGACCAAAACTACACACAATACTTCAAACAACTTCAATATAACATCCCATCTCCTGTACTCAGTACTTTGATTCATGAAGACCAATGTGCCAAAAGCTTTCTTTATGACCCTATCTACCTGTGATGTCACTTTCAACAAATTATGTACCTGTATTCCCAGATCCCTCTGTCTACCGTACTCAGGGTTTTATTGCGTAATATTTATTTCCAACAGCAATAATTGGGTCATTTCATATATTAAAAGCAGCGTTGCTGCATTTTGTCTACAAGCAAGTGTCAAATAGGATGTGTTCTTCCTATAAGGAGCTGCATGTGATACTTAGTTGCTATTTTATTTTAGCTTTGACCACTGGAGCCACTGCGAGGAGAAGACTGTTAAAGGGTCGAGTGATTTGAACAAAAATAGTTAATCAATAAGGGAACCTTCAGTGAATTGATTTCCCTATTACTGATCATTGAAACAGAAGCTAGCGATATTGTGTGTGTTAGCTCAGAAATTCTTTTTTAAAATCGGTGTATCAACTCTGATCCTTGGTGTCATGCTTAGTTAATCTGTGAATGATCTATGGTTCAAGTTCGCACAAATCTAATTTCTGCTTGCGGTGGAGGTCATTGGGAGAACTCTCCTTTTTCTAATAGGTTCAGGGGTCTTCTATATCCACCCACAAGATGACAGATGGTATCCCTGATAGTAGACCACACTCTTGCCATTATATTCAAGTGTTACAACATTTTAGTCTTCAAGTTCTTGGAACAGGCGTGAACTCAAACCTTTGACTCAAGAGTACTGAATGCGATTTACCACAGAACACGGTGATAGTAAGCATGACATCCCCACAATTTGCCTCACTTAACTTCATCGCCTGCTCATTTTTGAAGGACTGAGTTCATCCGACTGCTTTCCTGGAATGCTGACGGGACAAGGTTTGCGATATTCTGAGATTTATGTGATTATTGGACTGTAATTTATATTGGTCTTCAGTTTTTTGGTGTTTTCTTTCTTGTGGCCGATCTGCAGGTGGTCAATATGTTTGTTTTTGTGAGAGGGAGGGTTTGGGGATTTAGGGTCTGATATTCATGGTGTTTTCTGTGTGGGCGATCTGTTAGTTTTTATGTATGAGTGAGGGGTCAGAAGTTTTGATGGTATTGTTGCTCTTCTTTTCTGAGGAGGAGGGGGTTGTGGACTTGATGTTATTGCTGATGTTTTTCAGCAGGGGAGGGAGTTGGGAATTTGATGTTATTGTTGCTTATTTTTCTCTCTGGGGGTTTCGGGGTTTGCAAGGTTTGTTTCTTTTTCTTTTTTGTGCTGGGGGTGTAAGTTGATATCTAATATCTATTTTTCCAACGACTCCCATGGTTTTTCTGTATTTTATGGCTATTTGGAGAAAGTAAATATCAGAGTTGTATTGCACATGCATTCTTAGACAATGAAATAAACCTTTGAACTTTTTATTCTTTTCTGTATTGAAAACTTGACTCAATATAAGGTTTGTAAGACTTTTCAACAAACCATTTTTTTTATTTGTGTAAGTTTTCTCCTCTTCCTAAAATTTCCACGCTTCAGTGCTGAAGTGGCTACTCACAGTAATTCTTTCATTTGTCATATCTTTCCTCTTTGTAGGAGGCATGATGCTCTGCATATTGATGTTGGTCATTCAATCACAGTTTTTAATTCAAAAACATTGTCAATGAAATGGGTAACTCTTAAGTTAACATCATATCTTTTAGGTTTGGAATTGTTCGTTCTTAATTAATCTGTTAACCTTAAGAACATTTGGAAAGGAATATATCTTTGTGTTAATATTTAACCTGGCTCTAATATTTCAGTGGGATTTAATCCATTTCTCATTAAGGCTTTTCTTTTAGACTGAAGACTACCATTAGTTAAAACATGCATCTGATTTCTGATTTGTAAAATCTGTGCTGAAAATGACTAATTCTGCTAATAAACTGCATTCTCATTAAATTCTTACAGGTGCAATGAAATACTTGCAGCGTCATTACAGGCATACAGCGTCATATCAGCAGCATTCACAAGAAAACAAAATAAGCAGAAATTATATACAATTTGTAGAAGAAAACACAAAAGAAATCAAAGTTGATTTTTAGTGCAAAATGGTCAAAGTAGTCATAGTCCCACTAAACTATAGTGATTAGGGTTTTGCCAGTTGATTCAAGAATCATTATCCGTTATATGTAAGCTAATCATTTATTGAAACTAGTGACAATCATTTGAATTCAGGGCATCAATTCAAAAATGCAAATATCATAGATTTAAAGATTGCTACCTTAAGAAAATATTCCTCCTGTAATTTGTGTTAATATAAATGAAAGCAATAGTTAAATTAATGAATTGTTTAAAAAAATGAATGTGGTAGAATTAACGTTGCTAATTGTTTGTCCTTTTGAACTGGTCTTTCTTGCACTCACCTCTTTGATGCATTCATATGAAATGCTCTGATACATTGTGATATTTTCAAAGCATTTTTAACATTATCTTTGTTAATTTCATGTAATTGTTAAATAACCAGTATATAGGATATATTCAAAAGTCACTATTATGTTGCCAGACAATTCACCTGGAGAATTTTGACAGTCTTTCAGAATTAATAACTTTATTTGGTCTAACATTATCCTCTTATAAAATGCTTAAAACTTTTTTAAAAAATAGAATGCGCGAGGAATATATCATCAGAAAAACGAATCTAACAAATAGTTGCATTGGCAAATAATGTTTAAATCAAAGGAACTGAATCAGTATTCTAATGCAATTTAAGTACTCACCATATCAATCGAGTCTCAAGAAATTTTATTAATATGAATTTCAAGGTCTCTGCTTTTATAGTCTTTTGCAAGGTGATGAGCATGACCAAACAAGATCTGATTTGTCAAACTTTTAACCTATTGCTGTCTGAACAGACTAATTGCAATATCCTGCCAATGAAGGCAGTTTTTCTCCATAAACATTGAGAAATAGCTTTCTTAAAATAAATCATTCATGTGGTTTTCAGTGAGGCTGATCTTGAATATTATTGGAGATGGCTTTAACTTGAAGATTACACACCAATTCCCAGTTTTGTGCCAAATATGTTGCAACTCACATCCACATTAGAAGAAAACATGTGTATAATAAGAAAAACAAAGTTACCATAAATGGAACGAATCATTTATTTGAGAAAAATTGAACCAGGCTTTAAATTAAGGTAATGCTCTAGCTGGAAAGAGGATTGTTCGCATGATATTTTTTAAAAAGATGGATTGACTACTCAAGGAGAAGCCCAAAATCAGGCAAACTAGGGCATAGATATTCACATAAGCATGCCCATGCAAGCTGATCAGGTAGTTAAGGGCTATTAGTTGCAAGGTATTGGTAAATATGGCTATTGAATAGGAAAATAGTTATGCTGGAAGTAGCAGAATCATTACCAACAGCTGCTGTCTAGGGGAAAATTAGAAGCAGAGATTATATATGAAATTATTGGACTCTCAGTGGAATCTGGGAGGCTGAGGTCTGCCCAATCAAAAGATGGGAATTACTGTTCCTTGAGTTTATTTTGTTCTGGTGAAACCCTGTGTGCAAGTTAGAGGATAGGGTTATATGGAAACATGGTGATTGGAAGCCCAGAAACTGTGCTTGGTCTCCCTGGTCTGGAAGAGATTAGGTCATGTGTTATAACCACATCCCTCCATTTTATGGAGAGCAATTGTTTCTACGTTTTCATACATATTTCCTCCCAACCCATCCTTATATTTACTTATCCTATTTTTACACCCTTTACTGTGTAGCATCATCCATTTTGACATTTAAACAATATTGTCCGACACCCATCATAAAATCACTTGTTCATCTTTCCTCACTTTACCTGTAACTGCACATCTTCATCTCTGCTTCATCTCTCTTTCCAGTTCATCCAAAAACGAATTATGCTTCTCCCTCAGCAGAGGCTGTCTGGCTAACTGAGTGTTCCTATTAGTTTTCTTTTTTATTTGATTTTGTGTGTTCATTATATTTTTCTTTTGTATTGGACTGGTTGCTTTATTAAGATTCAAACCAAGATCTCAAATCATCTTTATAAATGTAGGATAATATACTTTGCAGGTTTGGTTTAGTTTCTTTGCCCAATACACAAATATTTGATAATAGCAAAAAAAACTTCACCCATCATAAGAAAACTTCATTCTGTATCAGATTTCTGCTTTTTATTTTGTAGCATTTCATTTGACCAACTCAACTTTGTGTGTTGATAACTTGGAATCTTTTTTTTCAAATCCAAAGACCTAGTCGAAGAATCCTTCGAGGAAATAACTTTGAATTAACTTTACTTAGTACTTTTAATTCAACTAGAACACATTTAATGTAAAACAGAACCAATTAGAACTGTGTACAAAAATGTAAGCTGCCATAATCTACTAACTTGGTGACTCCTTGGTAATAGTAATTGTACCTCATTGGCAGAAAGTCCATCTCATTCAGATCAGGAAATTAATTTTAAGAAAGGATTAAATATTTTTTTTATTTGAAATTTTTTTGCATCATGATTTCTCTCAATACCTTGCAGCTGAGCAGTGGTTTTAAAGTCCTTTCACTATGGTAATGTAGGGAGGAATAGCTGAAAGCAGGTGATCTAGTGACATTACTTGGGATACAAATATTGGTTCAAATACCAGGTTTAAAAAATATATCCTATTCATCTTCTTGTGTGTTTAATGCATCCACTGGACAAGACCTTTGGTTTAATGTCTTTTGAAAGTTGTCACTTCTGAGTATGTGGCAACCAGATTCTGAGGTGGTGTCCATCCAGGTCTTCAGAAATCAATCCAGTGGGTCTGGAAGCAATGATGATCTGAAACTGCAGCTGAGCCATGCCTAACATGGTTTCGAAGCAGTGTGAGCTGAAGGTATTCTCAAGGTACAGTGAGCCTGCTGTTGGTAACAGACTGTTAGTGACTCTCTTCAGTAGCACTGTACTCACTAGTTTTTTTGGTCAACAAGCACTCTTACAAGTCCCTAGGTACTTGTCCTCTAGTTTTAATTGCTTCCAAGTTGAAAAGATTTCTGAATTCTACCCCATCTATACCACGTATAACTTTTACTGTATATATCTCAGTCATGACCCTCTCTTTACTTCCACTCCAGGGGAAACAGAGCTAGCTTCACCTGTCTCTCCTCATAGCTGAAAAGCACCATTTTTGTGAATTCCTTCTGCACTTGTTTGTTTTTAAGTTCCAAAGCATCTGCAGACTTGTAGCCCTTGTCGGAAGGAGTTATATATAACCAAAAATGCAGCTATCAAAAATGGTAGTTGCAATGGTTATTGCAAAATAAAGCAATAAAAATTAGTTCTTTGGGATATTTTAAAAATGCATTGAAAGTTGTTGGGCTTTGTATAATTGAAAGAAAATTCACAAAAACCTGAAGAGAAAGTTTGGTTTGTGTGAAAAATATCATTTAGTTGGTAATGAAAAAGAAGTTGAAGGATTTTAATACTCACTGTCACCTAAATCTGTTGTCATCATTGCACCAATGAGAGAGGTGCTATCATAAGGCCATAGGACATAGGAACAGAATGGGATCATTTGGCTTATTGAGTCTGCTCAGTCATCTGATCTGATGTATTTCCCCTCTCAACCCCATCATTCTATGCATCTTCTACAAAAAGTGACTAGAAGGATAACTGATGTCTTTCAGGACCCCGAGACCTCTAAGTAATGTAGCTTCAACAATTTTCTTCATACTACTGCCTTGATGGTAGTAATTTTCCTGAGATTTACCCTTTCTGTTAGTTTCTGATTTACAACTATTTCTGGGATGTCACTTGTAGTGTTATAGTGATAACTGACACAAGATATCTGATTAATTCTTCTACCATCTTCTGTTATTACATTGCATCAATGAGGAAAGTGAAGTTACCAGATGAATACTTCAAGATCTGTATGTTTAATTTTAATAAGCTTTTCAAATGTGAACTCTTCTGCAGGACCTTGAGATATTGTGAATTTTTCAATATCAGAAAAGAAGATGTCAATGTTCAGACATGACTTCAGTTCAGGGTCTGCATGAATCATGTGAAGCTAACCACTGAATCCTTAAAATTTTCCATTCACTGACTGGCCATTCTTAGCAGTCAGCCATCGAACAAACTTGGCAATCTAAGGATGTGTAGAAATGTTAATTGAATTTCCATTTGCTGAGTGAACATTCCTAGGAGACACTCGGAAGGATTTGAAATGTAACTTGGCACAGCATTAAATAATGAGCTCAAATCTCAATGGGTACCATTGCAAAATGGCAGACAAAAGCATTATTCATTTCCTGTTATGTCTATGAATGTACCATGTTTTCAGCTAACAAAATGTTGAATTTTCAACATCTAAGTTTCAACTTAAGATATTCTATGTTGCTACTACTAATGGGTGCAGAATTTCTGAACAGACACTTTGAAATCAATACAGTGCAAAGGTGAGTGTGAATAACAGGAAATATTTAGATGATGGATGATTTTGGCTCATTTCCTTGGAGCAAAGAAGGAGGTTAAGGATGATTTCTGATTTAAACTCATCAATAATGAATTGTAAATTAGTTTTGGTTTGTACATATTAATAATAGGGTCTTGCTGTTTTTATTTCAAAACTGAATTTTTGAAATGCTGATAGGTGGAGGTAATAACATTTCTATATTTGTGTGAATATAAAGATTACATTAACTTTAATGTGATGGCTGCCATTACCATTCTTTCTGTACCTTTGCATCTCTCTCTGCAGCAGACCAGGGGCTCCTTCCATCTCTGGAATGACTTGGCAGCCTTTCCACTGGTGTCTTCTTTAATCTTGGACACCGCTGAATCCTTGACTCCTTTAAAGTACTCAGGAATTCAGTTCAAGCCATTTCCTCTTTTGTTGGTGTGGTATTTTGATTTACATTTACCTTGATATATTTTTAATAGATTACAGATCTCCATTTGATTTGCATTTTGGAATGGCAAATACATCCCATAATTCTACGTGTTTGTGTACAACTAATTTTATTAATTTTTCAGCACCTCGTTCCTGTCTGATTGAATTGCTCTTCTGTCTGACTCTTATAATTCTAAGATAACAGTTGCGCTGTTGCATTCTGTTGAAACATTGATCATTTTCGAAGAAATATCTTTGGATGCAAATAATTCTGGGTTTATCTGCATGAATCCTGTTCATCTGCATGAATCCTGTCTGGTTGATGCCAGGGCTTTTAATTTCCTTTGAATTTTAGTCTCTTGCACAGCTATGACCACAGAGATTCAGAGAGAATCTCTGTTGTCCTCTCCTGAATCTGCCTCTCTCAAGTTCATTGGAAGATCATGACAGCCTCTGGGCTCCTCTTGGCATGCAGCATATCGAATTAAAACACTTTCTGTGTACGTGCATCATAGAACTTTACGACATGGAAATGGTCATTTGATTCAACTAATCCATGCCAACCAGTGGACATCCTTCTGCGCGAATATGATTGCCCAGTACTTATCAGCAGCTCTTTATACCCAAGAGATTTAAATACTATCTAGACCTGGCTTCAATCACACTCTCAGTAAGGTCATTCCAGGTACTTTCTGCTCTCTTGGTGAAGAAGTTCCCCCACATGACCCCTCTAAAACTCTTACTCCTAACCTTTAATCTATGTCAAGGCATAGGAGCAGAATTAGGCCATTCAACCCATCATGTCTTTCCTCCATCCTTCATGGCAGATTTACTTTCCCTCTCAACCCTGTTCTCCCGCCTTCTCCTCATAACTTTTGACGCTTTTACTAATTTAGAACTTATTAACCTTCACTTTAAACATACCCAATGACTTGGCTGCCACAGCTATTTGTGGTAATGAATTCCACAGATTCACCACCCTCTGGGTAAAGAAATGTCTCCTCATCTCTATTCTAAAGGGAAGTCCTTGTTTTCTGAAGCTGTGCCCTCTGGTCCTTGAATACCCCACTATAGGAAACATTCTATTCATATCCACTCTGTCTGGGTCTTTAAACCTTCAGTATGTTTCAATGGGATCTCCACTCGTTCTTCCAAACACCAAAGAGTACAGGCCCAAAGCCATCAAATGTTTCTCATTGTTAACTTTTTCATTCTCGGGATCATTCTCATGAATCTCCTCTGGACCCTCTCCAATGTCAGCACATCTTTTCTTAGATAAGGGGCCCAAAACTGCTCACAATACTCCAAGTGCGGTCTGACCAATACTTTATAAAGCCTCAGCATTAGACCTTTGCTTTCACATTCTAGTCCTCATGAAACGAATGCTAACATAGCATTTGCCCTCCTCACTACTGACTCAACCTGCAAGTTAACCTTTAGGGAATCCTGCATGAGGACTCCCAAGTCCCCTTACACCTCTGGTGTCTGAATATGTTCCCTTTTAGAAAATAGTCTATGCCTTTATTCCTTCTATGAAAGTGCATGACCATACACTTCTCTACACTGTATCCCATCTGACATTTTGCCCATTCTCCCAATCTGTCCAAGTCCTTCTGCAGACTTCCTGCTTCCTCAACAGTAGCTGCCCCTCCACCTATCTTTGTGGTATTCATAAACTGGGCCACAAAATCATCAATTCTATCATCCAAGTCATTGATAAATAAGATCAATACTGACCCATATGACACTGTTACAACCTCAGCTCTCAGGATGTGTCACAAAGGAGTCAGACGCCAACAGGAATTACAAACAAAAGATATTAAATTGAAGTTACAGTAAAGGGAAAGAGAGTGAAGTGTGGTGTGGTAGTACTGTCTGCAGAATGGGAGGAAGCGTGGGAGTAACTTTTAAGCAGTCCCCAGCAGGCACTGGCAATGGAAAGGTAACTGCAACACAGGTTAAAGATGAAACACAGGCCAGCACGTATACAGGACACTGGTCACCGGTAGCTAACAAGGCTGCTGCATTGCCTTCTGCAAGATTTCCCTGAAAGGAAACCATGCTGACTTTGGCATATTTTCTTTCTTTTCAAATCTTTTTATTGTTATGTTATACAAGAAAAATAACTTGAGTACATTGAAGTAACAACACTTACAATGCCTCAAAAAAAATCTTAAAGATTGAAAAAAAATTTGTGATAACCAAAAAAACCTACTAAGCAGAAAAGTGAGAGAGAAAAAAAGAACCCATTAGGTGTACAATCCCAGAGTCATGCGTCATACAAAAAGCTTCTAAAAATAAACATCAAACCGCCAGCAAGAAAAGAAAATATGCTCAAAAATTGACAATTAGATCATGGAAAAATTATATCAATTAACTCAAATGATAATAACAAGCAAATGAGCCCCATCTTTTCTCAAAATCAAATAAAGGTTCAAAGGTTTGACTTCTAATTTTCTCCAAACTAAGACATAGCATCACTTGAGAGAACCATTGTGACAAAGTGGGAGTTGATGTATCCTTCCACTTCAACAAAATGGCCCTCCTAGCTATCAATGTAACAAATGCAATAACATGTTGGTCAGACACAGAAATATCATGAATATCTTGAGGAATTATTCCAAAAAGCACAATTAATTTATTAGGTTGTAAATTAATTTTAAGTGCTTTAGAAATTGTTGAAAAAACCGACTTCCAGAACTGTTCCAATATAGAACAAGACCAAAACATATGTGTCAGTGTAGCTATCTCAGTTTTACATCTATCACAATGACTATCAACATTAGAAAAGATTTTAGAAAGTCCCTCCTTTGTAAAATGACAACAATGTACAATTTTAAATTGAATCAATGAATGGCTAGCATAAATTGAAGAAGAGTTAACCAACTTCAATATCCACATCCAATCCTCTGTCATAAAAGTCAAATTAAGTTCCTTTTCCCAATCCTGTTTAATCTTAGATAAAGGACGTTTATCCTATTGTAATAATAAATTATAAATTCTTCCAATAGAACCCTTAATCAAAGGATTCATACTCATAATAGTATCTAACAGGTCAGCCTCCAATATGTAAGGAAAATTACTTAAATATTTTTGTAAAAAGTGTCTAACTTGAAGGTATTACAGAAAGTGTGAGTATGAAAGAGAATATTTATCAATTAATTGTTCAAAAAACATCAATCTATCTTCTTTAAATAAATCCAAAAAAGAATTAATACCTTTATTTTTCCAAAGTAAAAAATTGGATCACTCAAAGAAGGCTTAAAAAAGTAATTTTGGTAAATTAAACTACAAAGTTTAAATTTTTTAAGATTAAAAAAATTGCAGAATTGGAGCCAAATTTGTAAAGAATACTTAATCACAGGATATACGTTTAAATTAACAACTTTAACTAATTGCATAGGTAAAGGAACTCCCAATAACGAGGTTAAATAAAACTGTTTTACGACTTTCAGTTCCAGGTCTACCCACATTGGCCGATCACTCTTATCAACTCAGTATAACCAAAAAGACATATATCACACATTAACAGCCCAATAATACATTCTTAGATTAGGCAAAGCAAGACTTCCATCCTTTTTCAATTTTTGTAAATGACACTTACTAATTCTTGGTCTTTTATTATTCCAAATAAAAGATAAAATAATAGAATCAAACCGATCAAAAAACTTCCTAGTCAAAAAAACAGGAATATTCTGAAATAAATATCATCATTTTAACTATATGAATATGACCAACAAGTGAAAATGTAAGTGGACTTCTTCTACTAAATAAATACTTCATAGAGTCTACTAAGGGAACAAAATTGGCTTTATAAAGATCCTTATATTTTTTAATAATTATAATACCTAGATATCTAAAAGAGTCTGTAACTTTAAAAGGAGTATTATCATATATAGAGACAGAATAATTTAAAGGAAACAATTCACTTCTACTAAAATTTATTTTATATCCTGAAAAACCTCCAAATTCTTTAAATAATTTTAGCAAGGCAGGAATGGATTCGTCAGGGTTAGATATATAAACCAATAAATCATCAGTGTAAAGAGAGACCTTATGCATGGTCTCATTCACAAAAATCCCATGGATATTTTTAGCCTCACGAAGAGCAATAGCAAGGGGTTCAAATATTAAATTAAACAACAAAGGACTTAATGGACAGCCTTGCCTTGTCCCCCGTGAAAGCTGAAAAAAAGGAGACCTGCAATTGTTAGTGATAACAGTAGCAATAGGGGCTTTATATATCATTTTAATCCAATTATTAAAATTAGCACCAAAGCCAAATTTCTCTAAAACATTGAATAAATATTTCCATTCGACTCGGTCAAACGCTTTTTCAGCATCCAAAGATACAACACATTGTGGAGTTTTAAAAGAGGACGCCTTAGTAATAGTAACTACACTCACTTCTGCCCCCTGACAGTCTCAAATTTCTAGTGTACTGCTAGTGTCTTCCACAGTGAAGACTGATGCAAAATATGTATTCAGTTTGTCCATCATTTCTTTGTCCCTCAGTAGAACCTCTTCAGTGTTATATTCCTGCCATCTGATATCCACTTTTGCCTCTCTTTTACTCTTTATATATTTGCAAAATCTTTTGCTATCTCCTTTACAATATTGGCAAGCTTTCCTTCATATTTCATCTTTTCTCTCCTTATTTCTTATTTTAGTCACCTTCTGTTGGTTTTTAAAAACATCCCAATCCTTTAGCTTTCAACTAATATTGAATACCCTCACTTTTGCTTTTATGCTGTCTTTGATTTCCCTAGTCAGCTACAGTTGCCTCATGCTCACTTAAGATTGTTTTCCTTCTTTGGGATGAGCTGATCCTGTGCCTTCCAAAAGATTTCCAGAAACTCCGGCCATTGATGCTAGTGTTCCTTCCAATCAAATTTGGCTAGTTCTTCTCTCATGCCCCTGTACTTCTCCTTACCCCACTGGAATATTGATATAACTTATTTGTACTTCTCCCCCTCAAATTGAAAGAAAAATTCTATCGAATTATGACCACTTTCTCCAAAGGGTTCCTTTACCTTAAGCACTCTAATCAAATTTGGCTCATTACACAACACCCGATCCACAATTGCCTTTTCCTTAGTGGACTCAACCACAAGTCACTCTACAAAGCCATCTCATTGGCATTCTATAAATTCCTTCTCTAAGTTTCCAGAACCACTTTTTTCCTAGTCTACCTGCATATTGAAATCCCCCATAACCATTGTAATATTGCCCTTTTTACATGCCTTTTCTAGCTCCTGTTATAATTTGTACCCCTCATGCTGGTTACTGTTCGGAGGCCTGATTATAACTCCCATCAGGTTCTTTTTACCCTTGCAGTTTCTTAATTCTACCCACAAGGAGTCTACATCTCCTCTAGTTTCTCTTCAGCTCTGATATGGAGAAAAGCTTCTGCAGTCAGTCCTGTCTATACCACTTGTAATTTTATATGCTTCAAATGTCCCCTCCTGAATTTCAGGATGTATATTGTATACATTTCTGTGACATTAAATGTACCTATTGAAACCTGTTGGCCTACTCCACTAGAGACATGGTCTGTCCATTCCCTCCTCATAATAAAACACTTAATCCAAGATGAACCTTCATTGTACCCTCTCCAGTGCTATCACATCCACCCTGTTGCATGATGACCAGAATGGTATCCAGTGCTCCAGCTGATGTTATATAAAATTGCATAATCTGAATCTGCAGTATCCTTTGACCAGACTAATGAAGACTAGTATCATATGCATCTCCTCCAATATTTTGCATTCATTGCTTTTGATGTGACCTCCTCCTCATCAGCGAGAGCAAATGTAGACGAGATGACCATTTAGTGAAGGACATGTGCTTTCTTCATCCTGATGAAGTGTCTTGGCTGTTTACTCTTTTTCATAGATGCTGTCTGGCCTGCTGAGTTCCTCCAGCTTTCTTCGTAAACTTCTATTTGCAAGTCATTTCAATTCTTTCCCACTTCCACATTGACCTGTCTGGCCTCTACCTTCTCCACTGCCACATTTGAGATCAAACACAGACTAGAAGAACTTTTCAAATTCCACTTAGGTAGCCTTCAGTCGAATGGTATGAACAATGAATTTTGAAATGTTACGTTACTCACACATTTTGTGTTTCATTCCCCTCTTCTACCAGTTTACCAAGGTTATTTCTCCCTTTGTTCACCTTTTCTATTCTCCATTCCCCTTTATTCCTTCTGCCCATCATCCACACCTATCCACCTGGATTTCTTCTCTCCTATCTCAAAACTCTCCCCTCTGCCTTCCTTTCCTGGCTCCACTATCCACTTATTCCCTCTTATCTCAAAACTCCCCACTTCTCTTAACTCCACTTGTCATCTATCGATCCCACTC
The DNA here is from genome assembly GCF_963921235.1 of Mobula hypostoma. Taxonomy (NCBI): domain Eukaryota; kingdom Metazoa; phylum Chordata; class Chondrichthyes; order Myliobatiformes; family Myliobatidae; genus Mobula; species Mobula hypostoma. The sequence continues at coordinate 48,660,102 of NC_086108.1, read as the reverse complement.
CGACCCCTCCTCTTCTCCTGACTAGATCTTGACTCTACATCACAGCCCTGATGCAGGGTTTGAGCAAAGCCTCAAACCAGCCCTTGGCCTTCACATGTGCTGCCTGACCTGCTAAGATCCTCCAGGAGTTGTTTTTGTGCCCCCATGTGCTTTCCAAGCTACATTGTCACTTGCGTTGCCCACTTCAGAGGTGGAAAGGAACTTGGGACTCCTTATACAGGATTCCCTAAAGGTTAACTTGCAGGTTGAGGTGTTGGTAAGGAAGGAAAATGCATTGTTAGCATTCATTTCAAGAGGACTGAATACAAAAGCAAGGATGTAATGCTGAGGCTTTATAAGACAGTGTTCAGACTACAGTTGAAGTATTATGAACAGTTTTCGGCCCCTTGTCGAAGAAAAGATATGCTGGCATTGAAGAGGGTCCAGAGGAGGTTCACAAAAATGATCCTGAGAGTGAAAGGGTTAACTATGAGGAACATTTGATGGCTCTGGGCCTGTACTCGCTGCAGTTTAGAAGAATGAAGGGGGATCTCATTGAAACCTATCGAATATTGAAAGGTCTAATAGAGTGGATGTGGTGAGGGTGTGTCCTATACTGGAGTAGTCTAGGAGCAGAGGGCACGACCTCAGAATAGAAGATCATCCTTTCAGAACAAAGATGAGGAGGGACTTCTTCATTGCAACAAATGGCTGTGGAGGCCAGGTCATTGGGAATATTGAAAGTGAAAGTTGAGAGGTTCCTGATCAGTCAGGGTGTAAAAGGCTATGGAGAGAAAGCAGGAGAGTGGTGTTGAAAGGGAAAATAAATCAGCCAAGTTGGAATGGTGGAGCAGACTCGATGAGTCAAATAGCCTAATTCTGCTCCTATATCTTATGGTCTTCAAGAATCCATGGATTTGTACTCAAGGGCCCTCTGTTCTTTGTACTCCCTATGACCCTACCATTCATGGTGCATGCCCTGGCCTCAATTATGCTCCCAAAATGTAATGTGTTGTTATTGTTTGGATTAAAGTCCATCTGCCATCTTTCTAGCTCATTTCACCAATGCATCAATATCTCGCTGTGGGTTCTATTTTGCCCAGAAACAGATCCAATGCTCAAAGAATTTGCAGCCTATCCACCTGTTCCATCCTGACAGCCGCACATTCACTTGACCTATGCCTCTGTTTCCTTGTTCACAGGCTCCGGCAATGGACATAATATAGAGTTTACAGCCATTTGATGTCTTGCTCTTTAAGTTGTTACCTTGCTCCCAAAACTCATGTTGTAGATACATGGAGTTATACAGTACAGACACAGGCCCATGGACCTAACTAGTCCATGCTGAGCAAAATTCCCATATGAGCTAATCCCATTGGCCTGCTTTTGGCCCACATATTTAGAGTCTAAATATTTTGCATCCTTGCATCTCTGCAAAAGTCTTTCAAATATTGTCAATGTACCTTCCTCAGTTCATCTGGGAGCTTATTTCAGGTACTGATCACTTTCTAGATGAAACTTTCTCCTTGGGTTCCCATTAAATCTCTCGTCTTAAACCTATGCCTTCTAGTTCTTCATTCTCCAATCCTGGGCAAAAGACTGTGTGCCTTCATCTTATCTGTGGCTTCATAATTTTATAAACCTCTATAAGATCATCATTCAGTACTCCAATGAAGAAAGCTCCAACCTGCTCAAGTTCTCTCCATAACTCAAGTTTCATGAGTCCCGGCCATATCTTTCTAAATCTCCTCTGCACTCTTTCCAGCTGAGTGGTATATTTCCTGTATCTGAGCACAAGACTCCAAATGCTGCCTCACCAATATTTTGATCAACTGCAATATAACATTTTAACTCTATTCTCAATGCTTTACCCACTATTAATGACTCTGGTCATTTTAATAACATCTGCAAATGTTGCCAATCCTCAACCTTTGTCCTGTCAATGTGATTGTACCATGATCTCTGGTAGTTCTGTTCTTTGTCCCACTGTTCCCTCCCTTTCAGAATGTCCTTCAGCCCTGAGATGTCCTTGAACCTAGCACCAAGGAGGCATCCTATCAAGCTGGAGTTTCTTTTGCAGCTACAGCTGATCCCCTTATGATAAAATCCATTACTGCTATAATTTTCCTGGTCTTGTTTTCTCCCACTCCATCCTTCAAACAGGTAGCAGCCACTATGGTACCATGGACTGGGCTGTTGCTCTAGTTATCCACTGGGAGGCCATAGTTACACCTCTTCCCCACTCCCCCAATTCCAACAACAGTATCCAAACTGTTAGTGAGGGGAATAGCCACAGGATGCTCCTGCCCTACTTGCCTACTGTTCCTAATGGTCCCCCGTCTCCTGTCTTTCTACACTTGTAGAGATAACAGCTTACTAAACATATTGTCTACATCAGTCTCTGCATCTTGTATGCTCCATAGTAAATCCACCTGAAGAACCAACCAGTCTGGGCAGGTGGCCATGCCCATGACCTTTCACATTCTGAATGAGGAGTATACTAGCCTCCATTAACTTTATGACTTCTCCATTTGATTACGACAGTAAATTAGAGTACAAAGAATCTTGCCTTGTCACTAATCACTCTAGTCATTGAAGCTTGATGTTCAGCAAAACCCACACTTTGAACTCGATAGCCATTCTCAAGGTCGCAAGGCTATCTTTACTGTACAGCTACCTGGCCCCTGTAACACCTACCTGCACATTTATCACAGGTATGTGTACAATTGCTAAGACCTTCTGTAAATGATTTAAATTTCTGAATATTATTAAATACTTCATTAAAAAAAGAGTGCTGACTTGTTCTTTCATGCCTTCAGATAAGCCAGAAGCATTATGTCCCCCAGGATGAAGATTATGTTACTGTTCATTTGTGTTTAAATTATCATTTTATACTTGTATCAAGATTGTACTGTATGATACGCTTCTACCGACTTTTGCTAAGTTTTAAAAACAATTGCAAATTTTTAGAAATAATTTTGAAAATTTTAACAGCCACAAGCCACAGTAAAATGTTAATGCAACTCTGACAGTACCTGGGAAAGCTATAATAGTTGGTTTTGATTCTGACAGCAAGACTTATATTGATCTTCCTAATTTTGTTTGCTGTTTCAATTATTGATATTCATCGATTCCATAGGAATGTTCGTCCTTCCAACTGCCGACGAATCTCAAAGATCATCCCTCTTTATTGGGTTCCATGAGGAGTTTGCCATAATTGATGTTATAAATCTGTCAGTATGTGCAGAGCTTTTGCATGTGTGAACATAATAATAATAATATTTATAGAGTACTTTTCATACTGATGATGTAGTTCAAACTGCTTTACAATGAAATGAAGTGCAAACATGAAAATAAAAGACAAAAGATGTTAGTAAAAAGCAAGGTTAAATAAATAGGTTTTGAGCTGTGTTTAAAAGTGTCAACTGAGTCTGCATTTCTTATATTTTTAGATATTGAATTCCACAGATGAGGAATGTAGTTTAAAAAACTGACCTGTCAATTATCTTTTGAAGGAGATTGGTTAAATTTAAGAGACTGGCGGAAGAAGACCTGAAACCTCAAGCAGGATTGTAAAACAAAAGTGTTTCTGTGATGTACTCTGATCCCAGACCATTGAGAGTTTTAAAAACAAATAAGAGACTTTAAAATCAATTCTAAAAGGTACAGGAAGACAATGTAGAGTAGCTAGGACAGGGATGATATGTTCCCCCATTCTGGTTTTAGTTAAAAGTCTAGTAGTGGTCTTCTGAACGAGTTGAAGTTTGTCAATAGTTTGCTTTGGAAGGCCAGTAAAAAATGCATTGTAGTCATCTAATCTATTTGGCTATAAAAGCGTGAATTAATTTTTTAGCATCATTATGTGACAGAAGTGGACTCACTTTTGCTATATATTTTAAGTGTAGAAATGCTGCTCTGATCACTCTATGAGGGAGTTAAAATTCAATTCTGAATCAAAGCTAACTCCCAGGCTTGTGCTCTCTAATGATGTCTCCGAAGGAGAGCATGTGTAAGGAGAAGAGTAGGGGACCAAGACAGATTCCCTGAGCAACACCATCTCCCGGAACGGGAATGCTTCATATTGTGAACTTCATGATATTTAAATGGAATAAATGTTGATGGTTTAGTATGGAATTTCTGACATTGAATAGCAATATTACGGCTATTGTTGAAGCACTGATGATGCTTCATGTGCTATTTCTCTCTGTTTCAGAGGAACACTTCTAATGCCATTGCATCTCTGTGGCATTTTCCCTTCCTGCAGCACATATCTTAGTGGCATCTGAGTAATTTTCATGATTCTATATTAGGGGTGCCTCAATTCTGCAAGTTCAAACTGAGTCAGTCTTCTTTCATGGTAGAACTTTTCATAGTTAAAGTCAGTTTCCTGAGGGGTCCAAATCTTTGTGCCATTTTTTGAACTAGCCAGCCACTATTCTTCTGAACTACCCATGGCTTTATGGGACAGTGTCATATAATGTGTAATGCAAGAAACTTCATCTGGTTTTCAAGCTTCAAGATGCTTGAGTGACACAAACAATGCTGGGGGAGCTCTGGGTCAGGCAGCATCTATGGGGGGAAGTGGACAGTCAGCATTTTGGGTGGACGAGACAGAGGGTAGATAGGTTGTATAAACAGTGAGGGGACGTGGTGAAGCAGGAGCTGGTAGGTGATAGAGGAATCCAGATGAGAGGGGTGAAAAAGGCGGATGGGGAAGGGGAAGGGCTCGTGGATATGATGAACAAAGCTGGGGGGGGGTGATCAGTGAAACTGACAAAAGGGAGCTACTAACTCACCTGGCTCGTCTGCCATAATAGTCAAAATCTACTGGCTGTTCTAGCCTTTCTAAATCTACTTCCCATTTCCACACTGATATGCCTGTCCATGCCCTCTCTACTGTCAAACTGAGGCCAGGTACCGATTAGGGACAACTCGTATTCCATCTGACGGCACAAATGTAAATACTACATCCCCAACTTCCGTTTACTCTGCTCTGTATCCTCTTTGTTTCCCCTTATCTCACTGGCCCCATCACCCATTCTCTTCCCCACCCCTGCCTTTTTGATCTGTCTGTCACCCACACACTCTTTGCTGTGATTCCCTCTTCAGCTCCTTCCCTTTATTCCATTGTTCTCTCTTATCAGAATCCGTATTATTCGGCATTTTATCACTTCCCTCTATCACCTCCCAGTTTCTTCCATCATTCCCACTGCCCCCTTCCCCCATCTATTCGTCTTCTCCTCTCACCTGGATTCATCTATGACCCACCAGCTCTTGCTCCCTACCTCCCCCACCATTTCATATCGACCTCGTTCTTTTCCAGACCTGAAGAAGGGTCTTGATCCAAAAAAAATCCACTGTCTACTTCCTTCAATAGATGCTGCCTGACCTGTTGAGTTCCTCCAGCATTTTGTGTGTTGCTCCCAGATTTTCATCATCTGTAGTCCCTTTTCCTGTCCTTAGAAATTCCTGAGGCAGAGCAACTGAAGTCATTTCCTGCGTATATGGTTCAGGGGCTGTAAAGCTCCCTGAGGGTCCCATATGATACTGTTCATGTAGAATTCCCATCCACTGATTGAATTTTTTAAAGAATTTATTTAAATATTACTTTCTTTTAATCACTGGGTTTTACTTACCAGGTGTCTGTCATAATATTTTCCTATCTTTGCCTTTTTCTCTATTGATATTTTCCCTAATGTTCATTTCTTGGTGTTGCCTTCTCCCACAACATTACCTTCCCAATTTTGTTTTTCAAAATTCCTTCTTACGAAACTTATTGTTTGAATTCACTTGAAGACGTGAGTTTTTTTCTGGTCTAGATCACAACTTGGCATTTGTACACATGTTCTCTGATGCTTTGTTGTTCCTGTTGATGGTTGTGGAGACTGGCACAGGAATGGGTTAACACTTGGGGGCATATTTAGAGATTTAATAAATGTGTATGTTATTGTCATCAATTCCTGCCATCTAAATTTTCTACCTTCCAAACAACCTGTGAAGAACAGAGCTAAATAGGACCTGATGTCAGATTTTGCTGATCTTACTTGAGCTTATGGCGTAGAGAAAAGAAATGTCTGAAGATCATAACAGTTTGACCTTTTACTGAAAGTATTCTGTGTGGAAGCTGTGCCAGCAGACTTCATAGCTGCTGCACCCAGTCAACGAGGCTGACTCAAATTAACTGTACAAGGAAGAAGATGCTCAACTAACGTAATGTCTCCTTAGTCATGGAAAGAGGATATCTGGAAAACCATCTGCCTGACCCACACCCACTCCCACTCCAGTCTAGCTGATTAAAATAGTACATCATTTGAACGTAAACAAGTAAGGCATTATTAATAACACTATGCGAATATTATTAAGGAATATCAGTGCAATTTTTTGAAAAGGAAATTGTCTTTGACATACCTTAGTTTTTTGAAATGTGTTTCAAAAGCCTGTGGGTAGACCTAGAATTTTAGAAGACATTACACAGGATTATGTGTCATTGGTTGTAAAATGTTAGCATTTAGTGAAAAAAAAATAATTAATGGACAAATTATACTTGGATTTTTCAGTGTAATGTAACCAGCAAAGTACAGGAGTAACCAGCAACACTTGTGCAGCCTATATTAGAATCCAAACCAGTAACTTAAATGAAGGGACAAGGTGTAAAGTTTCCAAATTTGTTAATAAATACAATTTTCCATTTACCATGTGCCCTTAATAGAGCAAACATCTCCACTGTGAACTTTAGAAAAAAATAAAAACTGAGCCACTTCAGAAGATATGACCGATAACTAATTTGATCAAAAACTTGCACTTAACGCTTGTTTTGGCTGTGTGAATTCCCCACCACTTCCACAGCTGAAACCAAGACCTACTGAAAGGTTAATTGGCTGCTGTAGATTAACTGTAGTGAAAAAGATGAGGTGAATGTCTGAGAGAAAAAGTTACAGGCAAAGGAGGAAGAATGAAACTGACAGAATTACTCAGATAGTTTGGATAAACTCATTGGGTGGATGGTCTCTACAGAAAGAGTGGGAAAGAGAAAACAAACAATCTAGGAAGGGAATTTGGAGCTTGGGGCCTTAGCAATTGAAGGCAAGATGCAAGCAACAGAACTGTAAAATTAAAAAATGTAGGATATTTAGGCACCAAAAGATGGGTGTAGACAAATCCAGTATCTCTTGGATTACTGACTACCAGACAGATAGACCTCAGGTTTGTAGGACTGGGTAGTTCTCTGTCTGAGATGGTGGTGAGTGACACTGGAGTACCACAAGGGACTGTCCTGTTCCTGTTCACACTGTACACCTCAGACTTTCAGTACAAATCTGATTCTTGTCACTTGCAGAAGTTCTCTGATGACTCTGCGATGGTTGGGTGTTTCAGAGATGGGCAGGAGTCAGAGTACAGAGCTTGAACTCTGTACTCTGGACGAGCTTGAGGAATGTGGCCAAAACCAGGGAGATGGTGATTGATTTTAGGAGGAAGAGGACTGTGATGAGCCCTGTATACATTTGGGGAGAAGAAGTTGTGGTGGTGGAGGAGTACAAATACTTGGGTGTTCACCTCAACAACAGACTTGACTAGAAAACCAACATCAAGGCTGTTTACAAGAAGGGGATGAGCAGAATCTATTTTCTAAGGAAGCTAAGATTCTTCAATGTGTGCAGCAGACTGTTGGAGATCTTTTACCAGTCTGTTGTAGTGAGTGCAGTCATTTTTACAGCTTTATATTGGGGGGCAACATAAGTTTCCTTAAGGGAAAATCTTGCCTGAAAAATCTGTTGGAATTCTTATAGGAAATAACAAGCAGAATAGACAAAGGAGAGTCAGTGGATGTGATTTATTTGAATTTTCAGAAGGCATTTGATAACATGCCGCACATGAGGCTGCTTTACAGATAAGAACCATGGTATTACAGGAATGATACTATCATGCGAAGATCATTCATGCATGAGAAGGCCTTGGCGGACAGGATTAAGGAAATCCGCAAGGCATTCTACAAGTATGTGAAGAGCAAGAGGATAAGACATGAGAGAATAGGACCAATCAAGTGTGACAATAGAAAAGTGTGTATGGAACTGGAGGAAATAGCGGAGGTACTTAATGAATACTTTGCTTCAGTATTCACTATGGAAAAGGATCTTGGTGATTGTAGGGATGACTTGCAGTGGACTGAAAAGCTTGAGCATATAGACATCAAGAAAGAGGATGTGCTGGAGCTTTTGGAAAGCATCAAGTTGGATAAGTCACTGGGACCGGATGGGATGTACCCCAGGCTACTGTGGGAAGTGAGGGAGGAGATTGCTGAGCCTCTGGCAATGATCTTTGCATCATCAATGAGGACAGGAGAGGTTCCAGAGGATTGAAGGGTTACGGGTGTTGTTCCCTTATTCAAGAAAGGGAGTAGAGATATCCCAGGAAATTATAGGCCAGTGAGTCTTACTTCAGTGGTTGGTACGTTGATGGAGAAGATCCTGAGAGGCAGGATTTATGAACATTTGAAAAGGCATATGATTATGAATAGTCAGCATGGCTTTGTCAAAGGCAGGTCATGCTTTACGAGCCTGACTGAATTTTTTGAGGATGTGACTAAGCACATTGATGAAGCCGTAGATGTAGTATATATGGATTTTAGCAAGGCATTTGATAAGGTACCCCATGCCACGATTATTGAGAAAGTAAGGAGGCATGGGATCCAGGGGGACATTGCTTTGTGGATCCAGAACTGGCTTGGCCACAGAAGGCAAAGTCTGGTTGTAGACGGGTCATATTCTGCATGGAGGTCGGTCACCAGTGGCGTGCCTCAGGGATCTGTTCTGGGACCCTTACTTTTCGTGATTTTTATAGATGACCCGGGTGAAGAAGTGGAGGGTTGTGTTAAAGGTTGGAGGTGTTGTGGATAGAGTGGAGGGCTGTCAGAGGTTACAGTGGGACATTGATAGGATGCAAAACTGGGCTGAGAAGTGGCAGATGGAGTTCAACCCAGATAAGTGTGAAGTGGTTCATTTTGGTAGGTCAAATATGATAGCAGAATATAGTATTAATGGTAAGACTCTTGGCAGTGTGGAGGATCAGAGGGATCTTGGGGTCCGTGTCCATAGGACGCTCAAAGCTGCTGCACAGGTTGACTCTGTGATTAAGAAAGCGTACAGTGCATTGGCCTTCATCAATCGTGGAATTGAATTTAGGAGCCGGGAGGTAATGTTGCAGCTATATAAGACCCTGGTCAGACCCCACTTGGAGTACTGTGCTCAGTTCTGGTCGCCTCTCCACAGGAAGGACGTGGAAACCATAGAAAGGGTGCAGAGGAGATTTACAAGGATGTTGCCTGGATTGGGGAGCATGCCTTATGAGAATAAGTTGAGTGAACTCGGCCTTTTCTCCTTGGAGTGATAGAGGATGAGAGGTGACCTGATAGAAGTGTACATGACAATGAGAGGCATTGATCGTGTGGATAGTCAGAGGCTTTTCCTCAGGGCTGAAATGGCTAGCACAAGAGGGTATAGTTTTAAGGTGCGTGGAAGTAGGTACAGAGGAGATGTCAGGCGTAAGTTTTTTACGCAGAGAGTGGTAAGTGCGTGGAATGGGCTACTGGTGGTGGCAGTGGAGGCGGAAACGATAGGGTCTTTTAAGAGACTCCTGGATAGGTACATGGAGCTTAGAAAAATAGAGGGCTGTGGGTAAAGCCTAGGTAGTTCTAAGGTAGGGACATGTTTGGCACAGCATTGTGGGCCGAAGGGCCTGTATTGTGCTGTAGGTTTACTATGTTTCTATCTTTCTATCATTGCTGATTGGCAGGAGGGCAAGAGAGGGAATAAAGACAGACTTCTGGTTGTCTGCTGGTGACTGGTGGTGTTTTACAGGAGTTGGTGGTGGGACCACTTCTTTTTACATTATATATCAATGATTTGGAGGATGGAATTGGTGGCTTTGTGACCAAGTCTGCAGATGATATGAAGATAGGTGGAGGGCAGGTAGTGTTGAGGAAGAAGGAAGGCTGTACAAGGAGTTAGACAGATTAGGTGAGTGGGCAAAGAAGTAACACGGAAGCAAGGCAGTGTCAGGAAGTGTATGCTCATGCACTTTAGCAGAAGGAACAGAAGCATAGACTATTTTCTACATGGGGAGTAACTCCAAAAATCTGAGGTGCAAAGGAAGTTGTGAGTTCTTGTGCAGAATTTCCTAAGGATTGACTTGGTGGTGAGGAAGGCAAATGCAATGTTAGCATTCATTTCAAGAGGACTAGAATATAAGAGCAAAATGTATTGCTGAGGCTTTATAAGGCACTGGTGAGGTCTCACTTGGAGTATTGTGAGCAGTTTTGGGCCCCATATCCAAGAAAGGATGTGCTGACATCGGAGAGGGTTCAGACGAGGTTCATGAGAACAATTCCAGGAATGAGGAGGAATTTCTTTAGCCAGATGGTGATGAATCTGTGCAATATGTTACCATAGGGAGCAGTGGAGGCCAGGTCATTGTGTGTTCCTGATTAATCAGGATGTGAAAAGTTACAGGCAGGAGAATGAGGTTGAGAGGGAGCAGACCTGATGGGCCAAATGGCCTAATTCTGCTCCCATCTCTTATGATCTTATGTCTGCATGTTTTTGTGCATTGAGATGGTGCCGTATGATTGGCTGAATACATATTTGCATGAACAAGCAGGCATACAGGTGTACCTAATAAAGTGGCCATTCAGCGTATGTTGGAAATATGAAATGATGTACAAGGAACAGAAAAGCAGAACGTTTTTGAGTGACTTATGGTTGCAATATTTGGGAACTTGTGTACACATCATGAAGGCATAAAGCAAATTATTTGTTTTATTGCTATGGGTTGGAGAATTAAACAGATGTAGGTGCTTTGTCAGTTTGCCTGGGGAGCACCATACAGTTTCAGTTTGCACACCCAAGGATGTGCTTTCATTAGACTGGGTGCACAGAAGATTCTTTTGAATTGTAGCTGTTTCCTGATGAAACACACAAAATGCTGGAGAAACACAGCAGGTCAGGCAGCATCTATGAAAATGAATTAAGAGTCGATGTTTCGGGCTGAGACCCTTCATCACAACCTGTAGATTTCCTCGTGTTTGTATTTCCTGATGATGTCGGTTGAATATAATTCCTAAATTCCTATGCTCTTATCAACAAAATAAAAAATTCTAAGATTAAAGTTCAAAGTAAATTTATTATCAAAGTACGCATATGTTTAGGTAGTGGGTAGTGGCTCCATCTGTCACTACTACAGGGCGTGACGACCCTGCCTTACATGAGTCCCAGGCTCAGCTGGCTCCGGCTGACAGTACCCGGTATGGGCCCCTATCCAGGATTACGGATCCCACTGCCTTGTGGGTATCTTCGGGAGAGGAGAAGGCTAAGGAGTAAACCCTACACAAATCCGGAGTGGAGCCCCTGAGGCGGTTGGATGTCTTATCACATCACCTCCCAGCAGCTCCTGCAACCAAGCTGATGCCAAATGTACTGCTTCACATTCCTTTGGACCACATCCACGAGGCCGAGAGGGGGATCTTGATGTCTGGGCAGCCCAGAATCTCCATACTCATCGCCCAAGCCTGCGCCCTGGAGAACCAGGCGCATCTGTTGTCTACTTGGACAGACAGAGCCATTACATTTACATATATGTTACCAGATACTAGCTTGAGATTTGTTTTTTTGCACGCATTTACAGGAAAAAGTAAAGAAATACAATAGAAGATAGGAAAACCTATACATAAGTAAAGACTGTCAAACAACCAATGTGCAGAAGAAGGCAAGTAAAAGATAATACTGAAAACATGAGTTGTAAAGTCCTGAAAGTGAGTCTTTAGGTTGTAGAATCGGTTCAGAATTGAGGTGAGTGTGGTTGTCCTCATCGGTTCAGGAGCCTCATGGTTGTAGGGTAGTAACTGTTACTGAACCTGGTGGTGTGGGACCGAGGCTTCTCTACCTCCTGCCTGATGGTAGTTGTGAGAAGAGAGCATGACCTGGATGGTGGGGGTCTTTGATGATGGATGCTGCTTTCTTGCGGCAGCGCTCAATTTAAATACACTCAATGGTGGGCAAGGCCTTGTCTGCAATGGACTGGGCTGAATCCACCACTTTCTGTAGTCTATCCTGTTCTTTGGCATTGGTGTTTTAATCTGAGGCTATGATCAACTAGTTAGGATACTCTCCAATGTCTCCATGACTTCGTCAAAATTTTTGGTGACATGCTGAATTTACACAAATGTCTAAGAGAGATAATTTTGTGCCTTTTTTATGGTTGCTTTTATGGTCTCAGGACAGATCTTTAAATTTAAAGTTATAGACCCTCGCCACTTCTGATCCCGTAATGAGGAGTGGCTCGTGGACCTCCAGGTTATTCCTCCTGTCGTCAATCCTCGGCTCATTGGTTTTGCTGACATTGAACGAGAGATTGTGATTGAGGCACGATTCAAACGGATTTTCATTCACCCCCTTTTATGCTGATTTGTCACCGCCATTGATTTAGCCAAAAACAGTGGTGCCGTCAGCAAATTTAAATACGGCACTGAAGCTGTACGTAGCCTTACAGTCAGAACTGTAAAGTGAGTAGAGCCGGGGTTTAAACGCACAGCACTGAGGTGGACCTGTGCGGATGGTGATTGTGGAGGAGATGTTGCTGCCAACCTAGCCCTCCACAGATTTTGAATTTCTTGCTTTAACCGGGGGTACTGTTTGGGGAGGAGTTCACTGATTTTGTAAGGACACATCTGTCCACAAGTATCTTTATGAAGTCTGTGACAACGGAGGCATATTCATTCAGGTCCTCTTGTGCTTGAACATGGCTCTATTCACAGAATCAAAGCAATCCTATAGGTGTTCCTCTGCCTCTCCTGACTACCTCTTTGTTGTCCTTGACAGAGAAGTTATGGTAGGCAATGAGACAGGGGAGTTATGGTGGGGTACAGTGTACAAAGGCTGTAATAAGTCTAGTCAAGAAGAAAAGAAAAGCTTACAAAAGGTTCAGAGAGCTTGGTAATGTTAGAGATTTAGAAGATTAATAGGAAGGAGCTTAAGAAGGAAATTAGGAGAGTCAGAAGGGGCCATGAGAAGGTCTTGGCGGGCGGGATTAAGGAAAACCCCAAGGCATTCTACAAGTATGTGAAGAGCAAGAGGATAAGATGTGAAAGAATAGGACCTATCAAGTGTCCAGTATGTATGGATCCAGAGGAAATAGCAGAGGTACTTAATGAATACTTTACCTTGGTATTCACTATGGAAAAGGATCTTGGTGATTGTAGTATTGACTTGCAACAGACTGAAAAGCTTGAGCATGTAGATATTAAGAAAGAGGATGTGCTGGAGCTTTTGGAAAGCATCAAGTTGGATAAGTCGCTGGGACCGGATGAGATGTACCCCAGGCTACTATGGGAGGCGAGGGAGGAGATTGCTGAGCTTCTAGCGATGGTCTTTGCATCAGCAATGGGGACGGGAGAGGTTCCAGAGGATTGGAGGGTTGTGGATGTTGTTCCTTTATTCAAGAAAGGGAGTAGAGATAGCCCAGGAAATTATAGACCAGTGAGTCTTACTTCAGTGGTTGGTAAGTTGATGGAGAAGATCGTGAGAGGCAGGATTTATGAAGATTTGGAGAGGCATGATATGATTAGGAATAGTCAGCAAGGCTTTGTCAAGGGCAGGTCGTGCCTTACGAGCCTGACTGAATTTTTTGAGGATGTGACTAAACACATTGATGAAGGAAGAGTAATAGATGTAGTGTATATGGATTTCAGTAAGGCATTTGATAAGGTACCCCATCCAAGGCTTATTGAGAAAGTAAGGAGGCATGGGATCCAAGGGGACTTTGCTTTGTGGATCCAGAACTGGCTTGCCAGTCTGGTTGTAGACGGGTCATATTCTGCATGGAGGTCGGTCACCAGTGGCGTGCCTCAGGGATCTGTCCTGGGACCCTTACTTTTCGTGATTTTTATAAATTACCTGGATGAGGAAGTGGAGGGATGGGTTAGTAAGTTTGCTGATGACAGAAAGGTTGGAGGTGTTGTGGACAGTGTGGAGGGCTGTCAGAGGTTACAGCAGGACATTAATAGGATGCAAAACTGGGCTGAGAAGTGGCAGATGGAGTTCAACCCAGATAAGTGTGAGGTGGTTCATTTTGATGGGTCAAATGTGATGACAGAATATAGTATTAATGGTAAGACTCTTGGCAGTGTGGAGGATCAGAGGGATCTTGGGGTCCGAGTCCATAGGACGCTCAAAGCAGTTGCGCAGGTTGACTCTGTGGTTAAGAAGGCATACAGTGTATTGGCCTTCATCAATCGTGGAATTGAATTTAGGAGCCGGGAGGTAATGTTGCAGCTATATAGGACCCTGGTCAGACCCCACTTGGAGTACTGTGCTCAGTTCTGGTCGCCTCACTACAGGAAGGATGTGGAAACCATAGAAAGGGTGCAGAGGAGATTTACAAGGATATTGCCTGGATTGGGGAGCATGCATTATGAGAATAGGTTGAGTGAACTTGGCCTTTTCTCCTTGGAGCGACGGAGGATGAGAGGTGACCTGATAGAGGTGTATAAGACGATGAGAGGCATTGATCGTGTGGATAGTCACAGGCTTTTTCCCAGGGCTAAAATGGTTGCAACAAGAGGACACAGGTTTAAGATGCTGGGGAGTAGGTACAGAGGAGATGTCAGGGGTAAGTTTTTTACTCAGAGAATGGTGAGTGCGTGGAATGGGCTACTGGCAACGGTGGTGGAGGCGGATAAAAGTCTCTTTTAAGAGACTTCTGGATAGGTACATGGAACTTAGAAAAATAGAGGGCTATAGTAAGCCTAGAAATTTGTAAGGTAGGGACATGTTCAGCAGAACTTTGTGGGCCGAAGGGCCTGTATTGTGTTGTACATTTTCTATGTTTCTGTGACTCTGGTGCCTTGCTCTATAGTCTCTACCTATATGCAGGTAGGAAAAGGACACTCAGGCTGTCAGATTTCCAGAACTGCAGTCGAGGGTAGAGCGGTAAACATTCTTGATGCTAGTGTAGCAGTGGTCGAGTGTGTTGGTCCTCTGGTGCTGCAGGTAATGGGCTGATTGTAGTTAGGTAGTGATTTCTTCAAAATAGTCTGATTGAAGACCCTGGCAAGGATTGTAAAGGCATCAGGGTAGGCTGTTGATCATGTCATTCAATACATCAAGTGCTTACTTGACTTCTGTCTTTGGTGGTATGTAAATAGCAATCGGGGTCATAGCGGAGAACTCTCTTGTGAAGTAGAATGGTCGGCATTTAATCATTAGGTGTTCCAGGTCAGAAGAACAAGACAGAGACAAGACTGTTATGTCAAAGCGGTGTTTATACTGAAGCGATGAGTTTACACTGAAGCAGACACCACCACCTCTGATCTTTTTTTTAGTAATTCAAATTTTTATTATTATTTATTCTTATTTTACAAAGCACCACAGCATGTCACAGAGCAGATAGAGTACAGCATATTTACACAGCCATCCCATGACAGAAAAACAAGTAAAACTTAGAAACAGAAAGAAGTTCTAATTTAAGTTTAAACTAACATAGAACCAAAATTGATGCCACGCGCATTGCACTTTTTCCTCACTGTTAATCCTTTCCAACATGTGTTCATATGATGAAATCTTAATCATTTCCTCAGTCCATTCCTTCACAGTGGGACATCTGGTTTTGTTCCAGTTTTGCAATATAATTTTTGCAGCTGTGATGAGACCCACCTTTAAAATAGTGAACTTGTCATTGTTTACATTAGGTATCATTGTCCTGTCACCCGAGAGACAAAGCCGTGGGCACAAGGGCAGTGTGGAACCCGACCAACTCCCCAACAGATCAAGAACTTTACACCAAAATGGACGAACCACAGAACACTCCCAAATCATGTGAAAATATGTGTCCACCTCATTTTTACATTTCCAGCATAAATTATTATCAACAATCCCCATTTTGTAGACTCTAGTTGGTGTCCAATAATATCTGTGTACTGTCTTATATTGAATAAATTTCCCTCTCGCTTCCCTAATATGTTTACCCACATTTGATAAAATATTTGACCACTCATTATCTTCAATATCGCTTCCAAGATCCTTCTGCCATACTGCTTTGAGATTGTTACACGATTCACCCACAGAGTGCTTGAACATTTTATAAAACACTGATGCTTTATGAACTTCTTGTGGTAATGTAAAGTATTCAGTTAAAGGGCTACTTTGTGGGTCATCGTTCTTGAATATGCTACTAACGCAATGTATTATTTGCAAATACTACCAAAAATTCCCTTTATCTGCAAAGTTTTATTTCCTTTGCAAATCCACATATGACATAAAAATCCCATTCTCACAGAGATCACCTACTGTATTTACACCTTTAATCTTCCATTCTTTCCAGTACACCATTCTTTTCCCAATGCATATCTCAGAGTTATTCCAGAGCAAGGAGTATAACTGGTTTAAGTGTGACATTCTACAAGCTTTATGAATTGTACCCCACACACTCCTTGAGTGAGATAGTATAGGATTTAGATTAGTCTTGTTTTCCACATGTTGTGAGAGGATATTAAGGGGAGAATGTGGTGCGGCCAGGCTCCGTTCTATAATTACCCAGCCTAAATCAACATCAGCGCTGTCCCAATGTTTAGCTACCTTGGTCATTTCAAAAGATAATTTATATGCCCTGACGTCTGGTAAACTGAGCCCACCCATGTCCCTGGACATACACATCTTACTCATTTTAATTCTAGGTTTCTTCTTATCCCATAGAAAATCCCTGATAATTTTATTGTATTGCTTGTAGATCAAAACTGATATATTTAAAGGAAGCATCATAGAAAAATAGTTAAACTGAGGTGCTATGACCATTTTAACTACATTGACTTTAGCCCAGAGTGACAGTCTCAGTGCCCCCCACTTATCCAGATTATTTCTTATCCTACTCAATAACGGGTCATAATTTAAAGTAATTATTTCATCCAAATTCTGACTGAGTTTGACCCCTAGATACTTCATTCCAACTGGCACCCATCTGAAATTAAACTGAGATACTGAATTTGAAAAACACAATTTTGACATTGGCATAGCCTCAGATTTATTGCAGTTGATTTTATAACCAGATACCTCAAAGTATAATTGAATAGTTTTCATTAGTGGGAGTAAGGAGTTAGAAGTGTCACTAATCAGTAATAAAATATCGTCAGCATATAACATCAGCTTATGCTCCTTTCCACCTCCCTTCACTCCTATAACATTTGGATCTGCTCTAATCTTGATTGCCAGTGGTTCCAAAAAAATCGTAAATAACAGTGGGGAGAGGGGGCAGCCTTGGCGTGTACCGTGTGAAATGTTGAAAAATGGGGATATGATACCATTTGTATTAACTGCAGCCTTAGGGTTTTTATATAAAATTCTAATCCATGATTTAAAGATAGAGCCAAACCCAAAGAATGACAAGGCTGTAGTTAAAAATCTCCACTCAACCCTGTCAAAGGCCTTTTCGGCATCCAGGGAGATGGCAGTAGCTGGGATACTACTTGAGGAGTTCAGCCATATTAAGTGCAGTAATCTCCTTACATTGTCAGTTGAGGATCTGCCTTTAATGAAGCCAACCTGGTCAGTATTAATTATAGATGGCAATACTTTCTCTAATCGCAAAGCTAGTATTTTAGTCAGTATCTTACAGTCCACATTAATTAAGATTATAGGCCTATAATTGGAGGGATCTATTGCCTCCCTGTCTTTTTTTGGGATCAACGATGTTAATGCTTCATTAAACGTATTCAGTAGAGATTCCAAATTAAGTGCTTCTGAATAGATTTTTGTTAGAATAAGAGCCAATATGTCCAGAAATTTCTTATAATCAACTGGGAAGCTATCATACCTGGAGATATCCCCATTTTCATAGCCACAATAGCCTGTCTGACCTCATCCTCAGTAATTGGAGCATCCAAGGACTCAGCTTGTTGTGGGGATAATGTAGGCAATTTTATGTTAACAAAAAACTGATTCAGCTCCTCCTGGTCATGGTTAAACGGCAATGCATATAGATGTTCATAGAACTGTCAAAAGACTTCGTTTATTTCTTTAGATGATGACACTAATGTATCCCCTTTCTTAATTACAGGTATAACACTATTCGTATTCTGCTGCTTTAAATATCTTGCCAGCAGCTTACCAGCTTTGTCACCACCTTCGCAGAAATTTGTTTTTAATCTAAATAATGCATATTCTGCTTCTTTGTTATATATGTTATTTAGCTGGAATTTCAAATTGCACAGATCTTTGTATAAGTCATCGGTATATTGTCTTGCTAAAACCTTTTCAAATGTGGTTATTTCTGCCTCCAGATTTTTTTTTTGCTCCATACTTTCTTTCTTCCTTTCAGATGTCTGTGCTATTAATTTTCCTCTTATATACGCCTTGGATGCCTCCCATACCGAGGACAGCTTTACGGAGGTCCCTAGGTTCAATTCAAAAAACGAAGTCAGATCCTCAGCCAGTTTATCACTGAAATCCTCATCTTTTAACAGCATAGTATTCATTCGCCATCTACCCCTCCTTCCCCTTTCAGTATTTAAATCAATTTGAATTTCAACTGGTGCATGGTCTGATAATGCTATCGGGCCAATTTTACAGTCTATCACCTGTTCAACAATGGAGTTGGATATTAGAAAAAAATCTATTCTAGAGTAGGATTTATGTCGCTGAGAGAAAAATGTATATTCTTTTCCGGATGGATTCACCAATCGCCATATATCCACTAGACTGATATCCTCAATAAGTTGATGTAAGGCAGCCCTATCCCTCGGTACTGGTGATGTCTGAAATTTGCTTTTCTGAATAACAGGGTCCATTACTTGGTTAAAGTCTCCTGCTAAAATTATTTTTCCTTCCTTGGTGCCTAAAATTTCATTCACCTTGTTAAGAAAGTCTGTGTCTTCCTTTTTAGGTGCATATATGTTACAAAGTACTACTTTCACCCCATTAATAAGTGCATCTGTACAAATTATCCTGCGTTCCTTGTCTTTAAATTCCCCAAGCAATACAAGATTAAGTCTTTTGTTAATTAAAGTCATTGTCCCATTTTGTTTGCTATTAAGTGATGAATAGAATACCTGGCCCACACAATCTCTTCTAAATTTCAGTGCTTCGACATCTTTAAAATGTGTTTCCTGGACAAATGCAACATCAATTTGTTTACCTTTAAGGTATGATAAAGTCTTTTTCCTCTTGATTGGGTTTCCACACCCATTAATGTTCCATGATATGATATTAACCATTTTCATGTCCTAAACTTCATGCCCACATGTGCAAAAATATACATTTTCCTGGATGGCTGAGTCTGGAATGCAATAACTCCAAAAAAAAAAGTCGGAAAAAAACCTGCTGTACTCTATCCCCGTGCTCAATTATTACCAAGAAACACTGCAATTACTGTGCTCTCAAACAACAAGTAAACAACCAACATAACCCAAAGACAAATAAATAATATATTCCTGCCAGATTAACTAACAAATAAAAACAAACAGGCAGGATAAACTCCACAAAGAAACAGAAAAGAAAAAGACACGTAATATGGTCTGCAAAGTGCTGTGCCAACTAGCAAGCCTCACCCTAATCAGACCGCTTCATCCAGCTCCCCACCCACACTGTTATACCTAAAAGGTTATCTCCACCTATTACTGTGATCAAATCCTGTCTCTGAGTCAATGCCAGCGCCGCAGTTTTTCTGAATAAATTTCTCTGATTCTGCAGCAATAGTAAAGAACTTGTTCTTTCCTTTCCCCGTGAAGTGTAGAACTGCTGGATAAGTGAGTGTGTACCTCACATTGACTTTTTGCAGCATTTTCCGACCTGTAGTAAATGCCCTCTGTTTTTCAGCTAATTCTCTGGACATATCTGGAAAGAAGGAAACTTTGCATCCCTCCCACTCAACTTCTGTCTTTGCTTTGGCCACTTGTAGCAGTTTCTCTCTGGCTGAAGAGTGCAAGAAGCATATTAGGACCAGCTGGGCGTGGTGGGAGGGAATCCTCGCCCGGCCTGGGAGCCGAGGCCCGATGCGCCCTCTCAATCTCAAACTCTGTGTTCAGTTTGATGCCAAATCCTTCGGACATGATTCTTTGCACACACTTAATCAGACCGCCCGTTTCTGCACCCTCCTTTAGACTGCTCAGCCTGATGTTGTTGTGTCTGCTCCTGTTCTCAAGCTCCTAGACACAGTTCCACAGCAGGTCCAAGCATTTCTTACTCTGCTCGCTGGCACCCACCAGTTGCACAGTGGTGTCCTCCACACTGGAGAGACAGCCCTCGGCTTCCGTCAGCCTCTCTTGAATGGCATTGACGGAGTTCTCCAACTCTGTTGTTGTTTCCTTAATCGCAGATACATCAGCAGCCACCATGAGTAGAGTGGAACTCATACGACTAACCTCAGCCAGTAAATTCTCCATGATGGAGCCTTGGTCCGTCTGTGTCGTTAGCGTGGCTTGAACTTCGGATTGTGGGCTCTGTCTTGTAGCCACATGGCTCGCTGTAGTGCTCTTAGGTCTCGGCATCATACAGAATTATCTCTCAAAGTTGTTATTAGCCGTTTTAGTGAAAAAAACAGTTTTTAACTGCAGGACAGCTGCATCCGGACAAGGCGGGATAAATATGATCTAATTAATAGAATTTCATGGTGGGTTGTCAGAGTTCTGCTAACGTGCGGTCATCTTGCCTGGCACCCACGTGACTCCCCAACTCTGATCTTGATTGATGCCACTATCCTAATTTTCCACTGGATTGAGAACCCCTCAGGCTGGAGTGTGGTGTCTGGACTGTGTGGGTGAGCCATGTCTTAGTGAAAAAGAAGATGCAGCAATCCCTCATTTCTCTCCAATGCAGCAATCTGGCCCTTAAGTCCTCTATCTTGCTCTGTAATGAAAGTACATTGACCATGTAGACTCTAGGTAGAGGAGGTTGCGATCCCCATCGCTTCAATCTGGCCTGAAGTAGCCCCCACCCTTTGTAGCCTTGCTTCTGGTCACCTTCAGGTGCTTTACCTACATTTCTGAGAGTCAAGCTCTGGGCACCACAATTCCTGAGAGACAATCGATTGCATAGCGGGAAAGAGAGAGTTCAAAAAATGTGAATGGGGGGAGTTGGGATATTCCCAACATCTCCCAAGGAAATGTTGGATTGTGCATAATTAGGCACTTGGCAAGGGCCAATAAAAAGAAGTTAGGTTTAAGCAGAGGGGCCATTGTGGGAATGGCCATTGTGTGAGTGGTCTAGTGTTAGAGTGGGGAGCCCAGGCTTTGGGTCACTGTCTTTGTTGATGAGAGAGAGAGAGAGAGAGTGTAGGTACATTTTTTTGCTTAAAGTTTTTTTTCTTTCTTATTGCACACTTTGAGTGGCGGGGTTGCCAGGCAGTATGGCAGTATACTGGATTGCTCCTCTTGCAGGATGTGGGAAGGCAGAGAGATCTCCACTGTACTCCATGTCTACACCTGCAAGAAATGCAACCACATGTAGCTTCTTCCAAACCGTGTTAAGGAAGTGGAGCTGGAACCACATGATCTCCGGATCATTCTGGAGGCTGAGGAGTTGATTGGCAGGACATACAAGGAGGTAGTTCAAGGTGCAGGACACAGGTAACTGGGTGCCCGGGATAGGCAGCCAGTGCCGAGTACCCAGGTGGCAGTTCCCCTCAGCAACAGGTATAGTGCTTTGGATACTTTTGGTGGGGGGTGGGGGGATTGACCTAGCAGAGGAAAATCACAATGTTCAGGTCTCTGGCAGTGATTCAGCAGTGGTGGGGTGGGGGTGGGGGGGAGGGGAGAGGAGGAAGATAAGTGATAGGGGATGCTGAAGTTAGAGGAGCAGACAGGAGATTCTGTGGACATGAAAGTTAGTATGTTATCTCCCAGGTGCCAGGGTCAGGGATGTCTCAGAATGGGTTCAAGCATTCTAAAGGGGGAGGGTGAGAAACCAGAAGTCATGGTACATATTGGTACCAATGGTATAGCAGGATGTCCTGAAGAGAGAACGTAGGGCATAAGATTAAAAAAAACTGAAAAGCAGGACCTCCAGGGTGGCAATCTTGGATTGTTGCCTGTGCCATGTGCTAGTGAGTGTAAGAAT
This sequence comes from Mobula hypostoma, assembly GCF_963921235.1. Lineage (NCBI taxonomy): Eukaryota > Metazoa > Chordata > Chondrichthyes > Myliobatiformes > Myliobatidae > Mobula > Mobula hypostoma. Next base: position 48,638,032 of record NC_086108.1, on the reverse strand, counting down.
AGGATGATTTGGCAAATAAGTGCATGGTTGATGAATTGGGGCATGGTTTCAGATTTCTGGATCATTGTAAACTCTTCTGGGGTAGTATGACCTTTACAAAAAGGATGGGTTACACATAACCTGAGGGACACTAATATCCTTGTTGGGCAGATTTGTGAGAGTTAAATAACTTGGCAGGGGGTTGGGAACCAAAGTGATAGGGCTGAGGATAGGGCAGTTGGTATACAAGTTGATGCAGTTTGTAGTAAGCCTTTGAGGAAGGTCAGGCAGACGATAGGGCAAAATCGTAGGATGAGATGAAGTGTAACATGGGGGCAAAATCGAAAATGGTGACAAATATACGTTTGTAGGACTGAGGGTGTTTTATTGAATACATGTCGTATACAGGGTGGCAGTAGATGATCTTGAAGTGCAGTTAGGGATTGGTAGGTATGACACTGTGGCATGACTGAGTTGTGGCTGAAAGAAGATCTAGTTGAGAGCTTAAAATACAAGGATGCATATTGTAGCCTTTCAATACAAAGGACAGGCAGATAGGAAGAGGGTTTGGGGTGGATCTGTTCGTCAAAAAATGACATCAAATTCTGAGAAAGAGATGACATTAGACAGGAAGATATAGGATCCTTGTTGGTAGAGTTAAGAAACCGCAAGAGTTATATACAGGCCACTGAACAATAGCCAGAATGTGGGGTACAAATTACAGCAGGAGATAGGAAAGGCTTGTAAAAAGGGAAATGTTATGATAGTCATGGGGATTTCAATATGCAGGTAGATTGGAGAAAATCAGGTTGGTGTTGGATCCCAAGAGAGGGAATTTGTAGAATGCCTATGAGATGGCTTTTTAGAGCTGCTTGTCCTTGAGCCCAGTCGAGGAAAGGCAATTCTGGATTGGGTGTTGTGTAGTCATTGAGATTTGATTGGGAAGCCTTATGTGAATCCTTAGGAGGCAGTAATCATAATATGATAGAATTCTCCCTGCAGTTTGAGAAGAAGGTAAAATTGGATGTATCAGTATTTCAGTGATGTAAAGGGAATTACAGAGGTGCGAGAGAGGAGTTGGCCAAAGATGATTGAAAGGGGACACTGGAAGTGATGACAGCAGAACAGCAATGGCTAGAGTTTCTGGGAGCAATTCAGAAGATGCAGGAATACATCTCAAAGATGAAGAAGTATTCATAAAGGATGATGAGGCAACCATGAGAAACAAGGTTTGTAAAAGACAGCTATAATGAAAAAGAGAGGTCATATAATATAGCAAAAATTAGTGGGGAGTTAAATGATTGGGAAGTTTTAAAAAACTAAGAAAACAGCTAAAAATGAAGTAAGGAGGGAAAAGATGAAATATGAAGGTTAGCTAGCTAATACTATAAACTTTTTTTAGATATTTATAAAGAGTAAAAGAAAGGCGAGTGTGGATATCAGACCATTATAAAACAATGCTGGAAAGGTAGTAAAGGTGACAAAGAAAAGGCAGAAGAACTTAATGAGTATTTTGCATCAATTTTCATTGTGCAAGACACTACCAGAATGCCAGAAATTCAAGAGTGTCAGGGAGCATAACTGAGTGTAGTTGTTAATACTAAGGAGAAGGTGTTTGGGAAGCCAAAAGACCTGAAGGTAGATAATGACCTGGACTAGGTGGACTACATTGTTCTGAAAGAAGTAGCTGAAGAGATTGTGAAGGCATTAGTAATGGTCTTTCAAGAATCACTAGATCCTGGAATGGTTCTGGAAGACTAGAAACTTGCAAATGTCACTCCACTCTTTAAGTGATGAAAGCAGGAGAAAGGAAATTATCGGCTAGTTAGCCTGAATTCAGTGGTTCGGAAGTTGTTGGAATCTGTCATTAAGTATGAGGTTTTGGAGTACTTGGAGGCACAAGTAAAATAGGCCACAGTCAACATGGCTTCCTTAAAGGGAAATCTTGCCTAACAAATATGTTGGAATTCTTTGAGGAAATAACAAGCAGGATAGACAAAGGAGAGTCAGTGGAAGTCGTATACCTGGTTTCTCAGAAGGCCGTTGAGAAGGTGCCACACATGAAGCTGCTTCACGAGGTAAGAGTCCATGATATTACAGGAATGATACTGGCATGGATAGTAGATTGGCTGACTAGCAGGAGCGAAGATTGAGGAAAATAGTGGCCTCTTCTGGTTACCTGCCACTGGTTAGCTGGTCTTCTGTAATGGTCCATGTTGGGACTGCTTTTCACGTTATGTCATGTCAATGAATTGATGGCTTTGTAGCCAAGTTTACAAATGATACAAAGATAGGTGGCTAGGCAGGCAGTGTTGAAGAAGCAAAGTCTGTAGAAGGACTTGGAAAGATTGGGAGAATAGGCAAAGATGTGGCAGATAGATGGACTATAGCATAGGGAAATGTATGGTCATGCACTTTAGTAGAAGGAATAAAGGTGTAGACTATTTTCTAAATGTGGAGAAAGCTCAATCTGAGGTGCAAAGGGACTTGGAAGGCCTCATGCAGGATTCCCTAAAGGTTAACTTGCAGGTAGAATCATTGGTAAGGACGGCAAATGCGATACTAGCATTAATTACTAGGATGTAATTGCAAGGATGCAATGGTGAGGCTTTATAAGGCATTGGTCAGATTGTACGGAGTATTATGAGCAGTGTCTAGCCCATTATCTAAGAAAAGATGTATTGGAAAGGGCCCAAAGGAGGTTCATAAGAATGATTCCAGATATGAACGGGTTAATGTATGAGGAGCACTTGATGACTCTGGGCCTGTATTAACTAGAGTTTAGAAGAATGGTGGGGGGGGAGGGGGGTCTTAATGAAACCTATTGAATACTGAAAGGCCTAGATATAATGGATGCTGTGCAGATGCTTCATATAGTTGGGAAGTGTCTGACAAGAGGGCACAGCTTCAGAACAGAGGCTCATCCATTTAAAACAAATACAAAAAGGAATTTCTTTATCCAGAAATGAATTCTGCAGATGGCAGTGGAGGGCAAGTCATAGGGTATACGTAAAGCGGAGGTTCTTGGTTGGTTAGGGCTTCAAAATTAGAAGCAGAAGGCAGGAAAAATGGGGCTGTGAGGGATAGTAAATAAATGATGATGGAATGATGAAGTAGACTTGACGGGCTAAATGGCCTAATTCTGCTTCTATGGCTTATGTTTTTAAGATTCCTGAGTCCTTCAGGCTCATCAGGTTGTATGATCGCTAATGCATTTAGATAACTCACATGTGTGTTTCTTAATGGAAATTACAGCCCGAAATTGCAGAGGTAAGAAGATGCATATTCAGTATTTTTTCTGTGAGTTGCCTGTAAACAGTTGTTGCATACTGCCAGCATTTTTGTTTTGTTTCCTTGTCAGGAGTAGGAAACTAAGGATCATAATTGCAAAATGAAGGGTTGATCTTCTTCACTGGAAAGTTATGTATAGTGAAATTCTGCAGCACAGGAGAGTGGGGATATTCAGTTGATAAGAATCGTCAACACAGAAAAGGCAGATTTTTTTTGCACTAACTGAAATAACAAGGGGAGATAGCTGGAAGTATTGAACTGTGAACTTAATAAATGATTATGGAACTAATCAATACAATTTATGCAACTGCTTTTCAGAAAATATTTTTAAAATTTATTACCAATTTTGTGACTTTTGATTTTGCTCGTAGAAGGCTTTTACTTTGTATTTCAATATTAAAGAAATGCAAGGTAAATTTATTTATTATCAAGATATACACACTGTGACCACTTTATTAGGTACACCTGTACACATGCTTATTAATGTAAATATCTAGCCAGTCAATTATGTGGCAGCAACTCAATGCATAATAGCATGCAGACATCGCCAAATTCCAGTTGTTGCTCAGATCAAACATCAGAATGAAGAAGAAATGTGATCCAAGTGACTTTGACTGTGGAATGATTGTTGGTGTCAGGTGGGCAGTTCTGTGGGTAAAAATACCCTGTTAATGGTAGAAGTCAGAAGAGACTGGCCAGACTGTTTCAAGCTGACAGAAAGGTGGCAGCATCTCAATTAACCACACATAACAACAGTGGTGCGTGGAAGAGCATCTCTAAATGCACAACACATTGAACCTTGAAGTGGATGGGCTACAGCAGCAGAAGACCATGAACATACACTCAGTGGCCACTTTATTAGCTACAGGAGATACTTTATAAAGTGGCCACTAAATGTATATCTCACCATATATTAGCCCGAGATTTTCTTACAGGCATTCATAATGGAACAAAGAAATACAACAGAAGCAATTAAACAACACACAAGGATTGACAAACGACCAATATACAAAAGAAGACAAAATGCAAAACTAATTAGATAAATAACCAATACTGAAAACATGAATTGTAGAATCCTTAAAAGTGAGTCCTTTGTTTGTGGAATCACTTCAGTGTTGAGGGTTATGAGGTTATCCACGATGGTTAAGGGTTGAATAGTAATAACTGCTTCTGAACCTGGTGGTGTGGGACCTAAGGCTCCTGTACTTTCTTCCTGATGGCAAAAGTGAGGAGAGAGCATTGTCTGAATGGTGGGGTTCTTTAATGGATGCTGCTTTCCTGTGCTCAAAGGTAGGAAGGGCTTTTCCTGTGATGGACTGGGCTATATTCACCAGTTTTTTTGTATGCTTTTCCATTCTTGGGCATCGGTGTTTCCAAATCAGGCTGTGATGCGACAGGTCGGGATATTCTCCACTGTGCATCTAAGTAAGTTTGTCAAAGGTTGAGATGACATACTGAATCCACATAAACTTTTAAGAAAGTAGAGGCACCATCGTGCCTTGTTTGTAATGGCACTTATGGTTTCGACCCAGGACAGATCCTCCGAAATGATGGTGCTGAGGAATTTGAAGTTGCTGAACCTCTCCACCTCTGATTGCCTTCTGAAGTCAAATATCGCTTTTTGGTTTTGCTGACATTGGGAGAGAGGTTGTTGTCGTGTCACCATCAAGCAGATTTCAATCTCCCTCCTATACGCTGATTTGTCACCGCCTGTCTGGAGGTAGAGCGGGTAATGATGGCACTAAACGGCGACTCCTTTGATTGCATCTTCAGAAGCAGCTCTATTTCTATCTTTAATATCTTTTTTTCCCTTTCAGGGTTCTTTTGAACACCCTGACCTGGAGTTACATGCTGACTTTGGTTCTTTGCGGGAATGGGACCCGCTCTTGGGGTTTCATAACCGGCTGTTGTTGTTTGGCATGCCAAGGGCTCGGCCTAAGAGTCCAGCTTGGATTTGGAAGCCTAGGATCTCGGGGCTCTGGAGACGGGCAGATTGAGGGTTGGTGTCATGGCAGGAGATACATGTGTTGTTGGAGGAGTCGGAATATCTATGAGTGTGTGCCTGGAGACCTGGGATCTTTGCGATCTTCAAGGCACAGAGCTAAAAAAAAAACAACGTAATGGACTTTTAACATCGTAAACCAGCGAGTTGTTTGTTATGTCTCCCTGCTCGCTGGGAAAATGGAGACACCTCTTTCTCCCTTATTAGAGAGAGAGTACCTGTGGTATGTCGAATACTGGGTGAACTAACATTTAACTGTCGTTCATTCTTTGGGGAACTCCTCTGTTTTCATGGATGTTTGCGAAGAAAAAGCATCTCAGGATGTATATTGTATACATTTCTCTGACATTAAATTGTACCTTTGAACCTTTGCAACACAAACAAAATGCTGGAGGAGCTCAGCAGGATAGGCAGCATCTATGGAAAAGAGTAAACAGTTGATGTTTCGGGCCAAAACTCTTCATCAGGACTGGAGAAAAAAAGAAGAGAAGTCAGATTAAGAAGGTGGGGGGGAGGGGAGAAAAGTACAAGGTGGTAGGTGATAGGTCAAACTGTGAGAAGGGGAGGGGTGAAGTAAAGAGCTGGGAAGTTGATTGGTGAAGAAGATAAATGGCTGGAGAAGGGGAAAACTGATAGAGGGTAGAAGACCATGTAAGAAAGGGAAGGGGGAGGAGCACACAGGGAGGTGATGGCATGTCAATTCCTTTTTTTTAAAATTTTATTTTTATTTGGATAAGGAATTCACAAGTATCATGTACTTTTTTCACACGTATAGCCTTTTCCATTTTTTTATATGTATAAAACTATAAATATTTATACATTCTTAAGTACACATTGAGATGATATAAAAGGAAATTAGACACTTAAATAGATAATTATGTACAGTGGTAATTCTAATCTATTAGGCTAAGTAATGGTATTAGTTGTTAAGAAAAATAGTAATAATAGTTTCCATATATCTCTTCTGGACCATTTCTACTGGTCCAAAATGTTGTATGTAAGCCTATGTAACAACCATTGTAGGTGTTTATATCCTAACTTGTACATGCTTGCTCCTGCCCCCAGACATAATTATCCAATCCCTATGTACTTATTTACTTAATTTTATCATTTTTTTTATCCCTTTCCCAAATCTTTTCCTTTACTTGTATTAATTCTCTATTTTCCAAAAGAAAACAAAAACAGTAAACATTTAGACTAGGGGTGCTTACGTTGGCAATATTACTGTGTTGATGAGAAGAACAGTATAAATCATTAGGAGAGTCATCTAAAGTTTGCTCGCATTGGGGTTATATATTCAATCCATTTATTCCAGATTTGATAAAATTTTCCTTTTTGAATTCTCAGGGAGTAAGTCAACTTTCCCATTTTAAATATTTCCAAGATAATTTCGTGCCAATCTTCTAATGTAGGTGGTATTGGATTTAGCCACTTTCTAGTGATTGATTTCTTACTTGCCGCTAAGAGGGCCTGCAGCAACTTTATATCTTCCTTCTGTTCAAAAAAACAATACATGCCCCAAATAGAGCGTCTCAAAGTTCAGAGGTATCTGGGACCTAAGTACCTTAACTAATGTTCTACGAATACCTTCCCAATATATACTTAATTTAGGGCAATCCCAGAAAATATGAAAATGATTTGCCTCCTTGGAGCCGCACCTTCTCCAACACATCACGTTTGTATCTTTATATTTTTCCTGATATGGGGTCTTGATTATATGGATTATTTTTCCAACAATGTTCTCTCCAAGTCAAAGAATTAGTCGAGGACCACTGAAAGCTGCATATTTTCCCCCAAGCCTCCTCTGAAAGTACCAACCCTGCTTCTTTCTCCCACTTCTCTTTAATATACAATGTGTTTACATTTTTAGCATGGGAGAGTGTATTATATAATCGAGAAATTGATTTACTTGGTATTGAACTGCAAGCTGAATTCAGAATCTTGAAAACTTCTAATTCTACTGTTGATAGGTCCGTATATCTACAACTCTGGTTAACATAGTTTTGTACTTGAAGGTACCTAAAAAAGTCATTGTGTTCTAGGCCATGTTTGTCCTGCAGGATTTGGAAACTTTGTAATACTCTTTTATCTATAAATGAGAGGTAGGTTGTAAGACCTTTCTTTATCCATAGTTCAAATCTTTTATCTCCTCTGTTGGGAAGGAATTCGGTATCATATGCATATCATCTGAAGAATTTTAACATGTTATTAATTCCACACAAATTAACCACCTTCTGCCATACTTTTAATGTAAGATTTATCCAACTGTTTTTAAATTTTTCCAACTGGGCCATCAATCCTTTGTCAGCTATTGAGGCCTGTAGAGGAAAACTGTCAACTAATCCAAATTCTATTTCCTTCCATCTAACCTTATATTCCCTATTACCCCAATATAACAGAGGGGTTATCTGTGAGGCAAAAAAATAATTTCTCAAGCAAGGAAGAACCATACCTCCTCCTTCCTTCCCTAACTGTAAGGTGTTATATCGAATTCTAGGTTTGTTTCCTTGCCAAATGAAGCGAGAAATCCATTTGTCCCATTCCCTGAATTGATTATCATCCACCTCCACAGGTAAAGTACAGAAAAGATACAGTAACCGAGGAAGAATATACATTTTTATAGTATTTATCCTTGAATTTAAACTTAAAAAGGGGACAAGATTCCGTCTATGCATATCTGCTTTTATCTCTGAGGTTAATGGCCCATAATTTACCTGTGACAGCGTTGAAAGATCCTTCGGCAGGGTTATTCCTAAATATTTTAATGATTTAGCTTCCCACTTAAGATCGTATGTATCCTGCAATTTTTTGGATGGTGTATAATTTAGGGACATAACCTGCATTTTCTTTACATTTATTTTATAACCTGATATTTTCCCAAAGTCATCCAACAGTGTAAACAATCCTATAAATGATTTTTCTGGTTCACTCAGATAGAACAAAACATCATCTGCGAATAACGCCACTTTCTGTTCAATCCCTGCCACCTTGATACCTTTTACAATTTCGCTCTGTCTTATTAGTTGGGCAAGTGGTTCAATATATAGCGCAAAAAGGAGAGGAGAAATTGGGCATCCCTGTCTAGTGCCTCTCTCTAAGATGAAGGAGTCAGAGAGGTCCCCATTTATCTTAATTCGGGCTGTAGGGCTGTCATATAGAGTCTGAATTACTTTAATAAACTTTTCTTGAAAGCCGAATCTTCCTAACACTCTGTATAGGGATGCCCAACTAACCGAATCAAAAGCTTTCTCAGCGTCTAATCCTACTACCATTGTCTCTGTCTCGTTCTTATTAACCTGTTCTAATATGTGTAGAGTTCTCCTTATGTTGTCCTGTGTTTGTCTTTGTTGAATAAATCCAGTCTGGTCTAAATGGATTAGGCCAGGTAAAAGCTTTTCCAATCTGCGCGCTAATATAGATGTAAATAGTTTGTAATCTAAATTAAGAACACTAATTGGCCGATAATTGCCACATTCTAGTTTATCTTTACCCTCTTTAGGAATAACTGAAATAATCGCTTCTCTCCAGGAAGGTGGAGTTTCTCCTCTCTGCAAGATCCAATTAAAGGTGTTAAGTAGTAATGGGGCTAACTGTGACTTCAGCGATTTTTACCACTCTGAGGTAAACCCATCAGAACCCGGAGACTTTCCAGCCTTTAACCTAGAGATGGCCACGTTCAGTTCTTTGGCAGTTACTGGTTCTAATAAACTTTCATTTCGTAAATCTGTAAGTTTAGGTAGATCTAAAGAATTCAATAAACTGTCTATATAGGGCTCATTGGGGCCCGGGGTTGGGAGTACAGCTCTCGATAATATGTTTCAAAACTCTGTTGAATTTTCCCTATTGTACTCTCCACAAGCTTTGTCTTTGGATTCTTTATTTTATGAATTGTATTGTCTGCTTGTTGTTTTCGTAATTTATATGCTAATAATCTAGCTGATTTTCCTCCTACTTCATAATTCTTTTGTCTCAGGTAAAGAAAATTTCTTTGAGTTTCCAATGTATAAATATCGTCAATTTCACTTTGCAATTTCCTAATTTCCTGTTTTAGATTTGAATTACTTTTGTTGCTATCTACAACTTGAAGTTGTTTTAATTTTCCTTGAAGGTCTTCTAATTTTTGTGCATTGATTTTTTTCATGTGAGTAGTAATGGAAATAATTTTCCCTCTCAGTACAGCTTTCAATGTATCCCATAAGATCACTGGTGATGTTTCTCCTGTGTCATTAAGGTCTAGATATTCTTTGATTTCGCCCCTTAATCTCTCCATTACTTCCGGGTTATTGAGTATATTTGAGTTTAGCCTCCATAGTGTTTTCCTCATTTTCCTTTCCAGGATTAGAGACATAGAGACTGGGCTATGATCCGACAGATCAATTGTTGCAATATTACAGTTTTTTATCCTGAGTCTATCTGTATTAAAGATAAAGAAATAGTCTATCCTTGAATAGGCTGAATGAGGGAAAGAGTAATGTGTATAATCTTTACTAGTGGGGTGTAATTCCCTCCACACATCTATAATTCCCAACTCCTCCATCAATAAATTCATTTTCCGAGTCAGAGGTTTATTCTGAGTAACTATTCTTGAAGAATCTAATACAGGATTTAATCTAATATTAAAATCCCCTCCACAAATTACTACCCCTTGAGAACTGACCATTAGGTCAAAAATGTGTCTATAAAATGACCATTCACAACCTGGAGGAGCATAAACATTCAGCAAGGTTATTTCTGTACCTTCTATTCTTCCTGTAATTTTTACAAATCGTCCATCTTTGTCTTTAGTCTCTGAAATATGTTCATAATTAAGAGTACTTGATATTAAAGTAGCTACCCCTCTTTTGTGGCTCAATTTATATGATGAATAAAATACATGCTTAAAGCCCATTCTCTTTAATTTTCCATGTTCAGATTGGCTCATATGTGTTTCCTGGAGGAAAGCTACTTGTGCCCTCTCTTTTTTCAATTTAGACATAACCTTATTTCTTTTAATTGGGTTCAAAACCCCACTAACATTATAGGAAATTATTTTTACCAATTCAGTTTGCATTTTTCTCTAGTTAAAAAAAACACTCTCCTTTTCTAACCAAACAGTAAGCAATCCCTTCTCAACAGTAAACCAAAACATATAACCACACCCTAGACATTTTTGAACGTATAACATTTGAAAATTTTTCCCGACTTCCCACAGTGAGGCCTGAGCACCGACCCGCCTCAGTTCAGAGGGATAACCTCTATCTTCACCCTGTGTTAGAGGGCCCTCAGCAGTTTGAATAATCATAGAGAATTTTCTCCTATTTATGTCTCGACCATATTGCTATCATTCAAGTTATTCCGCCTAGATTATTTTCAGTTACCAGTTTTCATTTTACTTTTAAGTCCGATTTACTCTTTTCAGTCATTTCTCTTAATTAATCTGTATTCTTTGTACATTCGCGTCTGAATACTTGCAGCTTTTCCTTGTAGTTTGACACTCTGGTTCGTGTGGAGCGTCCTCGCCACACTGGCTTCCACGACTTCTGCCGAATCCTCTCCAGTAGCGACTCCGGTTGGGTGATAACTTTAATAGGTAGTCCCCGGTCCGCCAAGTCCGACGTTGTCTCCTCCGCCGTAGCGTAAGTTTTTATCCCTTCATTGTAAAAGACTCTCAGCCAAGCTGGATACAGGGTCGGAAATCTGATGTTGTTTTCCTTCAGGACCCTTCATGTTTCCTCATATTCCTTCCGTCTGGCAAGGATCCCTGGTGCGTAGTCATGGTCTAAACTGATTTTACAGTTGCTCCACATTAAACCTTTCTTTTGCCATGCCCGTTTAAGCACCTCTTCCTTTGTTCTGTAGCTGAGAAATCTGACCAGAATTGATCTGGGTTGGGCGCCTGCCAGAGGCTGTGGTGCCAACACGCGGTGAGCCCTTTCTATCTGTAGGTCTTTTGTGGCCAGTATATCAAGGTTCTCTCTAAGCAGCTTCTCTACGAAGGGAATCATCAACCCGGGTTTACCTTCAGTTCCTTCGGGAACTCCGTAGATCCTCACATTTTCCCTTCCTGAGCGGCCTTCTTGGTCTATGAGCTTCCACTGGAGCTGCTCTTGCAGCTTTAGCATTTCTGCTATCACTTCCTCTGCGTTTTGTAGCTTTTCTTCAATTCCAACAATCCTTGCTTCGGCTTCATCTATCCTCGAATTAGTTTTTACTATTTCTCCTCTAATATCTTCCAGCTGTTTGCTGTTATCTTGTTGGAACTCGCGAATCTCTCTGAGAATCAAAGACAGAGTCACCGATTCCCCCTCATTCTCTCCATCCTGGCTTGCCGTGGGGGAGCTAGGCCCGTCGCCTTGCTGCATCTCTTTGTGCTTATCAGCCTTTGGAGCGGACTTTTTAATCTTGTTCTTAGACATCATCCTTGCCCCTTTTATTAATATAGTTATGCAATATTAAGTATTTGTCTAAATTCGATTTTGGGGCAGTTTACCTTCTTTTTTGTCGAGAGACCTTTTCCTTACGCCACCGTTCCCTTGATGACCCAGAAGTCTCCGGCATGTCAATTCCATGGCCGCCTCTAATGCTGCGATGAGGCCATACTCAGGTTGGAGGAACAACACCTTACAGTGGTGCTAGGAAGTTTATGAACCCTGTAGAATGTTCTCTTTTCTCATAAATATGACCTAAAATATGATCAGATCTTCAAGTAAGTCCTAAAACTAGATAAAGAGAACCCAATTAATTAAATAAATAGTGCAAAAAAAATTACACTTCATTTATTTATTTATTGAAAAAAATGATCTCATATTACATGTAGTTGTTAGAAAAGTATGTGGACCTCTGAGGTATTGCCTTCTACCAAAGCTATTTGGAGTCAGGTGTTCCAATCAATGAGATGAGATTGGAGGTGTGGATTGTAGAGGTGCACTGCCCTATAAAAAGACACACAAAGTCAGGTTATAGACAGAGCCCGCTCTTCTCAAGAAAGATCTGTTTACGTGCGTCATGCCCCAATCAAAACAACTTTCAGACAACCTTAGAAGAAGAATTGTAGAGATGCATGAAGCTGAAAAATGCTACAAAATCATTTCTAAAGACCCGAGTGTTCATCAGACCACAGTAAGAGAAATTGTCTACAAAGGGAGGAAACTCAGTACTGTTGCTACTCTCCCTAGGAGTGGGTGTCCTGCAAAGATCACATCAAGAGAACAATGTGAAATGCTGAAGGAGGCGAAAAAGGGTAACAGTAAAAGACCTGCGGACATCTCTAGAACTTGCTAAAGTCTCTGTTTATGTTTCCACTATAAGAAAAACACGCAATAAGGATGGTGTTCATGGAAGGACACCATGGAGAAAACCACTGCTCTCCAAAAAAACATTGTTGCACATCTCATGTTTGCAAAAGACCACCCAGATGTTCTACAATGCTTCTGGAACAATGTTCTGTGGACAGATGAGACAAAAGTTGAACTTTTTGGCAGAAATGCACATTGCTATGTTTGGAGGTAAAAGGTGCTGCACACCAACACCAAAACCTCATCCCAACTGTGAAGCATGGTGGAAAGAGTGTCATGATTTGGGGCTGCTTTGCTGTCTCAGGGCCTGGACGTCTTGCAATCATTGAGAGAAGAATGAATTCAAAATTCTAAAGGCATTTTACAGGAGAATGTCAGGGTAGCAGTCCATCACCTGAAAGTTAATAGAAGTTGGATAATGCAGCAAGACAATGATCTGAAAGACAGGAGTAAATCAACAACAGAATGGTTTAAAAAAGAAGAAAATTCGTGTTTTGGAATGGCTGAGTCAAAGACCTGACCTTAGTTCTATAGAAATGTTGTGGGAGGACCTGAAGCAAGCTGTTCATGCAAGGAAGCCCACCAACATCCCAGAGCTAAAGTAGTTTTGTAAGCAGGAATGGCCTAAAATTCCTCCAAGCTGATGCACAGAAAGTGTTTTGTTGAAGTTATTACTGTACAAGGGGTCACAGCAGTTACTGAAAGCAAAGGATCACATACTTTTTCCAACAAATACTTGTAATATTGGATCAGATTTTTCAATAAATAAATGAACAAGTACAATGTTTTTTGTATTTTCTATTCATTGGGTTCTCCTTATCTAGTTTTAGGACTTGCATGAAGGTTTGATCATATTTTAGGTCATATTTATGCAGAAATAGTGAAAATTCTATAGGGTTCGCAAACTTTCTAACACCACTGTATGTTCTGTCTGGGTAGCCTCCAACCTGATGGCATAAACATTGATTTCTTGAACTTCTGGTAATTGCTCCACCCCTTCACCCTTCCCCTACTCCTGTTTCCCCGTCTCACCTTAACTCCTTACCTGCCCAGCACCTTCCTCTGTGCTCTTCCTCCTTCCCTTTTTCTCTATTGTCTTCTACCCTCTTCTATCAAATTCCCCCTTCTCTAGTCCTTTATCTCTTTCACCAATCAAATTCCCAACACTTTGCTTCACCCCTCACCCTCCTCAGATTCACCTATCGCCTACCACCTTGTACTTCTTCCTCTCTCCCCCCCCCCCCCGCTCTGACTTCTCATCTTATTTCCAGTCCTGATGAAGGGCCGCAGCTTGAACATCGACCGTCTACTCTTTTCCATAGATGCTTCCTGGCCTGCTGGGTTCCTCCAGCAATTTGTGTCTGTTGCTTGGATTTCCAGCTTCTGCAGATTTTCTTGTGTCTGTCACCAGTTTGAATTTGGCCAAAAATAGTGGTGTCATCAGCAAACTTAAATTCGGCATTGGAGCTGTACTCAGCGTCACAATCAAATCTTTAAAGCAAGTAGAGCAGGGGGCTAAGCACGCAGCCATGTGGTGAACCTGTGCGGATGGTGATTGTGGAGCAGATATTGCTGATAATCCATACTGACTGGGGTCTGCACGTGAGGAATTTGAGGATCCAGTTCCACAAGGAGGTATTAAGGCCTAGATCTTGGAGCTTATTGATTACTTTGAAAGGGATGATAGTGTAGACGTATGCATCTTCACACTGTCCAGATATTCCAGAGCTGAGTGAAGAACTACTGATCCAAGATCCGAGTTAGTCCTCAGGCAGGAGTTGTGACCAGCCTCTCAAAGCATTTCATCACAGTGGATGTAAGTGCTACTGGATGATAGTCACTGAGGCAGGTCACCATGTTCTTCTTGGGCACCAGTATAATGGAAGCCTTCTTGAAGCAGGTGGGTATCTGAGGCTGCTAAAGCAAGAGGTAAAAGACGTTGGTAAACACTCCAGCCAGTTGACTAGTCTTCAGTGCTTGCCCAAGTACACTGTCTGGGCCAGATTTTTTTCCCATGGGTTCACCCTCCTGAAGGATGCTCCCACTTTGCCCTCAGAGACTGAAATCACAAGGTCACTGGGGGCTCTGGGAGTTCGTGAAGTGAAGGTACCTCCATGTTTTGTTCATCAAAATGAGATAAAAGGCATTGAGTTCATCTGGTAGCAAAACCTTGTTGCTACATTTGTTGCCTGGTTTTCTTTGTAGGAGGTGATAGCATTCAAGCCTTGGCACAGCTGTCAAACATCCTTCTGTGTTTCGTCAATATTTGTTGAGTCTGATATTAATGCATTGTAAGTATTTTTATTCCATATCAAGCATGACACCTACTGGTACTTGGCAAAACATCATGCATACACGTTTGGAAAATGGCACTTCATAAAAAAATGCTTATGATTTGCAAAATATCATTCTTCAGCTTGTAAAATATGATTGTGTCAAACAGCAAGGAATGAAGCAGCAGCATTTACCCACTAGACCCTTACACTTTTAACAGTAACATTCCATAAGTGGAAATGAAATCTATGTTGATTTGTTTATGTCAGAAGTAAGCAAATAATGCCAAAAGTTTGCAAATTGTGAAGTTTTTTTTGGTGGAGCTTAGGAGGAATGATGGCGCCTAACGGCGACTCCTTTGCTTGCATCTTCGGAAACATCTCTATTTCTATCTTTAATATCTTTGTTTTTTCCTTTCAGAGTTCTTTTGTAGACCCTGACCTGGAGTTTCACGCAGGTTTCGATTCTTTGCAGGAAGGGAACCTGTTCTCGGGGTTCCACGACTGGCCATTATTCGACTTGCCAAGGGTTTGGCCTGAGAATCTCAGTCGTGTTCGGAAGCCTAAGATCTCAGGACTCTGGAGACGGGCGGATCAAGGGTCGGTGTCACGGCGGAGACCCGCATGTCGAATCAGGGAGGCCGGAAAATCTTTCGCTGTGGGCCCGAAGACTTGAGGTCTTTGCGATCTTCAGACACAGAGCTCGAAAAAAGAAACAATACGGACTTCTAACATCGTAAACCAGTGGGATGTTGTTATGTCTCTCGCTCGTTGTGAAAATGGGGGACACCTCCCCCTCCCTTGCCAGGGAGAAAGAGAACCTGTGGGTTGTCGAATTCGGATGAAATGCAAAGCTTTTGGGGTAACTTTGGTCTGTGTCTTTGCTATTGCTTAGCTCACGGTTAGTACCGATGTGCGTTTTTTTTTGCTGGTTGGGGGAGGGATTATCATTGCTCGCTGCCGCCTATGCGTGGGAGGGAGAAGCTGTGGGGGGTTCTTTGGGGTTCTCACATTTAACTGTCATTCATTCTTTGGGGCACTTCTTTGTTTTCATGGATGTTTTGCGAAGAAAAAGCATTTCAGGATGTATATTGTATACATTTCTCTGACATTAAACTTGACCTTTGAACCTTTGAATGTACAAACAATGGATATTCAAACAAAATGCAAACATTTTCTTTGCTATTATATTCTTGTGATACTTGTTCATTTGGGCATTTTGGTTCAAACTGTACACTAGAATTTTTCCTCTGAATAAACAGATGTACCAACATCTTCTGCTGTCTTTTTGCCATGTCATTTCATAGCCATTTCTTTTAGCTGCTTCTCAGGTTCTCAGATACAGTCCAAGCTAGAGTGCATTTCAAAATATCATAATTTTGTTCTTTTCTAAAATAAAAAGGTGTCACATGCACTTTGCAATTTCTATATTTGGTCTTCTATCAAGATTCGCTATTTCAGATGATCAGATGAATGTTTAGAAGTATTGAGTATAGAGCACTATGCCCAGAAGCAGGACCTTCTGGTCTTTAGACCATGCCAAACTATTGTTCTGCCTAGTCCCAATAACCTGCACCTGGATTATCACCCTAATTAACCCTCCTATCCATGTACTTATCCAAATTCTCTTTAAATTGTTACGTACCCCGTAACTGGGTTGCCAAACCAGCAGAAATGGATCACTCAGTTGGAGTCTGGAGTACTAGAACTAAGAAAGTTTTATTACAGAAACAAGCAACACAGTAATCGAAAGGATAATAAATGCAACAGTTCAGTGATGATAAACACACATGTGCACAGAATTAAGATAACAGCATCAATCAAGCTCTATCGTTGTCTTGGGGTAAATGACCAAATTTCAAAGTGACTCAAACTTCAGTCCAGTTTAGTAGTTCAGTTCGCAGTAATCGTTGCCATGGCGGTGGACAATGTGGGGGAAGAGAGAGATAGAATAGGAACAACTCATCATTCAGAACGGCTTCACTCACAGACCAGCAGGATGGCTCACAGACCAGCGAGATGGCTCACAAACAGCTTTTTTGGGCGGGTCCTTGGTGATGTCACCTGAGGTCACCGACTGTGACCCCTCCTCCAGATGCGGTCGATCCTCTGCAGTGAACCCGGCACCCAGGCAAGGGCGGACACACACCGGGTTCCCGCTGATCGTACCTTTCCACCCTTGTCGTTGTCTGGGACTTCTCACCCACTCGTGAGAAGCGCACCGCTTCCAGGGTCTCGTTACCTCGGGTGGCGTGTGTGTGTGTCTTAGCGAACCTGTCCCTTTTTATCCCCCTGCTGGGGTATCGCCTGTCCATCACTTCAAACAGTTCAGGGTTCAAAGGGGGGAGCCGCTCCAGACAGCTCTTCCTCCCACATCCCTTCATTACACATCTCCAGACGCTGCTCCATTGTTCCTTATCTCTCCTTCCCCTGAGGGCAGGTGGCAGACCAACTGCTGATGCCACTGATGCTAGCCCAGGCCAGCAAACATCTTAATTTTATGTGTATTCTCGTAACAAAATGTTGAAATCAAACCCACATCCACCACTCTGGAATGGGCTGCCAGCAGTGGTGGTGGAGGCGGAAACGATAGGGTCTTTTAAGAAACTCCTGGATGGGTACATGGAGCTTAGAAAAATAGAGGGCTATGGGTAACCCTAGGTAATTTCTAAAAGGTTTTCTATGTTTCTATGTTTAACCTATGACCTTCAGTTATAGTCTCAGAAGAAAAAGGCCTGCTTGATTTTATCCTATCTATAACTCTCTTAACTTTGTATACCTCTATCAAATCTCCCCTCATTCTCCTACAGTCCAAGGAATAAAGTCCTAGCTAATCCAGTCTTTCTCTATAAATTGTGTCCTCAAGTTCCAATTGTATCATTGTAAATTTTCTGTGAATTCTTTCAATCTGCACACAGAAGTCCAAATTAGGCTTCACCAACAACAACATAATATCTCAACTCCTGTTCTGAATACTTTATGAAAGCCATTGTGCCAAAAAAGCTCTTTTTATGACAATGTCTATCAGTGACATCACTTTAAAGGAATTATAGATCTGTATCCCATGATCCCTCTGTTATATCACACCTCTCAGTGTCCTGCTATTCACTGTGTAAATCCTACCCTTGTTTGGCCTTCTAAAAAGCAACTCCTTACTTTTGTCTGCATTAAATCCCATCTGGCATTTTTCAGTCCATTTTTCCAGCTGGTCCAGATCCTGCTGCAAGTTTTGATAGACTTCCTCACTGTCCACTATGCTCCCAATCTAGGTGTCAGCTGCAAATTTGCTTATCCAGTTGACCACACTTTCATCCATATTGTTGACATAGATGACAAACAAGAACAGACCCAGCACCAATCCCCATGGAACACCACTAGTCACAGGCCTCCAGTCAGGAGGCAACCATCTACTACCACTCTCTGGCCTTTCAATGAAGCCAATGATTAAACAAATTTACTACCTCATCCTAAATACCAAACGAAGGAATCTTCTTGACCAACTTTTCATATGGGACCTTGTCAAAAGGCCTGCTATACTCAATGTAGTCAACATTCATTGCCTTTCCTTCATCAAATTTCCTTCGCAAAACTCTGTAGGTTTGGTTTGACACAACCTATCACGCACAAAGCCACGTTGACTATCCTAATCAGACCCCTGTCCAAATATCCAGTCCCTTAGAATACCTTCCAGTAATTTACCCACTACTGATGTCAAGCTTGCTGGCCTATAATTTTCAGGCTTATTCTTAGAGTCCTTCTTAAACAATGGAACACCATTAGCTATCCTCCAATCCTCAGGCGTTTCACCCACAGCTAAAGACATTTTGAATACCTCTGCTAGGGCCCCTGTAATTTCTGCATTAACCTCGCACAAGGTCCAAAGTAACACCTTATCAAGTTGCAGAGATTTATCCACGATAATTTGCCTCAAGTCAGCAAGCACCTCCTCCTTTGTAATCCATATATGGTCCATTAGCTCACTGCTGGTTTGCCATAGTTCTATAGACTCTGTCCGTTTCTCAAGTAAATACAGGTAATTTTACAATCATCATAAACAGTCCTAATTCATAGTTTTTAATAAATTATTTGCATTTCATGCCAGAACACATCTTGAATACATGTTGTTGTCCAGGTATTGCCTCAGCTTCCTTCCTGTGGTGTGGAGTTTCCCAGCTACAGTTGCTTTGGTTCTCTCTGGGCCAATTACTTTGCTTCTATGGAGCATGAGTTGTCTGCTTTGTACTCAAGATTGCTTTTATTACTGCTCCTGATGCTGCATTGGCATGGACAGCAAAGGCATTGGCGAATTCCCACTAATGAATAGTTGCTGCTTTAGATGGTTTTCGATAACAGCTGATTGCATGAACCTGGATGTTGATTCCTTTCCTTTCTTCTGTCATTTGGTCTAATGAGCTGTGTTGCTCAGCCATGGAAGGTAAAGGCAAGCTGTAAAAGAACTCGCTGTGGTGTGTTTGAAATGGAGCCATGCAGGCTTCAAGCTCCATATTGGTTTATTTTTATTTGGAGATGCAGCATAGTCACGGACTCTTCTGGCCCAATTAGAGCATACTGTCCAGTTACACCCATGTGACCAATTAACCTTCTAACCATCTCTGGAATGTTTTAGAAACTGAGCACCTGGAGCAAACCCACATGGTCACCGGAAGAACTTCCAGACAGTGGTGGAATTGAAATTGAGTCACCGGCACTGTAATAGAGTTACACTAATCACTATGCTGCTGTGCTGTCCATTTAAACAAAGCCATGAAATGTAGTGGGAAATCTGGAAGGGTGGGAAAACTTTAAAAGTAAACAAAGAACCACCAAACGAGCAATAAGGAAAGGGAAGATAGATTATGAACGTAAACTAGCACAAAATATAAAGTTACAGCAAAGGTTTTATAATTATATAACGCAGACAAGGGTGGTTAAAGTGAATGTACTGTAGGTCCTTTGGAAGATGAGAAGGGGGAATTAATATTGGGTAATGTGGAAATGGCCAAGCCCTTGAATGACTGTTTTGTGTCTAACATGCCAAAGAGAGATGTTATGGATGCAATGAGAGGTGAAGACCTTGATACAATTTAGTGATGAGCAAAGTAGTGGGCCTACAGGCAGTCATATCTTGATGGGATGTATCCCAAGGAACTGAAAGAAATGGTGGAAGTTGTATTAGACATGTTTATGATAGTTTACTAAAATTCTGTAGGCTCTGGGCAGGCCCTGGTTGATTGGAAAACAGTGTATGTCATGCCACTATTTAAATAAAATGTAGATAAAATGTGAGTAACTATAACTTAACATCTTCTCTTTCCAATATTTTTATTAATATATATATATATATACATGTATATATATATATATGAATACAGAGTACAGGAAAAAATATATACATGTCAATACATTAAACTAAATCGCATATAAAGACTCCTTACCCTATATTCGTACAAGTCAATTAGTTCATAACATTGAAAAATAATAATTTTATTATGTAAAAAAATTAACCCACTGCCAAGACCGAAGCTGGTTAGTAGAAAAAAAAAAGAAAAAAGATTGTTAGTCATCATCTGTACTTTAGCAGTAAATCAAAGATTTTGAAAATAATTCAGAAAAGGTCCCCTCAATGTTTGAAAGTCTTGATTAGATTCAAAAATTGAACATCGAATCTTTTCTAAATTTAAACATGACATCACATCACGTAACCATTGGGGGTGAATAGGAGGGGCCACATCTTTCCATTTAAGCGAAAGCGTCCTTCTGGCCATAAGAGACATAAAAGCCAAAATGTGCAAATCAGATGGCTCCAGAATAATATCCTGTCCTCCAACAATACCAAATAAAGCAGTCAAAAGATTAGGCTTGAAATTTACTTTAAAAAGTATTGAGAAGGTTTGATATACTTCTTTCCAATATTTTCCAAGACTTGGACATGTCCAAAACATATGAATGAGTGAAGCTTCTGTATTATTACATTTATCACAATACAGAGATATATCTAAATAAAAACGAGACAACTTATCCTTAGTCATATGGGCCCTATGGACCACTTTAAATTGAAGCAGAGAGTGACGGGCACATAACGATGAAGTGTTGACCAAATTAAAAATTTGATTCCAGGTTTCCACAGAAATTGAATGCTTTCAGGACTTGTTTGTAGAGGGAAGTCTTTTTTTTGTTTGAACAATTGTCAACTAAATATAGTTTACCTAAAACACATTTTTTTTGATATCTACAAATAAGAGATTTTTTACGGTCTCAAATAAGTACATTTCCTAAAAGTCCTGATAAGAATCTACCAGATGTAATCTTTAATCTGAAACCTTCTTATAATGGATCTATATCTAATATTTATAATATGCTGTTGGGAATGAGAAGTGTTCCTTTAGATAAAATTAAAAATCTTTTGGAACAAGATTTATAACTTAACATCTTAACATCTATAGTTGGGAAAATTCTAGGAGCTATCCTTAATGAAGAAATAACAAGACATCTGGATAGAGGTGGTTCTGTGGTTCCATCAGGCAGACAGCGTGGCAGGCCCTGATTGACAAACTTACTGTAGTTCTTCGAGGATCTAATGAGCACAGAGGATAGAGAGGAACAATTGGGTGCTGTCTTTCATTGTTTCTTGTATTTACTGTGAATGCCCACAAGAAAATTAATTACTTGTTGTGTATGGTGACATACGTGCACTTTGATAATAAATTTACTCTGAACTTTGAGGAGAAATTTCTTTACCCAGAGATTAGTGAATCTTTGGACTTCACTGTCCAGAGTAGCTGTAGACGCTACCTCATTAAATTTGTTAAAGACACGGATAGACTTTTGCATAGAACATTTTTCTTAAGTTTTTAAGAAAAGTAACCTCATAATAATAGTTCTCAAAGTATATTCATGGAGCTATAACTTTTCCAGGTTGTCTGCCTGCCAGCAAACCTTAGACCAGAGCTTCAGGGTCAGAAGATTTGTTTGGATGGAAAAGGAGTAGATGAATTGATTTATAATTCAACTGAAAAGTATATTGCTGTTTCACTTTTCCCTGCTCCTTGAAATAAGTAAATCACAAACATTGCTCTTCAAGCAGAGTGCCTATCATATAGATGCTATGATATATTGAAGATGTTGCTTGACTTATTGAGTTAGTCATAATGTTCTACAACATAGATAAATGGTCCAATGGTGCATGCTGACCAAGTTGCACCATCCAAGCTAGCCCTGTTTGTCAGCATTTGGTCCATAACCTTCCAAACTTTGCCAACCTATGTTCTTATCCAGCTACCTTTTAATAGTTGTTACTGTATAATGATGAAGGGGATGAAGCTGTTGCGCTTTGCTGGGGGTGGCACGGCGCGGTGTGCAGAACGGCGTTGGAGCTGCCCGCCCAGGGTTGCGATGGACAGAAGATGAGCTCTGTTATGGCTGACTGCAGATTCTTCTTTCTCGGCGGCACTCAGTGGACTCTTCGGGGCAGTTTGCTTTTCAGCCGTGGGAGGAAGAGGCGTCTGAGTTGGCGCTCGCTACTGGGGGCGGTGTATCGCAGTTGTGGTGACTGAAGATTTCAGATGGACTGAGGGGTTTGTACATATATATTTGTGCGGCTGTGATTTTACTAATATTCTATGTGTGCTTGTATAGGCAGGAACTGGGCCTCAAAGCCACAGATTCGCTAAACATGAGTCAGGTTCCGGACCAGGACTGAGCCTCAAAGTGGCAGTGTTGCCCAGGGAGCGTTGGGGCCCGCCGACAGATGGCATTGGTGGGTTATATATATGCATATTCTGCGTCATATATATTTTTACTGATATTTTATATAGGTTTGTTGACTTGTACGTACAAGGACTGGGCATCAAGCTGTGGCATTGTGGGGGGGGCGGGTAGTGTGGTGGGTGTCAAAACTCTTATTACGTGATTGTGATCTTGTGTATGCTTACTGTGTGACTGTTGGTAATGTGTCTGCATATTGACCCCGTAGTAACGTCTCATTTGGCTGTGCTCATGAATATTCATATATGGTTAAATGACAATTAAATTTGAATTGAATTGTACCAGCTTCAATCACTTTCTCTGGCAGCTCATTACATATAGATACTACCCTGGTGTAAAAAAAATTGCCCCTCAAGTTCTTCTTAGATCTTTCCCCATCACCTTATACCTATGCCTTCTAGTTGAAAATTTCTTCAACCCTGGGAAAAAGAGTGAGTGAATTCACCCTAACTATGCCCTTCATGAATTTGTACACCTCTGTCTCCTATATTCTAAGGAATAAAGTCCCAGTCTCTCCAACCTCTTTCCATATAACTTAGCACTTCAATTCCTGGCATCATCCTTGTAAATATTTTCTGTACTCTTTTTCAGTTCAGTAACGTCTTTCCTTCAGCAAGGTGACCAAAACTAACCACAATACTCCCAGTGTAGCCTCATCAATGACTTCATCACCTCCCAACTTTTATACTCAGTGCCCTGACTTGTGAAGATCAGCATGCCAGAAGCACTCAGGAAAAGGGGAGGTGCAACGAGACCTGGGTGTCATTATACACCAGTCATTGAAAGTGGGCATGCAGGTACAGCAGGCGGTGAAAAAGGCGAACGGTATGCTGGCATTTATAGCGAGAGGATTCGAGTACAGGAGCAGGGAGGTACTACTGCAGTTGTACAAGGCCTTGGTGAGACCACACCTGGAGTATTGTGTGCAGTTTTGGTCCCCTAATCTGAGGAAAGACATCTTTGCCATAGAGGGAGTACAAAGAAGGTTCACCAGATTGATTCCTGGCATGGCAGGTCTTTCATATGAAGAAAGACTGGATGAACTGGGCTTGTACTCGTTGGAATTTAGAAGATTGAGGGGGGATCTGATTGAAACGTATAAGATCCTAAAGGGATTGGACAGGCTAGATGCGGGAAGATTGTTCCCAATGTTGGGGAGGTCCAGAACGAGGGGTCACAGTTTGAGGATAGAGGGGAAGCCTTTTAGGACCGAGATTAGGAAAAACTTCTTCACACAGAGAGTGGTGAATCTGTGGAATTCTCTGCCACAGCAAACTGTTGAGGCCAGTTCATTAGCTATGTTTAAAAGGAAGTTAGATATGGCCCTTGTGGCTACAGGGGTCAGGGGGTATGGAGGGAAGGCTGGGTTCTGAGTTGGATGATCAGCCATGATCATAATAAATGGCGGTGCAGGCTCGAAGGGCCGAATGGCCTACTCCTGCACCTATTTTCTATGTTTCTATGTTTCACTACCCCATCTACCTGTGACTCCACTTTTAGTTAACGATGCACTGCAATACTCTTTTGTTCTACTACACTCCCTAGAGCTCTGCTGTTCACTGAGAAAGTCGTACCTGGACTGAACTCTCCAAAACAACACTGCACACTTAACTGATTTAAACTCCATTTGCCATTCCTCTGCCCACTTACTTGGATGATCAAGATCCCCTTATAATTTTTAATAATATACCACATGGTTTAGTGTCAACTGTAGACTTAATAACCATGTCCTGTAAGTTCTTATCTAAATTGTTGATATAGATGACAAACAACAATGGGCCCAGCATCAATGCCTGAGGTATGTCACTAATCATAGTCCTTCACTCTGAGAAACAACCTTCACCCCATTACTCTCTGCTTTCTATTATACATATTTAATTATGTATTCAATTAGCCAGCTCTTCTTGAATAGAACATGCGAGAGTTGTTTTATGTGCTTAACTAAAGCCGCAGTCCTTCACTTTCATTAAAAACAAACCAAAAGCAGTCACCTCGTACCGATGTCATTATGTCAGACACTGTCTCTTACAGTGAACACAACAACTCAATGACAGTATTTCTATTATGAACAGTAGGTGTCATCTGTCACCCATTACATTATTCTACAAAGCACCCGCCCACCCCCTGAATTCATCAAAACTGGCATTGTAAGTCTCTCTGGAGCTCGTGTGAGCTGCCTGGTTTGGGTCCAATGTGCCTTGGTTTGAGTAACAGCAGGTTCCTCTGGCTCATCTGGGGTGAGTTGACATGCCCAATATGACCCGTCTACAACCACGCTTTGCCTTCTGTGGGCAAGCCAGTTCTGAATCCACAAAACAATGTCCCCTTGGATCCCATGCCTCCTTACTTTCTCAATAAGCCTTGCATGGGGTACCTTATCAGATGCCTTGCTGAAATCCATGTACACTACATCTACAGCTCTACCTTCATCAATATGTTTAGTCACATCCTCAAAAATTTCAATCAGGCTCGTAAGGCGCGACTTGCCTTTGATAAAACCTGCTGACTATTCCTAATCATATTATGCCTCTCCAAACGTTCATAAATCCTGTCTCTCAGGATCTTCTCCATCAACTTACCAACCACTGAAGTAAGACTCACTGGCCTATAATTTCCTGGGCTATCTCTACTCCCTACTTGCCTACTACTGAATTTAGACTTTTTGTCTATAGTTTCAAGATTTTTCTTTGCCACTCTTCTTAAATAAAGGCACAGCATTCAGAATGATATTGCAAATATCTCAGCCAGGGCTCCTACAATTTCCTCTCTAACCTCCCACATTATTCTTGGATATGCATAGTCAGCCCTTGGAGATTTGTCTGTCTTCATACATTTTAAGAGATCCAATATTTCCTCTACTTTGAAGCATACTATCCCCAACACTTCCCCATTTACCTTTTCTAGTTCTGCTAGTTCTGAAGTTTTCTTGTCTTTTCCCACAGTAAACTAGAGGTAAAGTATTAATTAAGGACTTTGCCCACCTCCAGTGACTCTGCACAAAGATGTCCACTTTGGTTTTTGAGGACCTTATTCTCTCCCTAATTATTCTTTTCCCCTTAACATGCTTAAATCTATCTTAGAATTTTCTTAATTTTCTTTGCCAAAAGCTATCTCATGCTCCCCTTTTGCCCTCCTGATTTTCTTGTGATGCAGGAGGTATGGTAGTGGAACCATCCAGATCTTGGTGAGCCAGTCTAAAGCAATCTACGGAAATACATTCAGCTTTACCTTTCCTATCTACAATAAAAGTCTTTTCGCCATTCAAAATGCTTGAATATACCAAGGATTCACTTGATCCCAGCTCTCTCTACCTGACCCATACTCATTTATTTTTGGAGGGGGCCTCAATATCACTCATCATCCAGGGTTTCTATCTCCTACCTGCCTTGCCCTTCACTCTAAAAAGAGCACGCAGAACTTGAGTAACACAAAATTTTGTGGCAAATGCCCAACTAGATGTAGTCCACATTCAACTTTTGCCTGAGTTGGTTATTCACATATTGAAGCATTAGACATAACTCCTCTGAGTTCAGACAAAGAAAACTCCTAACGTTCCTGTACAGCTCAGATGACACATGGTGCAAACATTACAAGGTTGCAATTATATTCAGTTATTGTAGACAACATGTACAAATTTTGGTAGTGGTAACATACCAATGTCACAGGAATTAACTCCACACTAACACTGACACAGCCATGGGCTGTATCTTTTCTTTTACCTTGTTTCTTCATTTAATTTACGTGTTTGAATAAGACTATGAGTGGATTGCTACAAACATATTATGGGCACACTCCTGCCTTATCCAGAGCTGAAATCTTGTTTAAAAAAAAAGATGACTAGAATTTCCACCTGGTGAACAATAAATTACAATTACATTTTCACCATTATTCAAAACAAAATCTTACAAAGTGAAGTATACATACATGATGTATTTTATTTCAAACTTCTAATTGCTATGTCATTTATTGCACATATGAATGCACAATGTACTATATATAAGCATTGTAGCAGAAAGTACTTGGTATAAATATTCAGAGGGAAAGTAACAGTTTCAATGTAAGTAATCTTTGCCCTTTATTTTGAATGTTTTGAAGCCACATGGCTTTGTCAAATGCACATCCTGTCTGACCAATCAGTCTGATATGTTTTGAAGATGCACCCAAATTTATGAATGCGGGAAGAACAGTAGATGTGGTTTACATTGCCTTCAGTAAGGCCTTTGACAACCTTTCACATGGGAGATTTGTCCAAAAGGTTAGGGCCTATGAGATTAAGGAAAATTTGACAAACTGGATGCAAATTTGGTTTGACAATGGAAAAAGTGCTTAGTACTAGTCATGTTACTCAAGGACTGGTGCTGGAACTTTTGCTGTTTGTAATATATGTAATTGATGTGGCTGTAGGAGAAGTGGAACTAAGTCAGCAGATGATACAGAGATTATAGAGTCATGAATAGCCTGGTGGGGAGTCAATTTACAGAGTGATATTAATGTGTTGGTGAAGTGGGCTGAGAATTGGCAGATGCAGTTTAATCCAGATAAATGTAAGATGATGCATTTGGGAGAACAAATGAGGCTAGGACATGTCCAATAAATGGTTGGGTCAAAGGGAGCATTGTTGAATAGAGAGATCTTGGAGTACAAGCCCATAGACCCAGAAGGTAATTAGAAAGACAAATAGAATACAAGTCAGAATACATAAGCGGGGAGGTAGTGCTCCAAATTTATCAAACTATACCTGGGCCTCAGTTGGAATTATAGGAAGGATGTGATATTGCTACAGAGAGTGCAGAGGAAATTCAATAGCATGTTACCTGGGATGTAGAGTTTCAGTTAAGAGCAAAAATGGAGAAGCTACGTCTGTTCTCCATGGAGCAGAAGAGGTTAAGAGGTGATGAGATTAAGATGTAGAAAATTATGAAGGGTGTAGATAGGGTAGACTGTAGAAAACATTCTCCATATCAGGGCTAGAGGAAACAAAAGGATACAGATTTAGTGTAAGAGATTTAGACAGGATATAAGGAGGACTGTTTTTCACTAGAGAGTGGCGAATACCTGGATGTACTAAGAGAGTGGTGGAAGCAGATTCATTGACAGCATTCAGTGTCCAGACTAGTATTGTGACTATGAACTGAGTCACTGTAGGTGGTTGATAGAAAATATTCATCACAGAAAGGGCTAGTGGAGAATGTATTTTTGCTCTCACCACACTCAACAGTACAATGTTGTTTCATACTTTTCAAACACATAGATAACAGTGAATGATTAACCACAGTTTTAATTGCTATAATTGCCTACTTTCATACTTTGAGTATTGACAGATAACTTTTAGAGAATAACATAATTCCCATTGAAGTGACAAAACAGATATGTCCTGAACTGTGTATTAAATGGCAAGGATATATCTTTGATGTGTTAATATAGAAAATGACTACTTAATGCCTTCCCTGATCCCATCACCAGGTTTTCAATAATGGCCAATTATCATGAACTTTCAAGTATTTTCTTCTTCTGTGTAGTTACAATGTACTGAATCAGAATGTCATGAGCCCAATGATTGGTTTTGATGACTTTAAAGTAACAGTGGAAGTTAAACTGTGAACTTGAAGACTAGTTTGCATTTTAATTTATACCTGCTTTACACATAATTTCATAACTCTGGATTAATCTTCAATAATGAGCATTTGGACCACTTCGGCATAGAAGGGTATGGGGTAAATGTTGAAAGATGGAGTCAGAGCAAATGAGTTTCCACCACTTTCTGTGCTGCACAACTGCATGACTATACTGTATATCTTTGTGATATTTATGGATCTAATTGGCCCGCCTTATTATGCTCTCTTCTAGAACAATTTGAATGGAAATCCAAGTTTAGGACAGCTTTCAATCTTCTCCAGAAGAACCCCTGTTGAAACTCATTCTGGGGCCACTCCAGGTAGGTGTTGCGATTCATCAGCTTCCTCAGTTTACAGAATCGATCTGGAATAGAATTCTTTGGGATTGGTTCCAACAGGAGCAGGATAAGACTATCCTTCCTATAATCAAATACCTGTTGGTGGGCAAAGAAAAATTCATAGTGGCACCATTCACTTTGCACAAAGTGTTTTGACAGGATAAAGATGGTTTTGTAGCTTTTTGATATGCAGTCAATGATATTAGTAATGATTGGCTTTCCAGGTTTGAAATCTCTTTCGTGGATGCAGATACGATATGGTGGATCATTGTTCTCTAGCTGTACCAGCAATTTGTTCTTCACCCATAAGGCATCATGTTCACTGTATGAAATAAAAGCATTGAACTCATAATTGTTTTGAATCTGGCTGACATCTAGATTTCTTTTAGCCTTGAGCCAAAGCCAAAGTGTACGTATATACCAGGTGACTTTATATTTCATACACAAAATAACACATACAGCCACTATAAGTGCTACACATGTCATGAGGAGCCCAATAAATAAGGGGATGTTGCATTCAATGGGAGAAAATTTCAGATATTTGATAACTCCATTTCTGAATTTCAGTGGAACATAACATTCATACTGATCAGGCCAGTTAAGAACCTTGGTATTTGTTTGTTGAACATAATTGGAGAAAGACTGAATTGAACAGAAACATTCAAAAGGGTTATTGCTCAATTTCACCTCTGTTAGATTCCAGGACTGCAATAAGCCTACATTTATATTGGTTATTTTATTGTAGTCAATATGCACAGTTTTCAGTGAATGACCTGTGATTTCAGGTAAAGATGCAATGACATTTCCTGTCAAAAATATTTCCTGGAGATCTTTCAGTGTCTTGAGGTTTGGCACAGTGGCGATGGAGTTATAACTTAAGTCTAAAGATTCCAGTGATTCTGGCAAACATTCAAACACATTTTCTTCCAATCTATTGTGTGATAAATCTATACGTTTCACTGTTTGAAGCCATGCGCAAGTCACTCCATTTGGCAGGAATACATCATTATGAGTAACACTTATATTGGACAAGCTCCTTAACCTGGTTGTCATCCTGCTGAGTTGTTGTAGATTTGTAAATTTGTTCCTGTTTAGAATGAGGGTTTTAAGACTGGGTAAAGGAGTTGAACATGTTTCAGGAATTAAGGTGGATACTTGAAGTAAGTTGGAAGATACGTCCAAATATGTTAAAAAAGCCAAAATTTCTGTTACTGCACATGGAACATAGAACAAACTCCCCTCAGTTATTGTTAGCTCCCGAAGTTGTGAAAATAGATCAATTAAATAAGAAAGTGAGTAAAATTTATAGAAATTTGGATTAGAAACATCAGTTATAGAAATTCTACGCAAATTAACCTTCTCTACTGGTACAGCCTGTATGTTCCAATTGCCAATGCCATTCATTGTAATAGTGTGCAAATATAAGTCTCTTATTTTTGAGCTTAGGACACCATTAAAGAAATAAATAGCCAAAGAATCAGTGATGGAAATATTCTTTACAATTAATGTGGAAACATTTGATGTGCTTAAAGGGAAGAACAGATCTACATTATTACCATATTTGGCCAGATCGGTATTTAGGATTTCTAATGTGGTTGTCGTTATTGGAATATCCTTGAAAATATTAATCAATAATTGTGGTTGCTGCCCAAACTGTAAATCTAAAGAAAGTTTTTCCATGCTTTGTATCATACTGAGTGTTCCAGGTTCATATGTCCGCAGCTCTCCAGTGATCAAATAGATCTCCTTAATTTGGATTGCATGAAGGGCAAATAAGGAACTCGAATTCAGAGAATATAGCCTAGAATTTCCAAAACGTAAAGTGTGTAGCTTCTGCAACCTGCTAATCTCTGCTCCAAAGTGAGCTGTTTCAAACCTATTGTTGGTAATATCCAAGTGTCTTATTGATTGGAGATTGGTAAATGGCAAGACTGAAATATCATGCAGAAGATTATTTGAAAGATCAAGATACTGTAGTTCTGAATTTTTTGCAAATGATCCAGGTTCTATTGTTGCGATCCAATTGAACTGAAGAAACAAAACTTTCAGCTTGGTAAGATTTTGGAAGTTCTGCTGTTGAATCGTTTTGATGTTGTTGTGGGAGAGATCCAACTTCACTGTGTCTGAGCCCAGGGTACAAGGAGAAAGTGGATATCTAATCCCCGAACAATTCACTAAAAATGTTTCTACCTTCTTTGATGTTACACAAGTAGCAGGTGCGGAAAGATAAGTTAATGCAACAATTGCCACCAACAGAGTCATCTTCACCATGATGTATGTAAAGAAAATCCTGCTTCCAAGTTTCAACACTTCCATTTTCCACCAACAGCCATCTTCAAGAAGTTCTACCAAAGGAACAAATTTAATTATAAAAATGTCATTAATGCAACAACAGTATATTTACACATGTAACAGATTTTTCTGTAGCAGCAGTGTTTGGATTATGGCTAGAGATAATAGTGGCTTTGGAATATGCACCGTCAAATGAAGGGAGTGTCTTTTTCTTGTTGTGTGCCTGTGACTGAGGTGATCGGGGTCTTTTGTTCAGCGGAAGATGAAGAGAGAAGATGCCAGAAAGGAGAGGTTGTGGACACCAGAAAGGAGTGGAGTTGGAATGGGGCCAGGAGTTGACAAAGCCAGGAGAAATCGATGGAGGACCAACGGAAGGGAAACTGTGAGCTCCAACGTGCACATTGGACTGTTTCATTAAAATGGGCCCTTTTCTTTTTATTTTACTTTACTAATCCTTTAGTCAAATTAAGAATTATAAAGCTAAATCATTTAATTGCATATGGTATACTGTCTATTATTTTGTGGTACTGATTTGTAACAGGGTAACACATCACGCAGCATCCATCCAAACAGGAGGTTTTGCACCTCAGATTTCACACGTTTGGTGGGGCCAGAGACCGTCTTCCCTAGACTAACACCGATGGCCGAACCTGAGGGTTACACACAAAAGGGAACTTGGTAGTGAAACTCCAAGAAGTGTGCTGTTCCCATTTTGGTGGTAATTGATTTATAGGAGGTGCTGTCAGAGTAGATTGTAGAGATTACTGTGGTATATTTTGTCAGCTTTGAGATGCCAAGTAGCAAATCACTTACCTTGAGTTAGTTAATCTATGGCATGCTTTTACTGCCAGAATATTTTGTGGCAGATTCAGTAGGGGTTCTGCTCAGTCACAATGCCCAGGATACTTGTGTGGGGTAGGGAAACCAAATCTCAAAAGTTAGTTTGCTGACATATCTAATCTGGGTGGGAAAGTAAGTGATAAAGAGAATGACAATTGGCCACAGTATTATAGCATGGACAGTCCGAAGGTGGTAGATGGAGTATAATATGGGATATGAGATTATTGTTTTATTAAGGAAAACAATGTTTTAAATGCTGAATAACTATTAAATACTGATTTAATCTGCAAGTCAAAAATATGATTCCTCCTCCTCCAGTCCTTACCTGTTTCACCCTTTCACCCACGCACTTACATTTCCTCCTAACGTGGCTTTACCTATCATCTATCAGCTGGTCCACCTCCTCTCCACCCACCATCTTACCCCATCTTTTTCAGTCCTGATCAAGGGCCTCAGTTCAAAACCTCGACTGTTTATTCCCCACCAAAGATGCTGATCAATCTGTTGAGTTCCTCCAGCATCTTGCGTGTGTTCCTCTGGATTTCCAACATCTGCAGAATCTTTTGTGTTTAAAAAGTCAAGTGATTTGCTTATCTATTTTCCAAGGGCTTGCCAAGGAAATTCTGCTTAAACTGTACAGAGCTTAAATGAAACAACATCCAGACGTGTGTGTGTGCAGCTTGTGATTTGCGATTTTACCCAACACTTAGAAACATTGCAGTGAAAGTTATTTAGTCTGTTTCATGTGATGTAGAGAGATTGTGTAGTCAGGCCTGTAACATCTAGGGTGTTAATGCAATATTATCATTCATTTCGAGAAGACTGTAATATAAAAGCAAGGATGGAATGCCGAGGATTTATAAGGTAATGGTCAGACCGCACTTGAAGTATTGTGAGCAGTTTTGGACCCCTTATCTAACAAAGGATGTGCTAGCATTGGAGAGTGTCCAGAGGAGATTCCCAAGTATGATCCTGGGAATGAAAGGGTTAATGTATGAGGACCATTTGATGACTTTGGGCCTGTACTCACTGGAGTTTAGAAGAATTATGGGGGGGCGGGGATCTCATTAAAAATGATTGAATATTGAAAGGCCCAGATAGAGTGGACATAGAGAGGATGTTTTTTATAGTTGGGAGAGTCTAGGATCGGAGGGCACAGCCTCAGAAAAGAAGGACATCCCTTTAGGACGGAGATGAAGAGGAATTTTTTAGCCAGAGGGTAGTTAATCTGTGAAATTCATTTCCACAGATGGCTGTGGAGTCCAAATCCGATATATTTAAAGCGGAGCTTGATAAGTTCTTGTTTGTAAGGGTGTCAAAGGTTATGGGGTGGATGGAGTTGAGAGGGATATTAAATCGGATGATGGAAGGCAGAGCAGACTCAATAGGCTGCATGGCCTAATTCTGCTCCTATGTCTTTATGGAGGAAGAAGAAATAATCTTATTGGAACATAACATTTTGAGAGGCCCTGTTAAATTAGTTGAGATGTCTGTTCCCCATTCAAGGTAATACTGAGCCACTTAGTAATGAAGTCACAAGAGCCTGCAGACGTTAGAGATCTGGAGCAACACACAAAGGAACTGAAGGAACTCGGTGGGTGGGGCAGCATCGATGGAGGGAAATGGACAGTTGACGTTTTGGATTGAGAGCCTTCATCAGAACTGGGTGTGGAGCTGCAGAGTAAGAAGTCAGGATTAGTGGTCTCTTTTGTACGACTTTGGAATTCTCCGCCTCAGAGGGATGGTGATATACAAGATGTCACCAACGCTGAGCGCTGAAGCGACCTGCACCTTGGTCATCTCTGAGGCTGAAGTACGCAGGTGTTTCCAATGACTGGGCACTCTGTGGGACCAGACGGCATCCCAGGGCGGGTACTCAGGATGTGCGCGGCACAGCTGGCAGGTGTGTTTACAGACATTTTTAATCTCTCCCTCTCCCAGTGCAGAGTGCCCTCCTGCTTCAAAACATCCACCATTGTTCCTGTACCTAAAAAGACCCAGGTAACATGTCTGAATGACTGGCGTCCTGTCGCACTCACCTCAATAATAAGCAAATGCTTTGAGAGGCTGGTCAAAGACTACATCTGCGGCATGCTCCCACCCACACTGGACCCCCTACAATTCACCTACCGACATAACCGATTAATAGATGACACAATAGTCACAGCTCTACATACCTCTAGAGAAGAAGGATGCTTATGTGAGAATGCTGTTTTTGGACTACGATTAAGCATTCAACACCATAATTCCCTCTAGGCTTGACAAGAAGCTCAGAGACCTTGGCCTTCACCCTGCCTTGTGCAGCTGGATCCTGGACTTCCTGTCAGATCGCCAACAGGTGGTGAGAGTAGGCTCCTTCATCCCTGCCTCTCTGACTCTCAATACAGGAGCCCCTCAGGGCTGTGTCCTAAGCCCCCTCCTTTACTCTCTGTATATCCATGACTATGTTGCCACCCACAACTCCAATCTGCTAATTAAATTTGCTGATGACAGTACATTGATTGGGCTTATCTCAAATAATAACAAGGCAGCCTACAGAGAAGGTCATCACCCTGACACAGTGGTGTCAACAAAACAACCTCTTCCTCAATGTTGCAAAAACAAAGGAGCTGGTTGTGGATTACAGGAGGAATGAAGACAGTCTAACCCCTATTGACATCAATGGATCTAGGTTCAGAGGGTGAACAGCTTTAAGTTCCTTGGCATGCACATCACTGAGGACCTCACGTGGTCTGTACACACTGGCTGTGTGGTGAAAAAAGCACAACAGTGCCTCTTCCACCTCAGCTGGTTGAAGAAGTTTGGTATGGATCCCCAAATCCTAAGGACTTTCTACAGGGGCACAATTGAGAGCATCCTGACTGGCTGCATCACTGCCTGGTATAGGAACTGTACTTCCCTCAATCACAGGACTCTACAGAGAGTGGTGCGGACAGCCCAGCTCTTCTGCACATGTGAACTTCTCACTATTCAGGGCATTTACAGAGACAGGTGCATAAAAAGGGCCCGGAGGATCATTAGGGAACTGAGTCACCCCAACCACAAATGGTTCCAGCTGCTGCCATCTGGGAGATGGTACTGTAGTGTTAAAAACAGGACCAACAGGCTCTGGGACAGCTTCTTCCACCAGACTGATTAATTCATGCTGGCACAATAGTATTTCTAACCTATATTGACTGTCCTGTTGTATATCTTATTCTACATACTATTTATCACAAATTACTATCAATTGCACTTTGCACACTCAGCTGGAGACGTAACGTAAAGATTTTTACTCCTCACATATGTGAAGGATGTAAAAAATAGTCAATTTGATTAAAATTAATGTGGGGATTGATGGGAAAGTGGAGTTGAGGTCAAAGAACCAGCCAAGATCTTTTGAATGATAGAATATGCTTGAAAGATTATGTGGATGCAGTTCCCATTTCTTATGTCCTTAACAATGGAGCAGAGACATAATTTATTCAATTATTTTGAACAGGTGAATTTACATACAAGTGGACAGAGTGACTTGATGGGGAAATGTGAAAACCTACTATTAAAACCTCCATATAATTTACCATAAAAGCCCATTCATATTGCAGAGTTCCCATAAAGAGTGCCAGACAGAGAGAGAGAGAGCCTAAAACAGGGGTTCCCAACCCTTTTTTATACCATGGATCAATACCAATAAGCAAGGGGTCTGAGAAACCCAAGTTGGGAACCTCTAGTCTAAACGTTTAATTGCTGCAACACAGTCCAACTCCAACTTAAGTAAGCACGATATAAAATAACCTTCTCATAGTTAGGCGTAACAACATTTTCTGTTTAATTCCTATTTATTCATAACAACATTCCTATTGATCCATACTCCTGCTTAAAAAATGCAGTGCCTTTGGTGTTAGTAGCAGCTCTTCCCCAAACTGGGAAAGCATTATAATTTTTTAGATTCAATGGCTTTGCTAAGAGAAAGGAAGTACAACTTCAGAGAATTTGTGATTGTTAGTCCCTTCAATGTAGATGACACTGTGATTAACTTTTAGAAGTTCCAATAGATATAACCATATAACAATTACAGCACAGAAACAGGCCATCTCGGCCCTTGTAGACCATACCGAATGCTTTCTCTTACCTAGTCCCACTGATCTGCACTCAGATATGATGGAAGGCCAGGGGATTCCTGAAGAAAATGGGTGAGAAGTACTACTTACACCCACAATTTAGTTTGCACTGGAAAATATACATAGAAACATAGAAACATAGAAAATAGGTGCAGGAGTAGGCCATTCGGCCCTTCGAGCCTGCACCGCCATTTATTATGATCATGGCTGATCATCCAACTCAGAACCCAGCCTTCCCTCCATACCCCCTGACCCCTGTAGCCACAAGGGCCATATCTAACTTCCTTTTAAACATAGCTAATGAACTGGCCTCAACAGTTTGCTGTGGCAGAGAATTCCACAGATTCACCACTCTCTGTGTGAAGAAGTTTTTCCTAATCTCGGTCCTACAAGGCTTCCCCTCTATCCTCAAACTGTGACCCCTCGTTCTGGACCTCCCCAACATCGGGAACAATCTTCCCGCATCTAGCCTGTCCAATCCCTTCAGGATCTTATATGTTTCAATCAGATCCCCCCTCAATCTTCTAAATTCCAACGAGTACAAGCCCAGTTCATCCAGTCTTTCTTCATATGAAAGACCTTCCATCCCAGGAATCAATCTGGTGAACCTTCTTTGTACTCCCTCTATGGCAAAGATGTCTTTCCTCAGATTAGGGGACCAAAACTGCACACAATACTCCAGGTGTGGTCCCACCAAGGCCTTGTACAACTGCAGTAGTACCTCCCTGCTCCTGTACTCGAATCCTCTCGCTATAAATGCCAGCATACCGTTCGCCTTTTTCACCGCCTGCTGTACCTGCATGCCCACTTTCAATGACTGGTGTATAATGACACCCAGGTCTCGTTGCACCTCCCCTTTTCCTAATCGGCCACCATTCAGATAATAATCTGTTTTCCTATTTTTGCCACCAAAGTGGATAACTTCACATTTATCCACATTAAATTGCATCTGCCATGAGTTTGCCCACTCACCCAACCTATCCAAGTCACCCTGCATCCTCTTAGCATCCTCCTCACTGCTAACACTGCCACCCAGCTTCGTGTCATCCGCAAACTTGGAGATGCTGCATTTAATTCCCTCATCCAAGTCATTAATATATATTGTAAACAACTGGGGTCCCAGCACTGAGCCTTGCGGTACCCCACTAGTCACCGCCTGCCATTCTGAAAAGGTCCCGTTTATTCCCACTCTTTGCTTCCTGTCTGCTAACCAATTCTCCACCCACACCAATACCTTACCCCCAATACCGTGCGCTTTAAGTTTGCACACTAATCTCCTGTGTGGGACCTTGTCAAAAGCCTTTTGAAAATCCAAATATACCACATCCACTGGTTCTCCCCTATCCACTCTACTAGTTACATCCTCAAAAAATTCTATGAGATTCGTCAGACATGATTTTCCTTTCACAAATCCATGCTGACTTTGTCCGATCATTTCACCGCTTTCCAAATGTGCTGTTATCACATCCTTGATAACTGACTCCAGCAGTTTCCCCACCACCGACGTTAGGCTAACCGGCCTATAATTCCCCGGTTTCTCTCTCCCTCCTTTTTTAAAAAGTGGGGTTACATTAGCCACCCTCCAATCCTCAGGAACTAGTCCAGAATCTAACGAGTTTTGAAAAATTATCACTAATGCATCCACTATTTCTTGGGCTACTTCCTTAAGCACTCTGGGATGCAGACCATCTGGCCCTGGGGATTTATCTGCCTTCAATCCCTTCAATTTACCTAACACCACTTCCCTACTAACATGTATTTCGCTCAGTTCCTCCATCTCACTGGACCCTCTGTCCCTTACTATTTCTGGAAGATTATTTATGTCCTCCTTAGTGAAGACAGAACCAAAGTAATTATTCAATTGGTCTGCCATGTCCTTGCTCCCCATAATCAATTCACCTGTTTCTGTTTGCAGGGGACCTACATTTGTCTTTATCAGTCTTTTCCTTTTTACATATCTATAAAAGCTTTTACAGTCCGTTTTTATGTTCTCTGCCAGTTTTCTCTCATAATCTTTTTTCCCCTTCCTAATTAAGCCCTTTGTCCTCCTCTGCTGAACTCTGAATTTCTCCCAGTCCTCAGGTGAGCCACTTTCTCTGGCTAATTTGTATGCTACTTCTTTGGAATTGATACTATCCCTAATTTCTCTTGTCAGCCACGGGTGCCCTACCTTCCTTGATTTATTCTTTTGCCAAACTGGGATGAACAATTGTTGTAGTTCATCCATGCAACCTTTAAATGCCTGCCATTGCATATCCACCGTCAATCCTTTAAGTGTCATTTGCCAGTCTATCTTAGCTAATTCACGACTCATACCTTCAAAGTTACCCCTCTTTAAGTTCAGAACCTTTGTTTCTGAATTAACTACGTCACTCTCCATGTTAATGAAGAATTCCACCATATTATGGTCACTCTTACCCAAGGGGCCTCTCACGACAAGATCGCTAATTAACCCTTCCTCATTGCTCAAAACCCAGTCCAGAATAGCCTGCTCTCTAGTCGGTTCCTCGACATGTTGGTTCAAAAAACCATCCCGCATACATTCCAAGAAATCCTCTTCCTCAGCACCTTTACCAATTTGGTTCACCCAGTCTACATGTAGATTGAAGTCACCCATTATAACTGCTGTTCCTTTATTGCACACATTTCTAATTTCCTGTTTAATACCATCTCCGACCTCACTACTACTGTTAGGTGGCCTGTACACAACTCCCACCAGCGTCTTCTGCCCCTTAGTGTTACG
The DNA here is from genome assembly GCF_963921235.1 of Mobula hypostoma. Taxonomy (NCBI): domain Eukaryota; kingdom Metazoa; phylum Chordata; class Chondrichthyes; order Myliobatiformes; family Myliobatidae; genus Mobula; species Mobula hypostoma. Next base: position 48,599,521 of record NC_086108.1, on the reverse strand, counting down.
CAGCTCTACCCATATCGATTCCACATCTTCCCGGCTTATGTCCTTCCTTTCTATTGCGTTAATCTCTTTTTTAACCAGCAACGCCACCCCACCTCCCCTTCCTTCATGTCTATCCCTCCTGAATATTGAATATCCCTGAACGTTGAGCTCCCATCCCTGGTCACCCTGGAGCCATGTCTCTGTGATCCCAACTATATCATAATCATTAATAACAATCTGCACTTTCAATTCATCCACCTTATTACGAATGCTCCTTGCATTGACACATAAAGCCTTCAGGCACTCTTTTACAACTCTCTTAGCCCTTTTTAATGCTTGCCCTGGATTTGTCGGCCTGCCACTTTTACTTTTCCCCTTTGTACTTTTTGCTTCTACGCTCACTTTACACCCCTCTGTCTCTCTGCACTGGTTCCCATCCCTCTGTTGTGAACTAACCTCCTCACACCTAGCCTCTTTAATTTGATTCCCACCCCCCAACCATTCTAGTTTAAAGTCACCTCAGTAGCCCCCGCTAATCTCCCTGCCAGGATATTGGTCCCCCTAGGATTTAAGTGTAACCCGTCCTTTTTGTACAGGTCACACCTGCGCCAAAAGAGGTCCCAATGATCCAAAAACTTGAATCCCTGCCCCCTGCTCCAATCCCTCAGCCACGCATTTATCCTCCACCTCATCACATTCCTACTCTCACTGTCGCGTGGCACAGGCAGTAATCCCGAGATTACTACCTTTGCGGTCCTTTTTCTCAACTCCCTTCCTAGCTCCCTATATTCTTCTTTCAGGACCTCATCCCTTTTCCTACCTATGTTATTGGTACCTATATGTACCAGGACCTCTGGCTCTTCACCCTCCCACTTCAGGATATCTTGGACACGATCAGAAATATCCCGGACCCTGGCACCAGGGAGGCAAACTACCATCCGAGTCTCTGGACTGCGTCCACAGAATCGCCTATCTGACCCCCTTACTATCGAGTCCCCTATCACAACTGCCCTCCTCTTCCTTGCCCTACCCTTCTGAGCTACAGGGCCAGACTCTGTGCCGGAGGCAGGGCCACTGTCGCTTCCCCCGGGTAAGCTGTCCCCCCCAACAGTACTCAAACAGGAGTACCTGTTGTTAAGGGGCACAGCCGCCGGGGTACTCCCCATCACCTGCCTTTTCCCCTTCCCCCTCCTAACCGTGACCCACTTGTCTGCCTCCCGTGGCCCCGGCGTGACCACCTGCCTTCCACTCCTCTCTATCACCTCCTCGCTCTCCCTGACCAGACGAAGGTCATCGAGCTGCAGCTCCAGTTCCGTAACGCGGTCCCTTAGGAGCTGCATCTCGATGCACTTGGCGCAGATGTAGACGTCCGGGAGGCTTGGAGACTCCAGGGCCTCCCACATCCGACACCGAGAACAGCAAACTGCCCTCACAGTCATAATGCCCCTCTCCTCAAATAGCAACAGAAAATGAATGTCAAACCTTCCTCACCTCGCCCGCTTCCGCCTAAGCCCGGTGAGCCGAAGCCCTTAAGTCTTCACCCTGCTCCTGGCTCACTCCGCTGCCCGCAAACTACGCTGCCCGCTCTCTGAGGCTCTGTTCCTTTTAAATCTGCCGCGCTGCACTGCCCGACGTCACACGCCTGCGCAGTCCCGCCTCTCAGAAAGCCGTTGGAGAAAAAAAATAACGAAAATTTCAAAAATCTCTTTCTCGGCACTCCCACTCAGACTCTCAGACTCCTTCTTCGAATCAAATCCGAAGCAGGATGTCTGCCCTTTTAAATCTGCCGCGCTGCACTGCCCGATGTCACACGCCTGCGCAGTCCCGCCTCTCAGAAAGCCGTTGGAGAAAAAAAATAACGAAAATTTCAAAAATCTCTTTCTCGGCACTCCCACTCAGACTCTCAGACTCCTTCTTCGAATCAAATCCGAAGCAGGATGTCTGCCCTTTTAAATCTGCCGTGCTGCACTGCCCGACGTCACACGCCTGCGCAGTCCCGCCTCTCAGAAAGCCGTTGGAGAAAAAAAATAACGAAAATTTCAAAAATCTCTTTCTCGGCACTCCCACTCAGACTCTCAGACTCCTTCTTCTGTAGGTTTTCGCAAATAAAATGGGAGAGCTGTCATAACGTCAAGAGCAACCATAACTACTCACTTTTATTGTCAAACACAGAACGTAAAGCGCAGAAAAAACCACACCATTACATCATCACATCAGACTGGCCTGTTAACGTGAATCCAACTCAATGTTGGTGGTTGTGAATTATGCATATGTTTCCAGCCGTTACATTACCCTGTCTGGAGCTCAGATAAGCTGCCTGGCTTGGGTCCTATGTCCTGTGTTCCATGGATGGAGTAACAGCAGGTGCCTCTGGCTTGTCCTCATGCTCAGGTCATGTTACGATGCTAGGGGAATGGTAGTGAAGTCTTCCAACTTTTTGTGGGCCGGTTTAAGGCAATCTACTGAAATCCATTCAGGATGACCCCTCCTATCTATGATAAAAGTCTTTTCTCTCTGTTCCAAAATGTGGAACAGGCCATCATAAGGGGGCCTAAGGGGATGTGCATCATGGCGGATGAAAATGAACAAGGCAGAGTGTAGGTCAATATGAACCCAACAGTGCCTAGTGCCATGATGGGAGGTAGAAATACACGCAGAAGGATGAGTTTACTGAGGAGGATGGAATGCTGTTGAGAGGACAACCAGGCCGTTGTGATGTCAGGAATAAAATCACAAGGCACTCCTAATGGCTGTCCATATACTCACTCAGCCCTGGCCTACAGCTGGTCCTCTTTTGGGGCCGTTCTGAGCCCCAGCAGGACTCATAGGAGATGATCATGCCACCACTCATCCATCAGGGAAAACCCTCAGAGCAACTTTGTGGTGTGTTCAGACTCTGAGAGTCCAAAAGACTGTGAGAGGTGAGTTTTCAGCATGCGATATTTTTCGATTTCTGGCTGGTGTTCAATCAGACTCACCACTCTTATGGCCATGGAACCACGCAGTGACACTACTATGTAATAATATCTAGTGTTATCCGTGGAGATTTCTTGCAGCATGAATTGGGCCTTGCTTTGTACAAGCCAAGTGACGGCATTTTGCTCCCAAAACTCCAGCGGTCTCAAAGTGACTGCACTGGCCGACACACTGAATAACACTGGAATCGTCCTAGAGCATCGGGGTCACCAATGTAAGTTTTTGCAAGTAAAACGATGGAGGTGTTTTACGTTTAAGGGAAATTGTAACAATTCACTCTTATTGTCAACCAAACATAGAACATAAGGCGCAGTAAAATCTTCATGTCATCACGTCAGACCAGCCTCTTAACTCCAACTCAATGATTGCGAATTATGCATGTATTTCCACCTATTGCATTACCCTAAAATACCATTGTTCTGGGCCCCTCTATTCAGAATCTCCACAGCAGTAGTTACCACTTTATTCAGCAGGAAGTGCTGCTAATGGGGGCAGGACAATACACTCTCCCCTTGCCTCTCTCCCTGATCTCCAGCTGTTCCTTGTAGTGCATTTCTGGATCACAGTACAATGTAATCTGAAAATTGGATTACACGTTGCCTGTTCTTTGGATAGTGTGTAGTTCAGTTTAGATCTTAACTATTATTCATTGTGCTGGAATCATGTCTGGGCCACATTGTGCCGGACATGAAACTGGACTGGGTACCTCCATATTGGCAGCATTGACATTTTCTTGGCATCAGACATACATCATATAACATTCTTAACCGCTAACTACCCACTCTCACCCTTACCAGAGAATCGCAGCCTTCTGCTCCTTTCTAACTGCATTGCCTCGACAGAACTTGGAACATGTTATCCTGATTCTGCCAGCAGAAGTGACATTCTGTTGAATGGGGAGATCTGACTGACAGCTCTAATATAATATGTCAGCCACCAAAGAATGCGCAAAATGTCAGTGTATTTTTACATACAAATTTAGCTACTGCAATACTCATGCAATATTTATTTCAGCTATGATATCACTGACAATAATTCATTACTGACAAGTGGATCAGTAAGTGGAGGCAAAGGCATAAGCAATGGAGAAGACCCTATGACACATTCTACCCAAATACATCTATGAGCAAACTTTTCAGGTTCAGGTTGAGAATTTCAAGTTGAGCTTTGAGGTACATTACATGTTGCAGGAAGATCTATGGCTATGTTCTCATGCCTAGACTGCTCTCTCCATGAAGGTCAAATTTTTCACTACAGGATCTTTCCGAGCATCTGCAACAGATCTCGGCCTTGTCTTCTAAGGAGCTGCTTACCACCCGGGCAGTGTATTTGCAAGCAGTAATTTCAAACAACATCTTGGATGTAGCACTTTGCCTCATAGGTGGCTTCCCATGGGTTTAGACAACCAATAGCTTCACTAGAATTGCTTCTCTTCAGAGCACAGATCTTCTTATGAACAGGAAAGTTTTTCACTGCCTCAGCCTACAGATGGTTATGGATTATAAAAGAAAGTAGCTCAAGGTAAGTGTTATGTTTTGAGGAAACACATAAATCATCTTCAATGAATCTTTGGCTTCCTATGGAGGCTCCAATGCACAGGATCAAAAGAAGCTTCAGAGGATTGTAAACTCAGCTAGGTCCATCATTGGCACAAGCCTCCCCCCCGCACCCCCACACTGAGGACATCGTTGAGAGAATGTGCCTCAAGAAGGTAGCATCTATCATTATGGATCCTCACCGTCTGGGACAGGCCCTCTTCTTATGAACTACCATCAGGTATGAGGTACAGGAGCCTGAAGACCCACATTCAATTTTTTAGGAAGTGCTTCTCCTCTGCCATCAGATTTCTGAATGGTCCGAGAACACTATCTCACCATCCATCCATCCATTCATGTATCATCGATATATCACTCTATTTCTGCCAGAAAGCAACAAATTTCACAACTAAGTTAGTGAAAATACATCTGATTCTGAATCAGATCCTGAATCACTTATCCAGAGGGATCCCATGTTGCCAAACATTTATAGCAGCTGATGTTGACACTTGACAAACTCCAGGGTACTTCCAGCAAGCCTTGCCATAACCAATGTCCTGACAGGCACATAGGTTAAGCCACAGTCCAAGGGCTCACTCCTGATAAATTATATCGCCATCCGAGTGGGGAACTGCAAAGTTGTTTGCAGTACTCTGCTAAGGTGGTGACTGATTACTACCTCATCGACTCCATTTCCATCATCATCCTGGCCCTAGAATGGCAGTGTCAACACAAGGATCAATGCCAGAGCTCTCAGGGATCTGAAAGAGGTAGTTCTTCTCCATCAGCACCTCACAGACGTCCTGTTAACTCTCCACCTTCGGGAACTACAACTTACTGTGAAGCATCTGGTAAGGTATTAACGACCAAAAAATATCCAGAAATGGCTTGATAAGATGACTAGAAGATGGAGGAACTAGTTAATCACAAACTTTAGGTGTAACTGAATTGGAAGCTCCATGTTCCTTAGGGTAAAGGAAAAATTTCTACTGGTACCTGAAGAGTAGGGTCCAGCAGAAAACGCTTAACCTAAAGACATGATGGATGGAAGAGCAACTCACAACCATTACATATGCAGGATCTTCAGTGCTGTAAAAGCCATCAGTGGCCCAGATAGTCAGGGACCCAATGAGAACCAACAGTGGGCGAGGTTATCAGTGACAGAGAAGCAGCTAAATTTGCTGAAAGGATCATATCAAACATAGAACATAGAAATTTACAGCACATAACAGGCCCTTCGGCCCACAATGTTGTGCTGACCTCAAAGACCTCATCAACTGTGTGGTGAAAAGTGGGAGTGACAAATCCAAAATTTTAATCACATCTGGGAAGGCAGCAAATTCCAGGCATGGTAGAGTTGCCTTATCTGTGACCAAATTCAAGAAAATTAGGAGTGACAGGGTAGCTAGTGGTTAGCGTGAAGCTATTACAGCTCAAGTGACTGGGGTTCAATTCCACTGCTGTCTGTAAGGAGTTTGTATGCTTTTCCCATGACCATGTGGGTTTCCTCTGGGTGCTCAGGTTTCATTCCACATTTCAAAGGTGTATGGGTTAGGGTGAATAAGTTGCGAGTGTGTTTTGTTGGCGCTAGAAACATTGCAACACTTGCGAGCTGCCCCAACACACACTTAAGATTGTTGGTCATTGACAAAAATGATGCAGTTCTCTGTGTGTTTCAATGTACAAGTAACAAAGAAAACTAATCATAAAATCTTTAAAAAAAAAGTAGACAAGTTCGACTGTGCAACCACATAAGGTTTCCCTGCTGTCTGCCACAAGAAAGTCATCACCAGCGTGTCCTCTGGGTGGTGTGGCTTATTCTGATTATCAAAAGTTGCTTCTGTCGTGATTGGTTAGTTTAGAAACTACAGCTGCATTTCCTATGGGTTAGCTACCTGGTGTCCATTTTCAAATATCCTGGGTATGTAGAAAGCACATGTAGGAGGTTCTACCTACCTCCCTTTGTTGAAGGCAAGTGCTGCACATGACCATTTGGAAGGTATGCTCTGTGCACATTTTTAACTAAGTTTGTTTCTTGAATATTCAGCTTTCTAGTGTCTATAACTTGGGGAACATGAATGTTTGGTTGAATTTTTACTGTTTGTGAATAAATGATTTAATATACTCATTCACAGTCCATGCATCTTCTGTCTCACTTGCCAGACCTGCAAACCTGACTCAACGTTACACAGGGTTCCTTCTAACTTGCTAAAGAACTGCTTCCGCAACTCACAACGTGGATTCTGTCTATCTGGAGGCACAGTGAATGTGATCTTAATTATGTGACAACTCCATGAAAAATACAGGGAGCAGCTTCAGCTGTGGCATGTGCCCTTTCTAGATCTCACTGAAGTTGTTGGCTCCATAACTCTAGGGAACAGTTTTCTCACATACAGCTGCTCACTGAAAGTCATTTCCATTTTATATTTGCTTGATAGTATGTCAAACATGAAACTTGCTAACAGATTAACAGTGGAGCAAATCTTAGTGAAGTCCCCTGTTGAGTAAGGCTGCTCTGTTGCCCAATTGCATTTCTCAAACTTTCATGCAGCAATATTGAAATTCACTTACACAAACCTTCCTTTATGGCTGGAGCTAAATTTCAAGACTAATTGAAACAGCTCAGTTTACAGTTCACTCCACAACTATAGTCACCCAAATCTCAGAGGTAGAGCTGCATATGCAGTCTACACTAACATTCACATATACTCATTAATCATCTTGGACTTGTTCATTGAAACAATACAAGACATTACACTCAACATCTACAGGACAAGGATTCTCCACCACTCTGCTTCCACTACATCACACTGGGGTCCACCTGTAAAGATTCTCACCAAGATACTGAAAAATATGTGAATCAGATCTTAGCCAAGAGAGATATCGGCAATGGTATTCACAACTTTCAAGTGCCGCCACAGCGTTTATGTCATGGTCCGGTCCATGAAGTTCGCATTCCAGTTCACAGTCTGGTCCATTGATCCTTATTCCAGGTTTTCAGGTTTTCCCTTGTCCTGTTGTGTGCCTTAATTGAGCCACACGATTCTCATTTTGGGCTGGCTACATAAACAGTTCCTGGGTTCAGCTTCAGTTGCTGGACTGTTCCTTTCCCTTCCCCTTCCTTCTGAAGCCTCGCCTGCTAACTTCACCTGAAGCCTCACCTGCTACCTTCGCCTGAAACCTCGCCTGCTACCTTCGCCTGTGTCCTTGCCTGTAATGCCGTCAGGTTCAACTGCCAGGGTGAGATCAGGGCCTTGCTGTGTCTAGATAAGAAACTGTCTTCCATTGTATGGAACTGGCTCTTTGTGTCCTCGCCTTCGCGAGGTAGATTGGGCTGTTTGCCGCTGCCTTGAGTTGGGAACTGTCTCTGTATCCACACCTTCGCTAGGTAGGTCCAGCCGTTTGCCGCTACCTTGAGTTGGGAACTGTCTCTGTGTCCACGCCTTCGCTAGGTAGGTCTGGCCGTTTGCCGCTACCTTGTGTTGGGAACCGTCTCTTCGTGCCCTCGCCTCTGCTGGGTAGGTCCGGCCATTTGCCGCTACCTTGAGTGGAGATCTATCTCTCAGTGTTCTGTGTATGAGTCCCAGCCCTACATCCTGCTCCCTAGGAAGGGTGATGACTCTGTGTTGAGCCCTGGCCCCAAGTCCTGTTCCCAACGACGGGTCCTGGCTCTGTGTTCCATGTTCCTGTTCTCTCATGACCAAGGCTCTGCATTCCTGTCCCCCTCGACCAAGGCTCTGCGTTCCTGTCTCCCTCGACCAAGTCAAAGCTTCGTGTTCTTGTCCTGTCCATGTGCCTCACCCAGCCCAGGAGTACTTCACCTAGCCCAGTGCTGGGGTTCCCTAATCCTGTTCAGGAGTCTCATGTCCAGTCCTGTTGCCACTCCTCGTCCTGTAGCTACGTCTTGTCCTAACCTAGATACGGGGTCCGAGCCAGAGTCAAGACTCGGTTCCGGGTCCCTGTCCAATCTCCGGCTCGGAGTCCTTGTCCAGGTTCCAAGTTCCTTGTTCCTCGTCCAGGTCTCGCTTTCCTAATCTTGTCCTAGCCTAGGCCCTGTATCCTGGTCTTGTCCAGGGCCTGTGTCTTGTCCAGCATCATTTCTTCCCCACTTCCCTTGCTTTCTTGACACACTTAGTCCTGTTCCTAGTACTTCAGTGTCCGTGTCTTGTATTTGGGTCCGCTCCCAGCGCCCCCCCCCATGACAGAGCAGTCCAGTCAAATATGGACCTAGTGACACCGACACTGTCATTTTACTCTTGCAATCCTAGGTTCCCTCCTGTTGAATGCCCCCCCCCACCCACCCGTGTTGTCCTTTGTCCTGGAGAGCCTGTTCTGTCACCAGGAGGCTCCCATAGAAGAGGGGCGGATACTGTCATGGTCCGATCTGTGAAGTCTGCATTCTGGTTCACGGTCCGGTCTGTCGATCCTTGTTCCAGGTTTTCTGGTTTTCCCTTGTCCTGTTGTGTACCTCAACTGAGGCACGTGATTCTAATTTTGGGCTGGCTACATAAACAACTCCTGGGTTCAGCTTCAGTTGCTGGACTGTTCCCTCCCCTTCCCTTTCCTTCTGAAGCCTCGCCTGCAATGCTGTCAGGTTCAACCGCCAGGGCAAGATCGGGGCCTTGCTGTGTCTAGATAAGGAACTGTCTTTCATTGTTTGGAATTGTCTCTTTGTGTCCTCGCCTTTGCTAGGTAGGTCCGGCCATTTGCTGCTACCTTGAGTTGGGAACTGTCTCTGTGTCAATGCCTTTGCTAGGTAGGTCCAGCTGTTTGCCGCTACCTTGTGTTGTGAACTGTCTCTTTGTGCCCTTGCCTCCGCTGGGCAGGTCCGGCCATTGGCCACTACCTTGAGTGGAGATCTGTCTCTCAATATTCTGTGTATGAGTCCTGGCCCTACATCCTGCTTTCAAGGAGGGGTCCCGGCTCTGTGTTCCAAGTTCCTGTCCCCCTCGACCAAGCCTCTGTGTTTCTGTCCTCTCCAAACTGAGGCTCTGCGTTCCTGTCCCCCTCAAGGCCGAGGCTCTGCGTTCCTGTCTCCCTCGACCAAGTCAAGGCTTCGTGTTCTTGTCCTGTCCGTGTGTGTCACGCAGCCTAGGAGTACCTCACCCAGCCCGGTGCTGGGGTTCCCTCGTCCTGTCCAGAAGTCTCACGTCTAGTCCTGTTGCCACTCCTCATCCTGTAGCCACGTCTTGTCCTCACCTAGATCCGGGGTCTGAGCCCACCAGGTTCCGGGCCCCTGTCCAGTCTCTGGCTCGGTGTCCTTGTCCGGGTTCCAAGTTCCTAGTTCCTCGTCCAGGTCCTGCTTTCCTAGTCTAGTCCTAGCCCAGGCCCTGTATCCTAGCCTTGTCCAGGGCCTGTGTCTTGTCCAGTATCATTTCTTCCCCACTTCCCTTGCTTTCTTGACACACCTAGTCCTCTTCCTAGTACTTCAGTGTCTGTGTCTTGCATTTGGGTCCGCTCCCAGCGCCCCCCCCCCATGACAGTTTAGTTGATTGAAGAAAAGTTTATTTTAGTTAAGGACCTCAGATATGCACAGAGCTTATGGCCAAGCTTCTGAGATCTGGACTACTGACAACTACTGAGATCTTGAATGACTGGAGGTATTATCACCAAAGTGGCCTCCGCAAAATGTGCTAATTCAACAGACAGACATGGAGACAACGTGAGTATCCACCCTGGGGCCAATGTCCTCAGTCATTTTCTTGGCCACATTGCAGACTCTCCATTCTAGGCTACACACACAAAAAATGCTGGTGAACGCAGCAGGCCAAGCAGCATCTATAGGAAGAGATACAGTCGACGTTTTGGGCTGAGACCCTTCGTCAGGACTGACTGAAAAAAGACTCCATTCTAGGCTATGTCATTGGAATAGACAACCACACAAAAGAAAAGATTCACAACCGTGCTCAAAGCCCCTTTGAAGACCATGGAGACCATTCAGTAAGCCACGTCCCCACTGACTCCTGACCACGTCTGGTTCACACCTGCTCAGGTAGGTAAAGGGGCGCTGGGGATGGCATTAGGAAACCCAACGATCGGGAACCCAACATGTAGAAACCCAGTGTTTAAGTGTCACAGCCGAGGAGTCGACAGCGCAACAGATTCGGCGATAGCGCTCCTGAATATGCAAGTGTCAGCTAGTTATTATTTCATTATGGCGGTATTTAACTCCCTTCTTTTTTGTTGTAGTGCTCGTCGAGACTTGCGAAAAGCCCAGCGACGTTACGCTGCCTGCTTGCATTCGGCCTTACCTGGGGAAGTGGGCTATCGAGTCGACTGACGCTGAAGACCAACGGTATTCCGTTGTATATTTCGATATACCTTTCAGCCGCGGTGTTGGTATCTAGTTGTCCGTTTGAGAGTCTTAATTAAAGACCGTGTTTGGCCTAGCGTTTATTGTTTTCTTTTCCCTTGAAATCCTGTTTGCATTAAAGTCTGTGAACTATCGACTCGCTTCAGTGTCTCTCTCTCTCTCCGCACTTGGGTCGTCTCCGAACGTACTGACGGGAAAAGGCAGAATGAGTGAATCATGTCACAACTTACTCGCCGACCCAGAAAACCTGAGTGCAAACAAGTTATTCCCCATCCTGGAGAACTGTTTAAAAAAAACCAGTACTCAGCACTTCCACCCGCCCGCTCCCTTTATGAAAGAATCAATAATTCTTTGTTGGTCTGATCATCCCCGAAAAATCCAAGTGCAAACAAGTTATACTCCACCCGGTACTGGCGTGTGCGCAATCGGCAGAGTTATTGCACAATATTGGTTGATCCCGATCAAAACATGTTCACTTTTTAAAGTAAATTCTTACCAATTAATTAATCGCCCGCGATGAATGAAATAACTATAAACATTTGGGAAGGGACCCTGCCGAGGTTAATGTTTCTCTCGAAGCCGGGCGAGTCAGTTTCCCTGACAGAACGCAGAAACTGGTTTTCTGCTGTACTGTACCGATTTCGGGCGGATCCACCTGACTCACACTTGATTGCACATTTCGGAGAATAGCCTATGGCTTCACCTTCCCGAAACATACCTTCAGACTGTTTTTCGAACACTACGCCTGTTATTTAAAGCTGCTTTTTCTCCTTGGAACGAGTCTGTTGGAATGACGCTGCCTGGGAGCAGGTAGTTTCGGCTCCTCCGGGAGTAATCGTTCCCAACAGGAGCTCGTTGTTCCTGTGTGCGTTTGTTCGCCGTTGTACATCCACAATTCTTTTCCCACACCCTGGATTCCGACTCCCTTCCGTACATCGCACTTCTGGAAATTATTGTAGACTCTGTTCCTACCCTTCTTTTCAAACAAGGAGGCGAGGTGTTTAATTTAAAACAACATTAACTGATACTGCCTCTGGTCCTTAGCTGACCACTCTAGTGCATGCACTTCGCCACTGGAAATAGACAGACACCCCTTTGAATCAGACAGACATCCAGGCTGTGATCAACACATCTGGCCACTGATTCGATGACAAAACCCTTCATAGCCTTGAAAGTCAGGCTTTAAATTGCTTCCTGATCCCTTCTGCCTGAAAGAGAACGGGCTAATGACTGCAGTCACCCTAACAAATGGTATCTGTGGTCAGTGTGGGGCTGACCCAAAGTAGCCCTCAAGTGGGTGCAGTTCCTGCTCTCCAGTGCTGGCTGTCCCCAGTTCATCATCACTAATGCAATGGATCCCTGGAGTGTAGAAGAATGAGGGGAGATTTGATAGAGGTATATCAAATTATGATGGGTATAGATAGAGTGAATGCAAGCAGAGTTTTTCCACTGAGGCAAGGGGAGAAAAAACCAGAGGACATGGGTTAAGGGTGAGGTGGGAAAAGTTTAAAGGGAACATTAGGGGGGGCTTCTTCACACAGAGTGGTGGGAGTATGGAATGAGCTGCCAGACGAGGTGGTAAATGCGGGTTCTTTTTTAACAATTTAAGAATAAATTGGACAGATACATGGATGGGAGGCGTATGGAGGGATATGGTCCGTGTGCAGGTCAGTGGGACTAGGCAGAAAATGGTTCGGCACAGCCAAGAAGGGCCAAAAGGCCTGTTTCTGTGCTGTACTTTCTATGGTTCTATGGTTCTATGGATGTGATTTCTGCTTTGTGCAGCTACACTGGACCATTTAAACTTGGGAATTCGGACTACAGTGGGTGTCAGGATGTAAGATTGTTATGCAGCCGTAGGCTTGGATTGCTTAAACAAGCTGAAGTAATTAAGGTTCTGGTTGACAGGATTTTGGGTTCTGACAGTCAGAATCACAAAATGATCATAGGGCAGAATCGGGTCCATTCAGTCTGTTAAATCTGAGAGTTCTGTTCCAAAGCACAAGCACAAGAAAGTCTGCAGATGCTGGAAATACAAAGCAACACGTGCAAAATGCAGGAGTAACTCCACAGGCCAGGCAGCGTCCAGGGAAAAGATGAGACCCTCCATCAGGACTGGTAAAAAAGATGAGAAGTCAGAGCAAGATGGAAGTGGGGTGGGGGGAGAGGAGGAAGAAATGCAAAGTGGTAGGAGTCATACTGCCAGATTCAGTGACAGTTACTACCCTCAACCTCTCTCGAACCAAACATTTAATTCCACATCCCATTCCCACTCTGACATGTCTATCCACGGCCTCCTCTACTGTAAAGATGAAGCCACACTCAGGTTGGAGGAACAACACCTTATATTCCGTCTGGGTAGCCTCCAACCTGATGGCATGAACATCGACCTCTCTAACTTCCGCTAGGCCCCACCTCCCCCTCGTACCCCATCTGTTACTCATTTTTATGCACACATTCTTTCTCTCACTCTCCTTTTTCTCCCTCTGTCCCTCTGAATATACCTCTTGCCCATCCTCTGGGTCACTCCCCCCCTTGTCTTTCTTCCCGGACCTCCTGTCCCATGATCCTCTCGTATCCCCTTTTGCCTATCACCTGTCCAGCTCTCGGCTCTATCCCTCCCCCTCCTGTCTTCTCCTGTCATTTTGGATCTCCCCCTCCCCCTCCAACTTTCAAATCCCTTACTCACTCTTCCTTCAGTTACTCCTGACGAAGGGTCTCAGCCTGAAACGTCGACTGCGCCTCTTCCTACAGATGCTGTTTGGCCTGCTGCGTTCACCAGCAACTTTGATGTATGTTGCTTGAATTTCCAGCATCTGCAGAATTCCTGTTGTTAACTTCACTCAACTTCACTTGCCCCATCATGGAAATGTTCCCATGACCTATGGACTCACCTTCAAGGATTCTTCCTCCTACGTTTCACTACTTATTGTTTATTTGTTTATTTATTATTATTTTTGTATTTGTGACGTTTGTTGTCCGGTTGTATGCCCTGTTGGTGCGGTCTTTCAGTCATTCTATTATGGTTATTATTCTTTGGATTTATTGAGAATTCCTGCAATGTGAGGGCTGTATATGCTGGTGTGTGTGTGTGCTTTGATAATAAATTTACTTTGAAGTTTGAACATTTTGTCAGTCTGTTTTGTTTTATATAGTCAGACGGTTGTTAGAAATTTTAAGTAAGTTATGTTAGATAGTTGAGAAGATTGAACTTAAAAGATAATGTCAGCTAATTGTATAATTTATTATATTATGACTAGATAGTATGCAATGAGGTTTCAAGGGGGTGGAATCCAAAGTAGAAGTGAGGTAGATCTGGAAGTTGAGATAGGATTCATTGAGATTAATGATAGTAGGCATGACTGGCAGCTGGGTGTAAGGATAAAAGACTGTTGGATTAATTTGCATTTATTTTCAAATAAATGTTGGCGCGTGGCCAAGTGGTTAAGGCGTCGGTCTAGTGATCTGAAGATTGCTAGTTTGAGCCTCAGCTGAGGCAGCGTGTTGTGTCCTAGAGCAAGGCACTTCACCACACATTGCTCTGCGACGACAGCGGTGCCAAGCTGTATCAGCCCTCGTGCCCTTCCCTTGGACAACATCGGTGGTGTGGAGAGGGGAGACTTGCAGCATGGGCAACTGCCAGTCTTCCATACAACTTTGCCCAGGCCTGCGCCCTGGAAACCTTCCAAGGTGCAAATCCATGGTCTCATATGACTAACGGATGCCTATTATTTCAATGCAAGAAGTCTGACAGGTAAGGCTCACAAACTCAAAGTTTGGATAGCTATATTGGACTGAAATATTATTGCCATTTCAGTAATATGGCTAAGGGTACAGTTTCTATGAGAAGGATAGAAGTGAGGATAGGGGTGAGGAAAGAGGAGAGAAACACACAGAAAACACTGGAGGAATTCAGTAGGTCAGGTGGCATCTATGGAAGGAAATGAACAGTCCATGTTTCATCAATGTTTTGAGGACACATTGCATTTCTGATTAAGGAGTACATCGTGGTAGTAGACTGAGGGATTGTTCAGTAATTACTGAGGCTTTAAGAGTAGAGCTGACAAAAAAGATGGGATGATAAGCTTGTGCCCTTTTTTAAGAAGGGCTGCAAAGAAAGACCAGTACACCTAGCAGCTGTGATAGGGAGAGTCTAGGACCAGAGGACACAGCCTCAGAATAGAAAAGGGTCTTGAGCCAGAGAGTCGTGAATTTCTGAAATTCATTGCCACAGACAGCTGTGGAGGCCAAGTTACTGGGTATATTTAAAGCAGAGGGAGATAGATTCTTGATTAAAGGCTCCAGGGAGAAGGCAGGAGAATGGGGTTGTGAGGGAAAATTAAGCAGCCATGGTGAATGACAGAGCAGACTTGAAGGGCTGAATATCTAATTCTACTCCAATGTCTGATGATCCTATCGTCTTTGAGAAGGGATTCTGAGAGATAAGATATACAAGCACGTGGAAAGATAAGGGTTGATTGGGGAAAGTCAGCATGGCTTTGTGCATGGGAGAACGTATATCATAAATTTGACTGAGTTTTTGAAAGAAGTAACTAAGGAGTCGATGAGGGTAGAGCGGTAGATAAAACCTATATGGATTTCCGTAAGACCTTTAAGGTTCTACATAGTAGGCTGCTATGGAAAGCTAGATCGTGTTGGATCCAGGGAGAGCTAGCTAACTCGATATACAGTTGGCCTGATGGTATGAAGTAGAAGGTGATGGTGAAAGATTGTTCTTTGGGACAGCAGGCCTGTGATTAGTAATATTCCTCAGGGTTCAGTGCTGTTTGTTTATCGATATGAATGATTTGGTTGAGAATGGACAGCTTGTAGCGATGTGCTACACACAGCGCTAGAATAACCACACGGAGTCGGTGAGTTAGAGTTGCGATGAAAGAGATTTATTCAAACTTCGCGGCCCGCTTTAAAGCCTTCCTGTTCCCGCCCTCCCTGGGCGGGACTACTGTGGGGAATGTATATTCCCAGACCCTTTCTGCGCGCGGGATTTCCCCCCTGCTGGTGAAGATGGCCTGGTGCCCTTTTTGCTGCCGGCCCCCCTGCCTGCGCGCGCTGTTGTGAGCCGGTTTGTGTGTGCCAGAAAGTGGGTCGCCACATAACCACCCCCCCCCCCAGAACCCAGAACCGGCGATACCTCCCCCAATGTCCACAGTCTGGATCGGCCTCTGTTTGGGAGGTCTGCCCCTGCGTCGCGGTGCCTGAGCCTGGACCGGTTGCGCCAAGTCCACATGGGCCGGTTTGAGTCGGTCCACTGTGAAAACCTCCTCTCTCCCCCCAATGTCCAGCACAAACGTGGACCCGTTGTTCCCGATCACCTTAAACGGTCCCTCGTAGGGCCGCTGTAGCGGTGCCCGGTGTCCGCCCCGTCGTACAAAAAGAAACTTACAGTTCTGCAGGTCTTTGGGTACGCAGGTCGGACTCTGTCCGTGCTGTGAAGTGGGTATGGGGGCCAGGTTACCGAGCCTCTCTCGTAGTCTGTCCAGGACTGCTGTGGGTTCTTCCTCTTGCCCCCTTGGGGCTGGTATGAACTCTCCTGGGACGACCAGGGGCGTGCCATACACCAACTCGGCCGACGAGGTGTGTAGATCCTCCTTGGGCGCCGTGCGGATTCCGAGCAGGACCCAGGGAAGTTCGTCCACCCAGTTAGGCCCCTCCAGGCGGGCCATGAGAGCCGATTTCAGGTGACGGTGGAAGCGCTCCACTAGTCCGTTCGACTGTGGGTGGTAGGCAGTTGTGTGGTGTAGCTGTGTTCCTAAAAGGCTGGCCATAGCCGACCACAGGCTGGAGGTGAACTGGGTGCCCCTGTCGGAGGTAATGTGGGCCGGTACCCCAAAGCGTGCTACCCAGGTTGCGATCAGTGCTCGGGCGCAGGATTCGGAGGTGGTGTTGGTGAGCGGGATGGCCTCTGGCCATCTGGTGAACCGGTCTATCATAGTTAGGAGGTACCGCGCTCCTCGTGACACTGGCAGGGGCCTCACGATATCCACATGAATGTGGTCGAACCTCCGGCGGGTGGGTTCGAACTGCTGCGTCGGAGCCTTGGTGTGCCGCTGCACCTTGGCCGTTTGGCACTGCATGCACGTTCTGGCCCATTCACTGACCTGCTTACGAAGTCCATGCCACACCAACCTGTTGGAGACCAGCTGGACGGTTGTCCTGATGGAGGGATGCGCTAAGTTGTGAATGGACTCGAAAACCCGCCGGCGCCAGGCTGCTGGGATGACGGGGCGGGGTTGGCCAGTAGCTACGTCACATAGTAGGGTCCTCTCTGGATCTCCTTCGGTAGAACAGGGAGCAATGGTGGTGGCAGAGGTTGCTCCGAAGAAGACAACGGAATTGCGCATGCGCAAAGAGGAGCGCATGCGCAAATCGACACAACGCAAACTACAAGAACCGACACCCACTTCAATTGAAAATGACTCAGAGTCAGAACTGGATTCTGCAGAGAACACAGATGAAGAAGAGGAGGAAGAATTGGAAGCGAGTGGAAGTAAAGGAGATGATAGAGACATAAGAGAGGCTGTATTGCGATCAATGGCTGAATTAAGGAAAGTAAGAGAAGAGCTTAGAGATACGAAGAGATGCTATAATAAAGTTATGGAAAGACAGGACAAAATGGAAAAGAAACTTCAGAAGATGGAAAGAGCAATGGGGCTTATGAATGATAGAGTGGAAAAAACAGAAAATGATTTGCTTGTCTGGAACTCGGAAAGAAACCGACTTGGAGAAAGTGGACATGTTGGAAAATTTCAGTAGACGTAATAATATAAAAATTGTTGGTCTTCCAGAAGGTATGGAAGGAGATAAGCCAATAGAATTTTTTCAAAGATGGATCCCGGATGTTTTGCAAATGGGAGAGGAGGCTCGATCAATTGAAATTGAGCGGGCACATAGAGCTTTAAGACCAAAACCAAAAGATGACGGCTTTCTGAGAGGCGGGACTGCGCAGGCGTGTGACGTCGGGCAGTGCAGCGCGGCAGATTTAAAAGGGCAGACATCCTGCTTCGGATTTGATTTGAAGAAGGAGTCTGAGAGTCTGAGTGGGAGTGCCGAAAAAGAGATTTTTGAAATTTTCGTTATTTTTTTTTCTCCAACGGCTTTCTGAGAGGCGGGACTGCGCAGGCGTGTGACGTAGGGCAGTGCAGCGCGGCAGATTTAAAAGGAACAGAGCCTCATAGAGCGGGCAGCGTAGTTTGCGGGCGGCGGAGTGAGCCGGGAGCAGAGTGAAGACTTAAGGGCTTCGGCTCACCGGGCTTAGGCGGAAGCGGGTGAGGCGAGGAAGGTTTGACATTCATTTTCTGTTGCTATTTGAGGAGAGGGGCATTATGACTGTGAGGGCAGTTTGCTGTTCTCGGTGTCGGATGTGGGAGGCCCTGGAGTCTCCAAGCCTCCCGGACGTCTACATCTGCGCCAAGTGCATCGAGATGCAGCTCCTAAGGGACCGCGTTACGGAACTGGAGCTGCAGCTCGATGACCTTCGTCTGGTCAGGGAGAGTGAGGAGGTGATAGAGAGGAGTGGAAGGCAGGTGGTCACGCCGGGGCCACGGGAGGCAGACAAGTGGGTCACGGTTAGGAGGGGGAAGGGGAAAAGGAAGGTGATGGGGAGTACCCCGGCGGCTGTGCCCCTTAACAACAGGTACTCCTGTTTGAGTACTGTTGGGGGGGACAGCTTACCCGGGGGAAGCGACAGTGGCCCTGCCTCCGGCACAGAGTCTGGCCCTGTAGCTCAGAAGGGTAGGGCAAGGAAGAGGAGGGCAGTTGTGATAGGGGACTCGATAGTAAGGGGGTCAGATAGGCGATTCTGTGGACGCAGTCCAGAGACTCGGATGGTAGTTTGCCTCCCTGGTGCCAGGGTCCGGGATATTTCTGATCGTGTCCAAGATATCCTGAAGTGGGAGGGTGAAGAGCCAGAGGTCCTGGTACATATAGGTACCAATGACATAGGTAGGAAAAGGGATGAGGTCCTGAAAGAAGAATATAGGGAGCTAGGAAGGGAGTTGAGAAAAAGGACCGCAAAGGTAGTAATCTCGGGATTACTGCCTGTGCCACGCGACAGTGAGAGTAGGAATGCGATGAGGTGGAGGATAAATGCGTGGCTGAGGGATTGGAGCAGGGGGCAGGGATTCAAGTTTTTGGATCATTGGGACCTCTTTTGGCGCAGGTGTGACCTGTACAAAAAGGACGGGTTACACTTAAATCCTCGGGGGACCAATATCCTGGCAGGGAGATTAGCGGGGGCTACTGAGGTGACTTTAAACTAGAATGGTTGGGGGGTGGGAATCAAATTAAAGCGGCTAGGTGTGAGGAGGTTAGTTCACAACAGAGGGATGGGAACCAGTGCAGAGAGACAGAGGGGTGTAAAGTGAGCGTAGAAGCAAAAAGTACAAAGGGGAAAAGTAAAAGTGGCAGGCCGACAAATCCAGGGCAAGCATTAAAAAGGGCTAAGAGAGTTGTAAAAGAGTGCCTGAAGGCTTTATGTGTCAATGCAAGGAGCATTCGTAATAAGGTGGATGAATTGAAAGTGCAGATTGTTATTAATGATTATGATATAGTTGGGATCACAGAGACATGGCTCCAGGGTGACCAGGGATGGGAGCTCAACGTTCAGGGATATTCAATATTCAGGAGGGATAGACACGAAGGAAGGGGAGGTGGGGTGGCGTTGCTGGTTAAAAAAGAGATTAACGCAATAGAAAGGAAGGACATAAGCCGGGAAGATGTGGAATCGATATGGGTAGAGCTGCGTAACACTAAGGGGCAGAAGACGCTGCTGGGAGTTGTGTACAGGCCACCTAACAGTAGTAGTGAGGTCGGAGATGGTATTAAACAGGAAATTAGAAATGTGTGCAATAAAGGAACAGCAGTTATAATGGGTGACTTCAATCTACATGTAGACTGGGTGAACCAAATTGGTAAAGGTGCTGAGGAAGAGGATTTCTTGGAATGTATGCGGGATGGTTTTTTGAACCAACATGTCGAGGAACCGACTAGAGAGCAGGCTATTCTGGACTGGGTTTTGAGCAATGAGGAAGGGTTAATTAGCGATCTTGTCGTGAGAGGCCCCTTGGGTAAGAGTGACCATAATATGGTGGAATTCTTCATTAACATGGAGAGTGACGTAGTTAATTCAGAAACAAAGGTTCTGAACTTAAAGAGGGGTAACTTTGAAGGTATGAGACATGAATTAGCTAAGATAGACTGGCAAATGACACTTCAAGGATTGACGGTGGATATGCAATGGCAGGCATTTAAAGGTTGCATGGATGAACTACAACAATTGTTCATCCCAGTTTGGCAAAAGAATAAATCAAGGAAGGTAGTGCACCCGTGGCTGACAAGAGAAATTAGGGATAGTATCAATTCCAAAGAAGTAGCATACAAATTAGCCAGAGAAAGTGGCTCACCTGAGGACTGGGAGAAATTCAGAGTTCAGCAGAGGAGGACAAAGGGCTTAATTAGGAAGGGGAAAAAAGATTATGAGAGAAAACTGGCAGAGAACATAAAAACGGACTGTAAAAGCTTTTATAGATATGTAAAAAGGAAAAGACTGATAAAGACAAATGTAGGTCCCCTGCAAACAGAAACAGGTGAATTGATTATGGGGAGCAAGGACATGGCAGACCAATTGAATAATTACTTTGGTTCTGTCTTCACTAAGGAGGACATAAGTAATCTTCCAGAAATAGTAAGGGACAGAGGGTCCAGTGAGATGGAGGAACTGAGCGAAATACATGTTAGTAGGGAAGTGGTGTTAGGTAAATTGAAGGGATTGAAGGCAGATAAATCCCCAGGGCCAGATGGTCTGCATCCCAGAGTGCTTAAGGAAGTGGCCCAAGAAATAGTGGATGCATTAGTGATAATTTTTCAAAACTCGTTAGATTCTGGACTAGTTCCTGAGGATTGGAGGGTGGCTAATGTAACCCCACTTTTTAAAAAAGGAGGGAGAGAGAAACCGGGGAATTATAGGCCGGTTAAGGAGGATGCTAAGAGGATGCAGGGTGACTTGGATAGGTTGGGTGAGTGGGCAAACTCATGGCAGATGCAATTTAATGTGGATAAATGTGAAGTTATCCACTTTGGTGGCAAAAATAGGAAAACAGATTATTATCTGAATGGTGGCCGATTAGGAAAAGGGGAGGTGCAACGAGACCTGGGTGTCATTATACACCAGTCATTGAAAGTGGGCATGCAGGTACAGCAGGCGGTGAAAAAGGCGAACGGTATGCTGGCATTTATAGCGAGAGGATTCGAGTACAGGAGCAGGGAGGTACTACTGCAGTTGTACAAGGCCTTGGTGAGACCACACCTGGAGTATTGTGTGCAGTTTTGGTCCCCTAATCTGAGGAAAGACATCTTTGCCATAGAGGGAGTACAAAGAAGGTTCACCAGATTGATTCCTGGGATGGCAGGTCTTTCATATGAAGAAAGACTGGATGAACTGGGCTTGTACTCGTTGGAATTTAGAAGATTGAGGGGGGATCTGATTGAAACGTATAAGATCCTAAAGGGATTGGACAGGCTAGATGCAGGAAGATTGTTCCCGATGTTGGGGAGGTCTAGAACGAGGGGTCACAGTTTGAGGATAGAGGGGAAGCCTTTTAGGACCGAGGTTAGGAAAAACTTCTTCACACAGAGAGTGGTGAATCTGTGGAATTCTCTGCCACAGCAAACTGTTGAGGCCAGTTCATTAGCTATGTTTAAAAGGAAGTTAGATATGGCCCTTGTGGCTACAGGGGTCAGGGGGTATGGAGGGAAGGCTGGGTTCTGAGTTGGATGATCAGCCATGATCATAATAAATGGCGGTGCAGGCTCGAAGGGCCGAATGGCCTACTCCTGCACCTATTTTCTATGTTTCTATGTTTCTATGTTAATATCCACGATCGATTTTAATAAAATTCTTAAGATTTCAAGACAAGGAAAGGATTCTACAGGTGGCTGTTCAAGCTGCCAAAGATAGAAAAGGGCCATTGATAATTAAAGAGAAAAGAGTTTTTTTCTACCCTGATATAAGTTACGAACTTTTGAAGAAAAGGAAGAAGTTTAATCCAGTGGAAAAAACCCTATGGGAGCATGATTATCAATTTATACTGCGTTATCCTGCAACTTTGAAGATTTTTTTGTCTGGTGGAGAAAAAAGATTTTTTGATGACTACCAGAAAGCAGAGCAGTTTGTGCAAGATTCTCTGAATATTCACCAGATACAAGAACAAACTCACGAGAGGGAGATAGATTGAAGATGAAGATTGGGTTTAAGAATGGATTTGTTGGATTTTTGAAGCTGGATGAATGTATAAATATAGTATTAATTATATGAGGGGGGTAAGAAAGGTTAATACTGGAGGAAATTAGCTGGGAATAATAATACTAATTTTGTTTATATATATATAACTTTTTTTTTGTTGCGGGGGAGCTGGAAGAAGCACTGATCGATTGCTACGTTAATCATGTGTGCAAGCGTGGCTTTTGCCGCAACCCGTAAAATGGAGGGGGGTAGTGTTGTGTATCTTTTCATTCACAACATTAGTGGGGGGGTATTTTGTTTTTTCTTTTTTTTCTCTTTTTGCCTGGAAGGTTGGAGGGGGGGAACACATAGCATCATGGTGAAGTTTAAAGTGATTCCCCAAGGAACTATGAGAGTTGAGAAGATAAGTAATATTTTAGATTGGAGTAACTTTGTTAAGAATAATGACTAATTTATTGAATTTTTTGAGTTTTGATGTTAATGGGCTTAATGGACCAGTGAAAAGAAAAAGAATCTTAACATATATTAAAAAAATGAAGATAGATTTAGCTTTTTTACAGGAAACGCACCTAACAGAAACAGAACATCAGAAACTAAAGAGAGATTGGGTGGGTAATGTTGTTGCGGCCTCATTTAATTCAAAAGCGAGGGGAGTAGCAATTTTGATCAATAAAACGTTACCAATTAGGATACAAAATGTAATAACTGATTCTGCGGGGAGATATGTGATTATACATTGTCAACTTTTTTCCGAACTATGGACTTTTATGAATATTTATGCACCAAATGAAAATGATGCAAAATTCATACAAGAAACTTTTTTGAATTTGGCGGATGCACATGAAAAAATATTAATTGGAGGCGACTTCAATTTTTGCTTAGACCCAGTCTTAGATAGATCAACCAAGGCTGTTATAAAATCGAAGGTAGTAAATCTAACTTTATCATTGATGAAAGATTTAAATTTGATTGATATATGGAGAAGAATCAATCCTAAAGAAAGAGACTATTCGTTCTATTCCCACAGACATAAAACTTATTCAAGGATAGATTTTTTTCTATTATCAATGCATATTCAACACAGAGTGAAAAATATGGAATATAAAGCAAGAATATTATCAGATCATTCTCCTTTATTAATGACAATAATAATGGCTGATAAGGAAGAAGTGGCTTATAGATGGAGATTTAATTCAATATTATTAAAACATCAAGATTTTTGTGATTTTATGAAAGAGCAGATTCAATTTTTTTTTGGATACAAATTTTCATTCAGTGGAGGATAAATTTATATTATGGGATGCGATGAAAGCATATCTTAGGGGACAGATAATAAGTTATACGTCTAAAATTAAGAAAGAATATATGGCAGAACTAGATCTATTGGAAAAAGAGATTACAAGAATAGAAAAAGAATCACAAAGATATATGTCAGAAGAAAAACGAAGACAACTTGTCAATAAGAAGTTACAATATAATACACTTCAGACATATAGAACGGAAAAAGCAATTATAAGATCTAAACAAAGGTATTATGAATTAGGTGAGAGAGCACATAAAATTCTTGCCTGGCAGTTGAAAACAGAACAAGCTTCCAAAACAATAAATGCAATTAGAACAAGGGCAGATAAAATATCTTATAAACCTCTTGAAATAAATGAAACCTTTAAAAATTTTTATTCTGAATTATATCAATCAGAATCCCAAAACGATGTTAATGAGATAGAAAGGTTTTTATCACAAGTTTCTCTTCCAAAATTGAATTTGGAAGAACAGAGGGGATTAGATATGCCTTTTACATTAAAAGAAGTTGAAGAAGCTTTAGGATCACTTCAAAGTAATAAATCTCCAGGAGAAGATGGTTTTCCACCTGAGTTTTATAAAAAATTTAAAGATTTATTATTTCCTCTTTTTATGGAATTAATACGTCAAGCAGAAAAAATACATAAACTTCCAGATTCTTTTTCAACAGCGATTGTAATAGTATTGCCAAAAAAGGACAGAGATCCTATGAAACCAACATCATACAGGCCTATTTCTTTATTGAATATGGATTATAAAATAATAGCAAAAATTTTATCGAATAGATTATCTAAATATTTACCAAAATTAATATATATGGATCAAACAGGATTTATTAAAAATAGACAACTGGCAGATAATGTAACTCGGCTACTCAGTATAATTCATTTGGCACAAAAAAGGGACGAGAAGAGTATAGTAGTAGCTTTGGATGCAGAAAAAGCATTTGATAGATTAGAATGGGATTTTTTATTTAAAGTATTAGAAAAATATGGGTTAGGAACATCTTTTATAAATTGGATTAAAAAACTTTAAATTCTAACCCTAAAGCTAAAGTAGTGACAAACTCTCAAATTTCAACACCATTTCAGCTAAAAAGGTCAACTAGACAAGGTTGTCCACTATCACCTGCTCTATTTGTATTGGCGATAGAGCCATTAGCAGAACTAATTAGATTGGATCCAGATATTATGGGTTTTAGAGTTAACCAAGAGGAATATAAAATTAATCTTTTTGCCGATGATGTTTTGATCTATTTAACAAACCCACAACATTCATTACATAAATTATCTTCTAGATTGGATGAATATGGGAAGGTATCAGGTTACAAAATAAACTGGGATAAAAGTGAAATTTTGTCTCTTACTAAAGGAGACTATAGTCAATGTCGATTAGTAACCCAATTTAGATGGCCGGTAAATGGTATAAAGTATTTAGGTATAAGACTTGATAGTGATGTAAAGAATTTATATAAATTTAATTATTTACCACTATTGAAAAAAATTCAAGAAGATCTTGACAAATGGATGATACTACCAATAACATTAGTAGGTAGAGTCAATGTTGTAAAAATGAATATATTTCCGAGATTAGAGTATTTGTTTCAAACATTACCACTACAATTGCCACAGAAATTTTTTCAAGAGTTAAATAAATCTGTGAGAAAATTTCTTTGGAAAGGTAAAATGTCAAGAATATCATTGGAAAAACTGACATGTAAATTTAGGTTAGGAGGGTTACAACTTCCAAACTTTAAAAATTACTATAAAGCAAATCAACTTAGATTTATTGCATCTTTTTTCGATGATCAAAAACCAGCATGGATTAAAATAGAACTAGACAAGATAGGAGAAAATAAACCTGAAGATTTTATATATAAATGGGAATCTAAATGGATACGGGAAAAGAAAGAATCTCCTATATTAACACACTTGATTGATCTATGGAATAATATAAATGTTGATAAGGAAACACAGAAATCTCTATTAGCAAGGAGACCTTTGTTTCAAAACAGACTTATTCCTTTTACAATAGACAATCAACTTTTATATAATTGGTACCAAAAAGGGATTAAATTTATAGGAGATTGTTTTGAGCGAGGTATATTGATGTCATTTGAACAATTAAGGGATAAATATAAAATATCTAATAATACTTTCTTTTGCTAATTTCAGTTAAGGGCTTACTTAATAGGTAAGCTGGGTCAAACAATGTTTTTGCCAAAAGCTAATGAAATTGAAATTTTAATTCAAAAAGGGAAAATTAAAAAATTTATTTCTTGTATGTATAATTTGATTCAAGAACAGACAATTAAACAAGGAACCCATAAGTCAAAGCAAAAATGGGAAACAGATCTGAATATTAATATTGATGAAATAAATTGGTCAAGACTTTGTCTGAACAGTATGACAAATACAATAAATGTTCGACTTAGATTAGTACAATATAATTTTTTACACCAATTATATATTACACCACAAAAAATAAATAGATTAAATTCAAATCTATCTGATAAATGTTTTCGGTGTAATCAAGAAATTGGTACTTTTTTACATTCTACTTGGTCTTGTTTTAAAATTCAACCCTTTTGGATAAATTTAAGAGTCTTATTGGAACAAATTACTGGAATTCAACTTCCACATAACCCTGTATTATTTCTATTAGGTGATATTGAAGGGATAAAACTGAAACTTAAATTGAATAAATATCAGAAAGAATTTATAAAAATTGCATTGGCAGTAGCTAAGAAGACTATAGCAGTTACTTGGAAATCTGATTCGTATTTAAGTATGGATCGTTGGAATAATGAAATGGCTAGTTCTATTCCACTTGAAAAAATTACTTATAATTTAAGAGATAATTATCTAACATTCTTGAATATTTGGCGCCCTTATTTACAAAAGATAGGATGTCATATTTAAGTGCTCCGACAAAGAATTTGGTTACTTGGGGAAAATAACGAATAATTATACCAAATTTATTTTGAATCCCATGGAGCATGTGGAAACCTTCCAATACCCAGGCGGCTCTTTTTTTTTCTCTTCTTTCTTTTAGGTAGACTACATATATGGGGGGGTGGGTAGATTTTATCTTTTCATGTATTCTTTTTGAAAATTCAATAAAAATTATATAAAAAAAAACATAGTAGGGTTCTCTCACCTGGGCCTACGGGGAGGTCTTGAAGCTGTAAACCGGAGACTGCAGTCCTGTAACTGGGGATCTCAGCGTCTGCCTGCTGTGTCTCTGCCAGCGCTGCATAGTCCACCCCCTGGGACAGGGCCTGTATGGTAGGTCTGGAAAGTGCGTCCGCCACTACGTTGTTCTTTCCAGAGACATGCCGGATGTCCGTCGTGTACTCGGAGATGTAGGACAGATGTCGCTGCTGGCGGGACGACCAGGGGTCGGACACCTTAGTGAACGCAAAGGTAAGCGGTTTGTGGTCTGTGAACGCGGTGAAGGGCCTACCTTCTAAGAAGTACCTGAAATGCCGGATTGCCAGGTATAGTGCCAATAGCTCCCGGTGGAAAGCACTGTATTTGAGTTCGGGTGGTCGTAGGTGTTTGCTGAAGAACGCCAGGGGTTGCCAGCGACCCTCGATGAGTTGTTCCAGCACTCCACCGACCGCTGTGTTGGATGCGTCCACCGTGAGGGCAGTAGGAACGTCCGTTCTGGGGTGCACTAGCATCGCGGCGTTTGCCAAGGCTTCTTTGGTTTTAACGAAAGTGGTTGCGGCCTCTTCGTCCCAGGTAATGTCCTTGCCCTTACCTGACATCAGGGTGAACAGGGGGCGCATGGTTTGGGCTGCTGAGGGGAGGAAACGGTGGTAAAAGTTCACCATACCCACGAATTCCTGCAAGCCTTTGATTGTGTTGGGTCGGGGGAAGTGGCGGACCGCGTCTACCTTGGCGGGCCGCGGGGTTGCCCCGTCTTTAGTAATCCTGTGGCCCAGGAAGTCGATGGTGTCGAGTCCGAACTGGCATTTGGCTGGATTGATTGTAAGGCCGAATTCACTCAGGCGGGAGTAGAGCTGGCGGAGGTGGGACAGATGCTCCTGACGACTACTGCTGGCTATGAGGATGTCATCCAAATAGATGAATGCAAAGTCCAGGTCGCGTCCCACCGCGTCCATTAGCCGCTGGAAAGTCTGTGCGGCGTTCTTTAGACCAAACAGCATTCGGAGGAATTCGAAAAGTCTGAACGGGGTGATAGTGCTGTTTTGGGGATGTCGTCCGGATGTACATGGATTTGATGGTATCCCCGGACGAGGTCTACCTTGGAAAAGATCCTTGCGCCGTGTAGGTTTGCTGCGAAGTCTTGAATGTGCGGCACAGGGTAGCGGTCTGGCGTTGTAGCCTTGTTCAGTCTGTGGTAGTCACCGCATGGTCTCCAGCCCCCCCCGTTGCCTTGGGCACCATGTGAAGGGGGGAGGCCCATGGGCTGTCGGACCGTCGTATGATCCCTAATTCCTCCATCTTCTTGAACTCCTCCTTCTCCAGTCGGAGCTTGTCCGGGGGTAGCCTTCGAGCACGGGCGTGGAGGGGTGGTCCCTGGGTCGGGATGTGGTGCTGTACTCCGTGTCTGTACTGATGGGAAATCCGCCAGGACCCTGGTGAATTCATCGTCGGACAGCGTGATGGAGTCCAGGTGTGGGGCTGGCAACTGTGCTTCACCCAGGGAGAACGTTTGAAAAGTCTTGGCGTGGACTAATCGCTTCCCTTGCAAGTCGACCAGCAGGCTGTGGGCTCGTAGAAAATCTGCCCCCAGCAATGTTTGGGCCACGGCGGCCAGTGTGAAGTCCCACGTGAACCGGCTGGAGCTGAACTGTAGCCGTAGTGCGGGTGCCGTAGGTTCGTATTGTGCTGCCATTAGCGGCCCTCAGGGTGGGTCCCGGTTCTCTGTTCCGGGTGTCGTAACTTGTTGGAGGTAAAACGCTGATCTCCGCTCCGGTGTCGACCAAAATGCGGCGTCCCAACTGCTTGTCCCAGACATACAGGAGGCTGTCCTGATGGCCACCCACCGTAGCCATCAGCGGCGGCTGGCCCTGGCGTTTCCCGGGAATTTGCAGGGCGGTCTGCAGCGGCAGGCCTCCATGCCCCACCACTGGTGGTAGAAACACCATTGTTCGTTGGGCTCCTCACTCCCATTGCCGGGTTATGTAGGCTCTGCTACCGGGCCTGGTCTGGTCTGTCGTTGGGCATGCGGCTTGGTGATCTGTGCGACGGGTGCCCCACTCCTTCTTGGCATTCCATAGCACATCTGCCCAGGCGACCACCTTCCGGGGGTTGCTGAAATCTGCGTCGGACAGCAGCAGGCATATGTCCTCGGGCAGTTGCTCTAGGAACGCCTGCTCAAACATAAGGCAGGGTTTGTGTCCTTCAGCCAGGGCCAGCATTTCGTTCATTAATGCTGACGGCGGCTTGTCTCCCAAACCATCCAAGTGCAGTAAGCGGGCAGCTTGCTCGCGCCGTGAAAGTTCAAAAGTCCTTATGAGCACGGCTTTGAATGCTGTGTATTTGCCGTCCTCCCGGGGCGACTGTATAAACTCCTCAACTTGTGCAGCTGTCTCCTGGTCGAGGGAGCTCACCACGTAGTAGTAATGAGTGGAATCCGAGGTTATCTGCCGAATGTGGAATTGTGCTTCTGCTTGTTCGAACCATAAATGGGGTCGCAGCGTCCAGAAGCTTGGCAGTTTTAACAAAACTGCATGAACAGATGCAGTGTCGGTCATCTCTGGTCCAAATATCGTTTGGGCCGTCGGGGTCACCAATTGTAGCGATGTGCTACACACAGCGCTAGAATAACCACACGGAGTCGGTGAGTTAGAGTTGCGATGAAAGAGGTTTATTCAAACTTCGCGGCCCGCTTTAAAGCCTTCCCATTCCCGCCCTCCCTGGGCGGGACTACTGTGGGGAATGCATATTCCCAGACCCTTTCTGCGCGCGGGATTTTCCCCCTGCTGATGAAGATGGCCTGGCGCCCTTTTTGCTGCCGGCCCTCTGCCTGCACGCGTTGTTGTGAGCCGGTTCGTGGGTGCCAGAAAGTGGGTCGCCACAAGCTAATAAGTTTACAGATGGCACCAAAATAGGCGAGTCATTGAGAATGAAGATTGTCATCAGGATTTATAGAGGGATCTTGATCTGCTGGATAAGTGAGCCAAGGCATGGCAAATGGATAAATGTGAGTTGTTCCATTTTGGGAAGACAAATGAAGATGGGACTTTCACAGAGTGTGATAGGGCCCTGGGGAGTGTTGTAGCAGAGGAATCTAGAAGTACCAGTATATGGTTCCCTGAAAGTATACTGTGTGATAAAGAAGGCCTTTGGTGTGCTGGCCTTTATTAGTAAGGGCGATGAGTATAGAAGCTGGGATGTTACATTTCATTTGTACAAGGTGTTGGTAAGATTTCATTTGGAATATTCTACTCAGTTTTGGTTACCCTGTTATAGAAAAGATGCCATTAAGGTGGAACAAGGCCTTTCAATATTTGATTGGTTCAATAAGAATCCCGCCCCACCGATTCTGCCAAACTCCTGCAAGTAGAGTCCCAAGCAATCACATGCTCCTTGTATGTTAACCCTTTCGTTCCTGGAATCAATCTCATGAAACTCCTTTGCACCCTCTCCAAGGCCAATATTTTCTTTCTTATATTAGGGGCACAAAACTGCTTACAATACTCTGTGTGGTCTGACCAATGCCTCATAAAGCCTTAACATTCCATCCTTGCTTTTACACACTAGTCCTCTTGACATAAATGCTAACATTTCATTTGCCTTCCTCACCACTGACTCAACCTGCAAGTTAATCTTTAGGGAATCTTGCAAAGGACTCACAAGTTCCTTTGCACCTCTGATTTTTGGATTTTTTTTACCTGTTTAGAAAATAAGTCTACACCTTTCTTCCTTCTACCAAAAAGCATGACCATACACTTCCCTACTCTATATTCCATCTGCCACTTTGCCTATTCTCCCAATCTGACTAAATCCTGCAGATTACCTGCTTCTCATTTTCTCCTCAGCCTATCCTGCCCATTAATTCCTCAAAAAAATACAGCACATCCACAAAAACCACGACCTTAACAAGATCAAATTAAATATTGAGCAGCAAAAGGGAGAAAAATATAAAGTTAAAAGTAAACATACATAGCAGAAGGGCACTGCACCAAAAAACCTCAGTCCTCACCCCGTAAGAAAGTCCAATACAGGACCCCATATCCTTTCAAAGATGTCCCCTCTGTCCTCATTACATAGTCTCAGTCTCTCCAAATGTAAAGTATTTGCCAGTTCTCTCAGTCACAGATCGTACATAGGCACAGAGTCCATTTTCCACATTTGCAGGATTAACTTCTTAGCAATCATCATTCCAAACAATACAGCCATTTCTTCATACATATTGGCTGAAGATGGGGAGCTTGTTGCTCCAAGGATGGCTATGAGCGGGTCTGGTTCCCACCGCTTCCCAAAAGCCTCAGAGAAACAGTGAAAAATATTTTTCCAGTATGCATAAAGCTTACAACATGACCAGAATGAATGTGACAAATTACTATTATTGTTACTGTTCACAGATTTATATCTATGACAAACTGGTGAAACATCAGGGTAGAAACTCTGCAACTTTTCTTTGAAATAATGGAGTCTACGTATTGTTTTAAACTGTATAAGTCTGTGTCTGATGTTGACCGAACAATCATGTATACTCTTTAAACACTCGTCCCAGACCTCCTCCGTCAGTTCTATACCCAGTTCATCCACCCATGCCTGTTTAAAACCTGCAGTATTCACCCGAGCTCCATTATGTAGGGTCTGATAAAAATACGAGTAACAGGATCAAATTTATTTATTGCCTCCAGGGTCTCATGTTTGTCTAAAACTTCGAAGTTAGGTATATATTTCCTAACATAATCTCGAATTTGTAAATTTCTAAAAAAACTAGATGCGGGGATATTGCAAACTGCTTGTAACTGTGCAAATGAGGCAAAGTTTCCATTAATATATAGGTCACCTACACTACAGATGCCTCTCTGTTTCCAGGTAGAAAAAACAATATCATTCAGGCCAGGCAAAAAGGAATGATTGTCACAAATCGGAGTGTCAATATAAGTTTTTGGGCCCTTAATGTGTAGTTAATTCTGCTTCCAAATTCTTATAGTGCTGCCAACCATGAAGCTGTTTCTAAAATGTGACTTATTAACTGCAGTGGGGCTATTAAGGACAACTGGTAAGGAAGTCTTCTTACAAAGCACTCGCTCTATGAGTAACCATGATGGGCACGAGTCTGAGGTAGAGGGTGAGTCTTTTTTCATTATATGCTGACGATGTCCTTTTATATATCTCCAGACCACAAACATTAATAGCCACCCTTCTGACTCTAATTACTAATTTTGGTAGTTTCTCAGGTTTCTCTATTAATTGGAATAAGAGTGAACTAATGCCAGTCACTGCAGTGGTTAATACAACGTATTTACAGTTCATTCCCTTTAAAATAAC
Organism: Mobula hypostoma; assembly: GCF_963921235.1. Lineage (NCBI taxonomy): Eukaryota > Metazoa > Chordata > Chondrichthyes > Myliobatiformes > Myliobatidae > Mobula > Mobula hypostoma. Next base: position 48,567,673 of record NC_086108.1, on the reverse strand, counting down.
TTATGATATTTTTTCTTATCTTGGTGTGACTATTACATAAAACCCAGATGACCTTTTGCAAGTGAATTGGCGAAACAAAGCTGAGCAAGTTAAACACAATATTGACTTTTGGAAAACCCTTCCAAGTTCTTTGGTGGGGAGGGTTAACACAATCAAGGTGATTGTACTGCCACGATTTCTTCATCTTTTCCAGTCAATTCCATGTTTTACTCCTCTGTCATATATTAAGCAATTGGATTCAATTGTTATACCCTTCATTTGGAATTATAAAGCCATTAGAATTACTAAAAAAAACACTTGTCAAAGCCCAAGGAAGCGGGTGATTTTGCCCTACCGAACGTTAAAATGTATTACTGGGCTGCCCACCTATCCATTCTTGCATGGTGGAAAAAAAATTCCAACGGATTTGTCAAGCAAGATTTTTCCTTAGGGAAACCATGCTGACTTTGGCACATTTTATCACGTGCCTACAAGTCCTCTGAAACCTCATCCTTAATAATGGACTCCAACCACTGAAGTCAGGCTAACTAGCCTATAATTTCCATTCTTCTGCCCCACACACTTTGTAAAGAGCGGGGTGACATTCAAAATTTTCCAGTCCTCCAGAGTCATCCCAGAATCGAGTGATTCTTGAAAGATCACTTCTAATGCATCCACAATCTTTTCATCTTCCTCTTTCAGCACCCTATGGTGTATACCATCTGATCCAGCTGACTTACCTACTTTCAGACTTTTCAGCTTGCCAAACACCTTCTCCATAATAATGGCAACTTTTGCCCCTGACATTTTCAAATTTCTGGCATACCACTAGTGTCTTCCACAAGAAGACTGATGGAAAATACTCCAGAATAATTTTCCAGTTGTCCGACTTTTGCCCCTCTTTTACATTTTATATATCTGAAAAAAAAATTTGGAATCCTCTTTTATATTATTGGCTAGCTTATCCTTGTATTTCATCTTTTTGTTCCTTATGGCTTTTTTAGATGCTTCTGTTGGTTTTTAAATGTTTCCCAATACTCTACCTTCCCACTAATTTTTGCTATATTATATACCCTCTTGTTTCCTTTTATGTTGCCTTTGACTTATCTTCGGTACGGTCGCCACATTCTCTCTTTAGAACATTTCCTCTTTGGGATGTTTCTATCCTACGCTTTCCAAATTGCCCCCAGAAATTCCAGACATTGCAGTTTTTGCCATCATCCCTGCTATTGTCCCGTTTCAATCAACTTTGATCAGATTCTCTTTCATACCTCTGTAATTCCCTTTACTCCACTGCAATTCTGATACACCTGACATTACCTTCTCCCTCTCAAACTGCAGGGTGAATTCAAAGTACGAAGTACATTTTGATAGCAAAGTATGTATAAATTATACAACCTTGAGATTCATCTGCTTACAGGCAGCCATAAAACAAGAAGCCCAAAAGAACCTAACTTAAAAAGACAAACACCCAATGTGCAGAGAGGAAAAAAAACAAAACAAATTAAATCATGCGAACAATAAAACAAGCATCAACACTCAGAACGAAATTGAGTCCATAAATCCGAAGCTGGAGTAGATCCATAGTCTTGGTCTCAGTCAAATTGCCATGAAGCCTTACAGACACTAAGCCCTGAGCAACCTGGGCACAACACAGCCTCAGCACCAAAGTAAAACATTGTGGAGCAGAACCGGCTTGATGCTTGCCTCTGTTCCTGTCACCTTGTTATTTCAGTCCATCTGGCCCGGTGTTTAAATTGTCCAAGGACCGGGTTGCCCCCAGAACTCGGGTCCGGACTCTGCTGCAGTAATACACTGTGGGCTGCTTCCGGCTCATACTGGAATTTCCAAATTGGCGCGGTGCGTAGATGGATCAAACCTCACTTCTGGTTTGGGTGAACAGGCTCCAAAGCAGCTCTGCTTCAGCTTTTCCCTTTTCCTGCTCCAACTCCATCTTCCCCTGGAACGTGCATCAAGCTCACTCCTGTCTCGCTCCTACACACCTTGACCCATGGATCAGCCTTGCCTTCGCTTCCCTCTTCATTGTGTGCAGTGATAATTTACCACAATTTTATATATAAAAGTGTTATTAACAGAGTATTCAGTCGAATTCCTTACTGTGAGAAGCACCAGTAAGTTGTGCCCAAGTTCAGTAGCATCTTCTTAAACCAGAAGTCCTTCATGTTATGACTACTGCTTCCTAAGGTCTCCTAAATCTTAAGCTCCCTAATCAAATCTGGTTCATTACATAGTTCCCAATCCAGAATTGCTTTTCCCCCAGTGGGCTCAACCACAAGCGGCTCTAAAAGTGTCTTAGGCATTCTACAAATCCCATCTCCACCTCCTCCCTCACCACATTCAGGGCCTCAAATAGGCGACACTTTACCTGCCTGTCTCTCAGTGTCACCTATTGTAACTAGTGCTCCCATTCTACATTGCTGAGTCCTGATGTAGGTGGGGGACCGCTTCATTGAGCACCATTACTCCAGCCGCTGCAAAAGACACAATCTCCTAGTATCGTCCCATTTCAATTCAGCTTCCCATTCCCATTCTGACATAACAGTCCATGACCACCTCTACTGCCACGATGAGGCTGTACCCAGCTTCCCCGCGCCTGGTCTCACATATCACCTGCCAGGTGTATTCCCGTCCTCTCTCTACCTGTTTATTGTGGCTTCTGCCCCTTTTCTTTCCGGGTCTGATGAGGGGGCTTGGCCCGAAACACCCACTGTTTATTCACGTGTTGATGCTGCCTGTCTTGCTGCGTTTGTCCAGCATTTGTCTGTGCTACTCAAGACTTTCAGTATCTGCAGACTCTTTTGCGGTGGAAGTAGATTAAGATAGCTTATATGCACTGATTGTGCGCCCATAAAGTGACACTAGGCTCTATGTAAGGTGACTGATGGGAAATAATAAAGTGGTGGTGGAGGTGTTGTTAAGTCGTACTACCTGGGGAAAGTAACTGTTTTTGAGTCTGGTGGTTCTGGTGTGAATGCTAGGTAGCCTCCTCCCTGATGGGAGTGGGACAAACAGTTCATGAACGGTGTGTATGGGATCTCTCAGGATGATACTGTCCCTTTTCCAGTGCCTTTCTGTGTACATGTCCTTGATGGTGGGCAGGCTGGAGCCGACGAAGTGTTGGGCTGTTTTATCTACCCACTATAGAGCCTTCCTGTCTGCCACCGTGCAGTTTTTGTACCAAGCAGTGATACAGCTTGTTGGGATGCTCTCTGTTGCGCACCTATAGAAGGATGCAAGTATGGATATGCAAAGTCCAGCTCTCTTCATCCTCCTCAGAAGGTAGAGATGCTGGGGAGCTTTCTTGACTGTTTTCCATGTATTCTGGGACCATGAGAGATTGTGTGTGATGTGCACTCCCAGGAGCTATGCTGCCATTGTAAACGGGGTGTGAGTGCTGTGAGTTCTCCTGACGCTGACAATCATCTCCTTTGTCTTGTTGACATGATATTTATACATTGACAGAAGTTTCTGAGACATCAAAGCAGTTAAAATGTTTACTTACATTTTTCACATAACATCATTTGTTCTATATTTTTGCCCATTCAATAAATCAATCCATATGCCCCCAAATCTCTGCATTCTCCTGACAGCCTGAACTGTTATCTTCTTTTGTGTCATCAGCAAACCTGCTATATTAACTGAATCCCCTCATTCACATCAGTGATATAGATTGTCAACAGCTGGGGATCAGCATCAGTGACACTGCATGTTCTGATGAATGTTCTCAGCCCAAACGTTTCCTGCTCACTCCTTTCCATAGAAGCTGTTTGCCCTGCTGAGTTCACCCAGCATTTTGTGTGTGTTACTTTGGAAAAATGATCCATTTATTCCTACTTTTATTTTCTATTAATTAATGTATCCTCAATCCATACCAACATATAACCCAATACTATGCACTATAAGTTAATGTACTAATTCCTTTTACAGCAAGTTGTTAAAGGCCTGATGTTCAAACACAGTATCAATTGGTGTCCCTTTGTATACTCTACTAAGTATAATTGCAAAAAAAAACAAAAGGTTTGTCAAACATGATTGCCTTTCAAATATCCACATTGACTCTTTCCAGTCCTGTTATCATTTTCCTTTCTAGAGACTTAATAATATATTCCAGAAATTTCCCTGCTTTCTCTCTCCTCTTCTCAGATAATGGTGAGTGTGTTTGAATCTTGCAACACTGGGCATAATTCCCTTGTTATTAATAGGATTTTAATAAGCTGTCAGTAGCTGTGACGTACTTGCATGTTGTCCTATTAAGAGTGGCTAAACAGGTTCAGTCTGTTTTCTTCTGAATGAAAGATGAACATTTTGAAACAAAACAAGAGCCCAAGGGGCATTACAGATTAGATGGCAAGATGTTTTCACAAGTGAGACTGTCTTAAGGTAGTGGACAATTATTTAAGAATGAGAGATACAGGAATTTCTTTTTAGCAGAGAGTGAACCTTTGGAATTCATTATCTTGAGATTTATGAAGGCTAACTCATTAGAAGTATTTAAAGTGGAGGTAGACAGATTTTTCTTTAAAAGATAGGTAGATTGAGAGTTCTGAGGACACTTCCTGACAATGTATTCCATCTGCCACTTCTTTGCCCATTCTCCTAATCTGTTTAAGTCCTTCTGTAACCTCTATGCATCCTCAACACTACCTGCCTCTCCGCCTATCTTCGTATCATCCGCAGACTTGCCATCAGTTCTGTCATCCAACTCATTTACACATAAAGTAATAACAAGTGGTCCCAGTACAGGCCCTAGTGGAACACCACTAGTCACTGGCAGCCAGCCAGTAAAGACTCCCCGTTTTTTCCCAATCTTTGCCTCCTGCCAATCCAGGTGAGTACCTTTCCTGAAATGTCAGGGGCTGTTAACTTGTTAAGCAACCTCATGTGTGGCACCTTATTAAAGGCCTTCTGAATATGCAAGTACACAACATCCACTGATTTGGTGGTGGTGATGGTGGCATAACTATAGGTTTCAATAGGTACATTTAATGTCAGAGAAATGTATACAATATACATCTGGAAATTTTTTCTTCGCAAACATCAACGACAATTATTTAGCACTTGCAGGAAGATCTGATCACAGTTTAGGTCATATTTGTGCAGAAAATAGGAAATTCTGCAGGGTTTTCAGACTTTCTAGCACCACTGTGTACAATGCGTGGATAATGTTTTTATCCCCAGTCAGGTTTTGGATGGTTAAAGTATAATAACCCAATCAATAGTTTAGTGATCTTTGACTGCAACATTTAATAAGGGTAAATAAATGGAGTGCTCACAAGAAGTTAGAAAGGTGTGATCATTTATTACACTTCAGCCTTTGTGGGTAAAAAATAAATGATCCATAGGTAAATGCATATAAAATACACAGAATTGTTCATATATACATTTCATAAAAATAGAATACATCTTGATATTTGACTCCCAGAACTTGTCGCTTTCTTATACAGTGTAATGACTTTAAATGGCAGGTGGTCATTTGATCAGAACTTTGTTAATCATTCCACTGCTGAGAATGACCATTTGTCTCCCTTGTTCAAACAGCTTAGTAAAGCGTAGCCTGCTGCTTGCAACTTTCAGCTTGCATACTGCCAAAACGTAGCACCATTTTCACAACTGTATTAGACAATGGCAGATTTCAAATCTGTGCTTCCGGTTGATTTGACTCCTTTTTATTTGGGTGAATAAAAACTATATGTCGTAGTTTATTTTAGTATGGGTATGCTGACACTGCTATATAAACTATAAAAGTAGTCTGATATTCAATGTTTCCATTTGCACTGTATGATGAAGCTCGTACTTTCATCCTGTACGTCTGAGGCTCCTGTAGCGGTTTAATTGTGAATACAACTCCTTTCATGTTTTCATCTCGAATTGCGAAAGGTAGCAGTGGGTCCTCATCAACCACGTAGAAGACAGTTCTGGGATGCATCACTCCATCATGAGTATAAGCCACCAGACGGATAAGATCCTGGTTAGCGGCAATACCAAATGGAAGGGCAACAAGTTTATATTCCAAGGCATACGGACTGAGAGCACACTCCAGATTATTGGGCGGACAGTTTTTCAGGCAAAATCTACAAAACAAATACGTATTTCAATTCACAAGCTCGAAGAAGGAGAAAAGACTGATTCACTCTATCATTATTATTATGAAAGGAAGCACTGTTTCCAAATTTATTCCATTTTGCTATTGATGCCCCTGTCTGTGACATAGGTTAATCACTCCAAAAAGCAGCTTTAGATCCATTAGATCTATATTGAACTGGTGTGAACCTGTACCCACTTACCTGATTTAATTTGGTTTTCACTGAAATATTCTTAAATTTGAGCTACTGGGCTCTGGCTCATGAATTCAACCTTCCTGTGTTCAACCTAACACCACCAGTTTCTCTGGAATTTTGTTTTACATTTTGGAGCAAATATTTGAATTAGAAAAGAACAATGCAGTAAACCCTAGACACTAAATATCAAGGCAGACAAAAAATTTGAAATGCATAGTATGTCCTCCCATTCTTAACTGTCTAGCATATTATCAATTATATTTTTTAAGAAGCTAATGGGAGCTGGAAGGAGAATGACATTGGATATAGAAAACAATAATCCTTTCAGTCCTTTTATAACTTTTAGTCACAAAATTTCAGAACATTTTTTCATGCAAGTGTATAAACTTGTTTAAGCTATTGAAGTGAGTCATAATTCAAAACAACACAATCACAAACATTTCATGTGTGACTTAAGGATTGTATGATTGCTTTCTGGTTGACAGCTTCATTGGGCAAACTATAAGAAGGAAATGTTAATAATTATCATCCTCATGCAGTATTCTACTGGGAAATCCAGTTAATTAGGATTTGATCAGCACCTCCATAGACCGTTTGTTTATAAAGCAAAACAGAACTTCCTATCTTGTCTCTTCTAATTAGACACGAATATTGAAAATAAATATAGGGGATTATTTAAACTAACCTCCTGTAAGAAATTTTAGTCTTCAAAGAATGTGCTGATACATATACTTCTAAACCTTGATTTGCTTAAAAAGAATCAGGAGAACAATAGGAATGAATGGGAAATAATTTGTTAACTGGATGAGAAGTTGATAATCAGTTTCCTCTGTACATGTAAAAATGATATAAAACAGGGTAACAAAAGATAACAGTAGAACAAAGCTAATTGCATTTGTGAATCATACCCGGTAACTGGATCTCGCTGGTAGTTGGGTGGACAAGGTGTGTCTATGCACTGGTAACTGCCTCTCATATTAAAACACATACGATTCGCTCCACAATAGATGTTTTGTTCCAGACATTCATCAACATCTGCAGATGCCAGAAAAGAAAATATTACCGCAATGTTTAAAATTGCTTAAAATATGTGAGTGCTTATGACTGGAACATATCAAAAATAAATGAATTTTTCACTATTAGATTAAATTTTTATATTTTTTCACTGAAAAATTAAGGGGCATGAAGATCTTCAAGAGCCTACTAATGAAAGCCATAGGACTGGAGTTGTTGAGCTTTGTTAAAATAACAGATATATATCATTATATAGGAAACATGGATGTTCTGCTGTTTAAGATTGAAAGTAGTATCGGTTTTGTAAATTTTAATGCAATGTTTGACAACTAAAGCAAAATATGATGGATGTAAGACTATGCATATGTAACATTTATTACTGTTTCTTTTTCCCAATCTGTATAATCCTTTGCCCTTCATCCGATTCCAGTAACACATTTTTATTATTCTTTTCTCTCTCAGGTTTTCAAGAGAGTCCAAAAATACAGGTGTAGTTCAAGGTAACTTTAAGTGAGACATGTACATGTCATGTGGTAGCGTGATGACTTATGCAATTAATATATTTTATATATAACCTGTAATTAATTATTTAACAGAACAAGAATGCTTAATCAAACAATATATACAAGATTACTCAAATATTATTGAAATATTAAATACACAACAGCTTCCTCTTAAATCCATCCATGGTATTCACTTCAATTACTTATCGTGAGGAAATATACTCTCTTAGTAAGGTGCTTCTGCATTTTCCGCCTAGTTCAAATGTGAATTTTAACATTTGTAACCTTTGCTTTTGGTTTTAGACAAGTGGAAGTAGCAATTTCAGTGAAATTGTGTTGCGAAAATAACTATTTTAAGCATTTGGCTGGTGAGTCTACATCATAAATACTATCTCTGGGTCTGGTCAAAAATAATTGATACGAATTGATTTGTCAGATGAAGAAAGATTAAGTGATTTGGTTCTGTATCATCTTAAAAGAGGTTTCACTGATACCCACCAAATTTCTATTCAGCTTGTTAGATGGGTACGAGAATGTTATTTCACTAACTGGGGTTCTTGGAACAAGTGGTGTAGTGAAAACAAGCCAATGTGGTGAACTGATGCCGAATGTAAGTTGCTTTTACCTTTGCTCAACAGTCACAGTATCAAAATAAGGGGTTAACCATTCAGTATTGGGATGAGAAAAAATGTCTTCATCCAGAAGCTGGTGAAACCTTATTTCTCTTCCCAAGGGAGTTTTTGAGGCTCAGTTGCTGTGCATATTTAAGATAGACTGGTAATATACGTAGCTATCAAGGGATGTAGTGTTAACGCAGGAAAATAGTATTAGGATAAATGATCAGCCATGATCTTAGTGAAGACCACAGCATGTACAAGGAGCTAAGTGTCCTTCTCCTATTTCAGATGTGATTTTCTTAATTAATGTATCAACGATGAAAGTAATAACTGCACAAGTTATGACCAGGGACTTGTAAGACTCCACCCTACCATGACATGCTTTTCCATTGGACATGAGCCTGTATCCACTGGGGCAGAGACATTGGTAGCTCCCTGCTGTGTTCTTGCAGTCATGCTGACAAGGTTCCTTGTTTTCACATTCATCAATATCTGTGAATAGAAAAGCTGACATTCAGTAAGATCAACTAGGTATTAATCACAATCAATGATTAACAAGTGAAGGTGGTCTTCAATGACAGAATTTCTGCCATTGTTTAGATAGAATTCATGATTTAATAGATATTCAGGCATGAACTTTGCTGCATTATTGTTTAAAAATTAATATAAAACTTAATAGAATGAAATGAATTTTAAAAAGGATTGTATTTACTTTGGAAAATTTGCCCTGTCTGAAATAGGAGAATTAAAAAAAATTGGTCACTTTCCCACTTCCTCCAAGTTCTTCCTTTTCCTCTTCCCACAAATGTTAAGCTGCAAGCAGCCTTCTACCAGCTGTTTCAAGGGCTTGCTTTTCATAAGTGAGAACAGACATTGTTAGCTAGAAATCTATTGTGTAGTGAAGTGGTCGTAGTCTTGTATGTGCAAAGGAGCAGCTGAACATATATCGGTGATGCACTGCCTCTGTAATGCAGATTAAATAGTAAAAACGACAATAATAAAGAGTTTGTGTTGAAGAAAGAGCATGGGTCCAAAATAGGATTTGGCTATCTTCCTCTGACCTGTCCTTGGGTGCCCATTCTGATCTTACTGCTGATGTGGGTACATCCTTGTTTTTAAGTGGGAATGATGTCTGATACGTTTGATGCCTTCTATATGTAAACATTTCGGATGGCAGAATGTCCCATCATCCTTAAATTATGCTCAGTGGCCACTGCCATCTCTGCTTTGCCATTGCTCTAAACCAGCCCATTGCTCAAGGGCAGATCCCATTGGGAACAGTCTCCTTAAATCTAAAAGTCTCACTCGTAGATCTCTGTTGTTTGTCTGCACAGTAACCACAGCATACTTTCAAAGTCTTTGGAAGACACAATGCTGTCAATGCCCATCTACAAGACAAGTTTGCAGTGCTGGTTTCCTGAACAGAACTGTTTTAACAATTGTTTAAGTGCATGAAAATTTCTAGCCATTTATTTTTATTGTGTGTTATGGGACTCTGTAAGCACATCTGTTTTCTAAGTATCAAATTTCAGATCCCACACATCAAGCCATTCAGGATGTTGAAATGCATCTAACTGATACATAGATTCCTTTTCACTCGAAAATTAGGTATATTAATGACTTACTGAAACAGCAAGCCCACTGGTTCAGTAGCAGAATGAAAACTATTTGTACGTTTTTTATTCACTTAGATCAGTTCATACTGGACCCTGAGGCTATGCTGATGTTGAGGTTAATGCATATTCAGACTTCGGGAAAAATACCATGGCTTTATAAAATCAAATGATGAAGGTATATTATGACAGAAGGAAAATAAAAAATTACATTGCTCATAACCTGAAGGCAAAAGATGAGTTAGATTAGTGAACATAATCAAGAAGCAATTTCCTGTGCAGTGATACTTCAGCTTTCCAGCCTTAAATACATTTTATTAATATTTTTCCAGCTTATATTACATAAAAATGAAGTTTTTCATTTACAAAGGGTGATGTTTACCTATGCAATTGCCATGCTTTGCCTCATAGCCTTCAGGGCATGTTTTTCTAATGCTCTTGCCAGTCCTGGAGAAAGGTGCATGGTAAAGGCTTCCGTAGCCCATGTGGGATCTATACTGCCAGGTCTGATTAAAGTGTTGCTGTTGCTGGATGAAGGAACCCACACTGGGGAAATGGCCAAAATTATAAATTCCCCTATACTTTGGCAATCTTTCTAATCCAGCGCAAGATTTCCCATCACCTAACAAATGTTGTCCAGGTGGACACACGCACTTGAAGCTGCCAGGTGTGTTGATGCACTGGTATGCACAAGGTTTAGGCACCTGTTCACATTCGCCAATGTCTGCTCATATGACATGGGTCGCAGCATAACATACCATGAAATGGAAAGAAAAGAGAACACAGAAAAAGAGGATCAGTTTGGATAACACAGTAAGCCTATCATACATAGAGTAATCTGATTTTACTGATTTTACAGGTAGGATTTAGAATAAAAAAACTTTCAACACAGTATTATCTGTTTGACAGGAACATGTATAATGTGAATGTCTCTGACTGAGGCACATTTCCAACCTGCCTTACTTTTTGAACAATAATATTTCTGATGCAACCAGGTGTTATGGGAGTTTAAATGAACATATTACTAGGAGAGCTACAGACTGGTTATGAATCTTAGACCTTTTTGACCATAAAACATAAGACCAAGGAGCAGAATTAAGCCATTTGACCCATCGAATCTGCTCTGCCATTCCATCATGACTGATTTATTATCACTCTCAACCTCATTCTCCTACCTTCACCCTGTAACCTTAGATACCCTACTAATCAAGAACTTATCAACCTTCGCTTTAAATATACACATTTGAAATGGACGTCTCTCTATTCTGAGGTTGTGCCCTCTGGTCCTAGACTCACCCACTATAGGAAACATCCTCTCCACATCCACTCTAACTAGACTTTTCAATATTTGATAGTTTACAATGAGATCTTCCCTCATTCTTCTAAACTGCTGTGAGTACAGGCTAGGAGACATCAAATGCTCCTCATGCATTAATCCTTTCATTCCAGGAATCATTCTTGTTAAACTCCTCTGGACCCTTTCCAATGCCAGCACATCTTTCTTAGATAAGGGGCCGAAAACTACTTGCATTACTCCAAGTGTGGTCTGACCAATGCTTTATAAAGCCTCAGTATTACACCTTGCTCTTATATTCTGGTCCTCTTGAAATGAATGCTAATATTGCATTTATCGTCCTTACCACTAACTCCACTTGCAAGTTACCCTTTAGGGAATCCCGCAAAGGACTCCCAAGTGCCTTTGCGTCTTTGATTTTTGAATTTTCTCCCCATTTAGAAAATATTATTTATTCCTTCTACCAAAATGCATGACCATACCCTTCCCGACACTATATTACATCTTTCACTTCTTTGCCCATTCTCACAGTTGGTCTAAGGCCTTCTGCAGGCTCCCTGCTTCCACAACACTACCTGCTCTTCTAGTGTCCCCTTCCAATCAACTTTGACCAGCTCCTCTTTCGTACCTCTGTAATTTCCTTTACTCCACTGAAATACTGATACATCTGATTTTAGCTTTTCCCTTTCAAACTACAGGATGAATTCTATCACTGTAGAATTCCTCCTAAGGGTTCCTTTACCCTAAGCTCCCTAAACAAATCTGGTTCATTACACAATACCCATTCCAGAATTACCTTTCTGCTGGTGGGCTCAACCACAGGCAGCTCTAAAATGCCATCTCCTGGGTATTCTATAAATTCCATCTCTTGGCTTCCAGCACCCAATCGACCTATATATTAAAATCCCTATGATTATTGTAACATTGCCCTTTTTACATGCCTTTTCTCTCTCCTGTTGTAATTTGTATCCCACATCCTGGCTACTGTTTGGAAGCCTGTATATAACTCCCATCAGGGCTTTTTAACTCTTGCAGTTTCTTAACTCTGTCTACAAGGATTCCACATCTTCTGATCTGATGTCACCCATTTCTATGGATTTGATTGCATTTTTTTTACCAACAGACCTATCCCACCCTCTCTACCTAACTGTCTGAACTTTCGATACATTATGTATCCCTGGATGTTAAGCTCCAAAATACAATCTTCTTTCAGCCACAATACATCTACATCATTCCATATACAGCATGCATTCAAATATAACACCTTCAGTCCTGGTCCTGGATTAATCACCCTTCTTTATTTTGCTCCCATGTTACTCTTCAGCTCTTCCCAATTTTGTCCTATCATCTGCCTGTCCTTCTTCACAGTCTCACAACACACTGCATCTACTTGTATACCTACTGACCCGTCCTCAGTCTTATTACTTCGGTTCACATCCCCTGCCTAAATAGTTTAAACCTTCCCCAACGGCTCTAGCAAACCTGTCCACAAGGATATCAGTCCCCCTTGGGTTCAGGTGTAACGTGTCCTTTTTATACAGGTCCTTCCCCGGGAGGGAACCCAATAATCCAGAAATATGGAACTCTGCCCCACACCAATTCCTCCAAATCATCCTATTCTTATGCTCACTGGTGCGTGGCATGGGCAGCATCCAGAATTACTATCCTGGATGTCCTGCTTTTCAGCTTTCTACCTAACTCCCTATATTCTCTCTTCAAGACCTCCCCCCGCCCTTTTCCTACCTATGTCATTGGAGCCAATACGTACTGTGACTTCTGGTTGTTCACTCTCCCCATATAGAATGCTGTGAACCCAGTTTAAGATATCCTTGACCCTGGCACCCGGGAGGCAACATACCATCCGGGTGTCTCTTTCTCATCCATAGAATCTCCTGTCTGTTCCTCTAACTATGGAGTCCCCCATCACCGCAGCACTTCTCTTCTCCCCTGGCCCCTTCTGAGCTACAGCGCCAGACTCAGTGTTAGAGTCCTGATCTCTGCACCTTCCCCCAATAAGTCATCGCCCCCAGTACCGAAAGTGGTATACGTACTTATTATTGAGGAAAATGGCCACATAGGCACCCTGCACTGGCCTCCTATTCACTTCCCCTCTCCTGACAGCCATCCAGCTATCTGCCTCCTGCAATTAGGAGTGACTACAGCCCTTTAGCTCCTACCCATCAAGTCCTCATTCTTCCTTAGGAGCCAAAGATCACTGAGCATGGTTTCTAATTATACCATCCTGAGTTGGAACTTAGAGATGGCATGTGGTTAAATAACTGCAGGATGAATCTTGGCTTAATCATCTTGTAATTTTATTTTTTTAATGTAATTATCTGCTCATTTTAAGTGAATCTTGGAGTTCTTTCCATTTCTGACATCCATGATCACTTGTAACATTGTCCCTCCATTTATAACCTTATTAAAGAATCGTATAAGAGAACTGGTGTGGAATTTTATTTCTATTTAAAACGCATGCATGACAAATGAAAAGTTGCTAAATAGTACCAAATTATGAGTAATTTTAAGCAACTGTAAGTTTAGTGTTTTGGCAGTTTAATGCAGTTCAAAAAAATCTGACATCTTTCCTTCATCAAGTGGATAACACAGGTTTGTTACATGAGGCTGTGATTAAAGCAACACTAGTGATGTTGTTCATTGGATTGTGTATGTTAGTTAAAACCTAGCAGCTTGTGTATCATTGTTAAACATGAGATATCAAATGAATATTTAATAACAAAATAATTTTATGTATGCTGACCCTGCAGAAAATAGAACATTGATAAAATCAAATTTCTGATCCTGATCTACAGAAAATAACCACAAATAGGAATAAGCTGTATGATCATCTAATGATCCCAGACAAATATTACTTTGGAAATATCTGATAACAACTTTGAAAACTAATAATTTAGCATGGTGAAAACTATGTCAATAGTAAAACAGTAATTGATGATGCACTGTAAGTACAATATTAAACTGTTACAACAGCTAAATTTATTAAAATAGAAGAATGAATAATCATTACTAATTACTTTGGACTTAATATTCTAGAATAAAAATAGTTGAATATTCAAATAACTAATTGGCATATATTGTAAGTATACATTGGGCACCATGGTAGCATAGCGGTTAGGGCGATGCTATTACAGGCCGGGGCGTTCTGGAGTTTAGAGTTCAATTCCACCACTGTTCTATAAGGAGTTTCTGTACGTCCTCCTTGTGGAATGCATGGGTTTCGCCCTGGTTTCTCCCACAATCCAAAGGCATACTGGACTATATACGCACAGTCTATATTTGTTTGTATATACAAGGACTGGGCCTCAAAGCCATGGATTTGCCTAATGGGAGTTGGGCGTTGGACGTGGACTAGGCCTCAAAGCCACGGTGTCGCTTAGTAGGTTAAAAAGCACCAAAACCACACAGCATTCTCCTACAGGTAATGTGGGATCCGTGAACATAGAATGTGAATGTGTGCCTTCAGCCACAGGTTGAGGAACAGCTAATGAGCAGCACATTCCAAATTAGGAAATGCAAATTAGAATTGTGAATTCAATGTCAAATCGTACATAAAGTTAAATAAAATGAAGGAAAGAAAGACCAAAATCAAGAGAAGGATAAAAGAAAGTGAAGAGAAGTAAAAAGAATACTTATTTGAAAATAAAGAAATTAGAATCTACAATTGTTAAAAAAAAATACACTGAGATCTTATTAGTAATCATCAAGCTAATGCAATAGAACAAACAAGCCCTATTCTTCCCCATGTTTGGTAGATGGATAACATTTAAGTCCACCATTCCCTATATGTCAATGCAGTCTCTCAGCAAGTCACCTGTATAGCACTGGAACTGGAGGCTACTGGAACAGCAACTTTCTGATTCGATGTTTAGCTGTACATGTGCATACATTCACAAATGTGCAAGTTGTACAGAATTCCTTTTGGTGAACGCTTTTGACCTCAACATTATTTCTGCAGCAAAATCCACCTCATTTGTCTTTGGGGAAGAGACAATGAAGGCTTGTGGCTTGCCGTATTTTGCTGGCTGGTCCTTTTCAAACAATGGATCACAGAAACCTTTGCAAAATTAGGACATTAACTAACAGTGGGAACACTTAGAAAAACAGCCAGCAATAGAAAATACCATTACACAAAGTATATTAAGATTAAAATATCTGTAACCAAAATTATAATTAGGATTTGCGCAGGACCCTTATGTGTCTGAAATAGCACTTCTTTGGTTAGTACGGACAAGATGTTCTGAATGGACCCTGTTTATACTGTAAACCTCTGTGAAGTTGTTTTCTCTGCTCTCCAACCCAACTAAAAGGTTGAAACTTCTAAATCTAGAAACATAGTGTATATTGCTTTGATGTAATTTAAGACCTATTAGCTTATCAGCTCTTGTTGGCAAGATTCGGGAGTCTATAATCAAAGAAGGAACAGTTGGTCATATAGAGAAGCTTAGTGTAATCAAATTAAGTCCACATTGTTTATGAAAGATACATTTGCTGGGAATCTTTGAGGATGTAAAGAGCAGAGATGATAGAGGGGAACCTGCAATTGCAGTAAATTATAAGTTTAAGAAGGCTTTAGATAAGGTGCCACAACAAGCTAGTGAACAAGAGTACACTGTATCAGGGGGAATGTGTGTGGAATAAAGATTGATTATCACATGAAAGACAGAGTTGCATTATTTCTTTCACAGGCTGAAAGGATGCAACTATTGGTGTGTCCCAAGGACCAGTTCTTGGTCCTCAATTAGATACAAATTATATTGATGATCTGAAAGAAGGTTGAGTGTAAGGGATTCAAGATGGCTGACAATGTGGAAATAGGTGGGAACGTGATTGAATGTGTAAGAGGCAATTTGGTACATAGTTGAATGTGGGAAAGCGTGAAGTTAGATTCCATGAACCAGAGCGTATAAAGTGTCTAAATGGAGAGAGAATGCAGATGAGTGAAGTACTGACTGACCTGGAGGTACCTGCACACAATAGGCAAAAAAAAGAACATAGCAGGCAGAAGCATCAAGCAATCCAGAAGCATTTTGGCCATTATTGTAAACAGATTGAAACTTGGAAATGAGAAAGTATTGTTACAGTTTTACATAATACTGCTGAGGACATACTTGAAATACTCTGCATTATTGTTGGTCATTTTATTTAAGAAAGGATATATTGGCATTGGTGGCATTGAATTCCAAAGAAATTCATTAAGCTAATTCATTGAATGGAAGGCTTATCTTAATCACCAACTAAAGAAATAAGATCTATATTCTTTGAACTTAATGAAGGGTGTTTTTAGTGAAACACACAAGATCCATGGGGGTATGAGAGGTTAGATGTTGAAATGTTTCCAGTCTTGGGAGAACCTTAAATGCTGGACAGTTACAAGAGTAGGGAATAACACACATGTGTAAGAACAATCTTTCATGGAGATTATTGGAGAATCTCTGGAATTCTCTTCCCAGAGGGTTGAGGAGGTGAGACACTGGGAGTATTGGAAGAGGAAGTAGAAGCGTTTTTGAAAGATGGGCAATTGGTACCGAAGAGCTGAAGTTTAGGGCAAGTCAGCCATGTTTACTGTGAATGGTGGGGCAGTCCTGAGGCGTCAGGTGGCATCCATCTGCCCCTAGTTTCTTGTACTATAGTCTGAGAACTTCTGGAGCACTACTGGTTAAAAGAAGTGTGAAGCAATTAAAAGTAAAGTTTTTGATATAACTAAAACTCCAGCTTTGTCTTGCATCAGTAAAAGAAAATGAACAATAGCCTACGGCCACTCCACCTTCTCCTCCCCCTCCTCGAACAATTTCGACTGGTTTAATGCTGTACCCAGCCATCTATCCCAATGATGGTAAATTTCTATACTTTTCTTCCTCTGGTTACCTGATTTTCTTAAAAAAACAATCCGATCTGGTTTAACATACCAATGTTATATGAAAAAGGAAAACAATAATTACTAAATTTTACTGACCAATGCAGGGCCTTCCAACTCCCTGTGACCTGTAGCCTCGTGGACAAACACAACGGTAGCTTCCTCGAGTATTTTCGCAAATCTGGTTGTAACGACATTGATGGGTGCCATCTTTACACTCATTGATATCTATAGAGAAAAATGTATCAATGAAAACTGCATCAATGCAGAACATACTGTATCAAACTCATTTTTTGTGCAATGTTTGCTTCACAGATAACATTTCTTCATGCAGAACACTCTTTTTATGAACTGTGTTAAAACATAAAGGCTTTTCACGCTATTTGACCCAGTAAATTCAGTTTGTCATTTCATTCAGTTTAGCATTTAGATTGGTACCTGGAGTGGTAGGGTTTAGAGGGATATGGGGGATTGGGACTGGTTGGGTGGACTTACTGGGCTGAAGGGAGTGTATGCATGCCATATTGCCCTCTGTCTCTGACTATCTTAACTAAAATAGGATTAACACTTCAGGTTAAAGATGCTGCCTAACATGCTATTTCCTAAATCTGCAATATTTTGCTTCAGTATTTGGAGAAACTCCACAAAGAATTCAAATTCTAGCAGATATCTATCAATCAATCAATAACTGTATTTTGCAATCCCTCTGACAGAAGAGATTGGCAACAGGTGACTATCCTGAAAATAGGCAGCCAGCAGTGGAAAAGTGGATAGTCATTGTATGAAACAGAGGCTGTGAGCCCTGCAGTTCCTCAATCTATTCTGTCATTCTCTTTGTGAAATACATGAACAGTTCTATACTGCATCCACTTTCCTCCCCACTCCTATTTTTGATGAACAATCTACCAATTTTTGTCTTGCATACACTGATTGATTAGCCATAGGCCCTAGTGATAGAAAATTCCAAGGACTTAAAGCATAGAAGTATGAATCTCAGTCCCAAATAGCTGATGCTTTCTCCTCATTCCGCTACCCAGTTTCAGACACGCCAACCAGAAGAAAGAGTCTCCTGGCATCTACCTCGTCAACCCCCTTTAGAACCTTGAGCTTTAATGAGGTCACCTTCCACTTTTACAAACTGTAGATAAAGATCAATCATTTCCACTGAGTCTTTCTGTTAATAATACAACCCCTCAGCCTAGGGATCAGTTGAGTGAATCCATGCTACACTGGTTCTCAGCAAGACATCTCCCTCTTTGTCCAGAGCCTGTCGACTGCTCATAGGAATCCATGTGTAGCCTCAGAAAATATGAACACAATTTAGCAAGACTTTCTTACTTTGGTACAATTGTGCACCATTATTTTTTTGCTATTGTACCATTTTAAAGCCAGTTCTGTTCCTCACACCTTCCTTTCACTTTCCATTGTGTCTTGCTTTCTTATGCAATCCATGACCTCAGTGCTCACTTTCTCACCTAATTCGGTACCACCCGCAGTTTTGGGTATTCTAGCACAGTCCAGGTATTGTTGCAGCTTGAACACTATTGAACTGTCAACAATCTCACTCCTGTGCTCTGTCCTGTTAGGTAAGGTAGGGGATGGGCTGGCTATGGAGGGTTGGATTACAGTCTAAGGGGCAGAAGTAGAATTGATTACCAGCAGAAGAGTCACGCATACTTTGGGCAGGGGAAATATTGATGATGTTGTTGGTTGCGGTTGGTGACTGAGAGAAAGGAAGAATGTAATGGCACTTGGTATCATGAGATCCCTGTCCATTGCAGTGTTGAGAAACGAGGTTGTCCTAGAAGTGTCCAACTGGTTCAGGCACGATGTGGGCATATTTCCCCAATAATGCTTCAGGAGGAGCATTACATGAGGATTGATGTCATTTTATGTAGTTCTGCTATTAAATTCATGTCATTTACAGAAGCTTGAACCAGAAGAGCCTGGTCAAATTTCCCAAAGATCACAATTTGACCAAGCTTTATTTCGAGCATGTTCTGGTGCAGCAAAAGAAAAAAAAGACTTTCAGATGGAGGGTAATAATGGAATTCCATATGAATTTCTAGGCCATGGTCCCATAATCCCTATAGATGGTGATAAAAGGCTCCATACTGATCCCTAAGATCCTAAACACCTGTCAAATATAAAAAGGATTTGTTTATCATAGCGATTCCCAATGTGCCAGTCTCTTCAGAGGGTAATAATATCTCCATACTTCGACTTCTTATGTTAGATCAACAGTCTTTTCAAAATCCAGATATAGCACATGCATTGATTCTCCCTTAAATACCTTCTGGTTGCATTCTCAATGAATTAATCTCATCATTTATGATTTCTCTTTCATCATGTCGACTCTCATATTTTGATTTTCTAAGTAAGCTCAGTGTTAACTCATCCTTTATAACAGATAGCAGCAACTTCCTGTTAATTATGTCCATGTTCCCTGGTTTCTCATGCATTTTTAAATAATAATGCCACATTTGCTACCTGCTTCCAAATAGACAAAACATCTTCAGAGCTTAGGAAACTTTGGAAGATCACCAATCTATTCATGATGTCCACAGCTAACTCTAGGAGAACCCTAGGAATGTAGTATATCACTCCAGGGATTTGCTAGTTTCTAATGTGCTTTATTTTCCCCATCTGCATTCTTGTACTCGCTTTTGTCCAGCTGAACCAATTTACAGTTAAGCTTTTAGATGGACACTCACTACCCTCAGTCTTCCCTCCACCTCCAAACAAAACACAGGCAGGAAATTGTTTAAGCACTCAGTTTCCATCCTTAAACGTGCCATCAGAGCCCAACTGCAATTATCTTAAAAACCTACCGGCAGCTTCAAGCAATCCTTCCTTTAAGCATTATACAGTATTCTTTAAAGGATATTTCACCAGAGAACTAAGTTTTTGTTACGATTTTGTGCTCAGGCAAAATAGCAGTATTCTCCTATACCCACAAAAGTCTTTAGCTGACTACAGCTGCCTTGTTTTCCCAGGAGCTCCTTGAGGCAAATCTATGCAGCCAAAATAGCAGAACATTAATATATCTCTTAAAGAGTTTTTTTTTGGTGGGGGTGGCGTAAAGGTGGCACAACAAAGTTCTCAGACAATTTCTACCACCAGTTCCTTCCCAGGGATTAAGCAATTTAAATTTATTCCCTCTAATCTTGACTAGGTTAATGCAATATATTAGAAAGGTTAATGAATCCTGGCTCAAGGTAACTAAGTGTTATAAGCCTTTAAGGAATTGATGATTCTGAGGTGCAACTGCACTAAGTACTAGCTTTACTAACTTTTAAACAAACTGCAGTGTCAGCATCTATTGATGCAGAAAAAAATATGATCCATTTTATTCCAAACTACTACCAATGCTTAGAAATCAGAGCAAACACACTGCTTCAAACTTACCAATACAGCTTCCATTTTCAGCTTTGGTCATTCCACTTGGACACAGATCAATGCACCGAAATCCCCCTCGAGTGTTCTTGCATTGTTGATCGGGACGGCATACATTCTGTCTGCACTCATTGATATCTGCATAGTACAATCAATACAAGGTCTGCGGCGTTGATGCTTGTGAATTGTAGCTTTTATAGAGCTTTTAGCAATTAACTTTATTGGAATCCATTGTGTGAATAACGGCCTTTTAAAATTTGCTCATTTCTGCAATGTTTACACATTGTTTTTTTTTCTGCTTGCAGACAAGTTGGAATAATGATGGTTAATGTAAAGTTTCCTACACTTTGTACCTACCCATACATCTTCTCCCTCTTAACTGATAGCCTCTGTTGCATGCACACCGGTAGCTCCCAATGGTGTTCAGACAACGATGTTGACAAGGATTAAATTCTTGACATTCGTTGATATCTGGCACAAAGTAAAAGAAAATATTTCATTTTGTATGCCAAGGTTTGCTTGGTTCACTCTTGCAGAGGCTAAAGTTCTATTATGCAGAATTACTACTTCATCTGAAATAGGATAATTCTCCAAAGCACACTCTGAAGGAATAGGCAAGAAAAAGTAATTAATTAAACCTTCCACTGTCAAGAGTCCACATCCTTTTTATAATGTAGTTGACACAGCTGGAACTTTGCATCCTGGTTAGATACTAATAACAATGGCCACCAACTAGAAATAAGTTTATACTGAAAAACTGAATTAAAATAAAACGATGAACTAAACTGTTTTTTTCTCAAATCAGAATGAATACAAATGGAGGAGAATTGATTCAGGTTGTCAAAGCTGTTCCTTCCATTTTTTCTCCTTTAATGTTGAATGGATAGGTTGTCTGTTTGGATCATTTCCCTAGGTCCATATAAACTACTAGCTTGAGGGATATTTTAATATGGATTGTTTATTGTGGTCACAGTTAATTTTCCCACCCTCCCTTTAACCACACGTGCACTGGAAAGCAAGACCCAGAATGTGGCAAATATTCCTTGTGAATTGTTTCAAGGGATGTAAAACAATAATACCTTGGCAACTTAACCCCTCTGGAGTCCGACTGAAGCCAATACTGCACCTCATTATGCAGCGATATGAGCCAATGGTATTTTCGCAGTCTTGTCCTGCACGACAAATGCGACCACTTGAAGCACATTCATCAATATCTGAAAAAAAACAATGACTAGTGTTAGTGGTTTAGTTTCACAATGATTTGAGGAAGGTTCAAGTTATCTCTCCAGGTAGAGGAATTGTTTATAAGACCATAAGAAATAGGAGCAGATTTAAGCCATCCAGCCCATCGAATCTACTCTGTTATTCTATCGTAACTGATTTATAATCCCTCTCAACCCCATTCTCCTGTCTCATTTTCCTCATCTCTTTTCTAAATGGATGTCCCTCTATTCTGAGGTTGTGCCCTCTGGTCCTGGACTCTAGCACCATAGGAAACACCCTCTCCACATCTACTTTATCTAGGATTTTCAATATTTGAAAGGATTCAATGAGATCCCTCCCCCACCACCTGCACATTCTTCTAAACTCCTGCAGTACAGGTCCAGAGCCATCAAACACTCCTCTTATGTTAACCATTTCATTCCTGGGATTATTCTCATGAACCTCCTCTGGACCCTCTCCAATGCTGGCACATCTTTTCCTAAATAAGAGGCCCAAAACTGCTCACAATACTCCGTGTGGTCTGACCAATGCCTTATAAAACCTCAGCATTACAATCTTGTTTTTGCATTCTAGTCCTTTCGAAATGAATGTAACATTGCATTTGCCATCCTTACTACTGACTCAACCTGCAAATTAACGTTTAGAGAATCCTGCACGATGACTCCCAAGTCCATTTGCACCTCTAAGTTTTGAATTTTTTTCTCCATTTAGAAAATAGTCCATGCCTTTGTTCCTTCTACCAAATTGCATGACCACGACTTCCCTACACTATATTCCATCTGCCACTTTGTATTTGGAGTTACATGACAAAATAGGCCAAAGTCAGCATGGTTTCCTGAAGGGGAAATCTTGCCTGCCAAATCTGTTGGAATTCTTTGTGGAAATAACAGGCAGGAGAAACAAAGGAGAATCAAGGCTGTTGTTCATCTGGATTTTCAGAAGGCCGTTGACAAAGTGCTGCACATGAATCTGCTTAACAAGGTAAGAGCCCATGGTATTACAGGAAAGATGCTAGCATGGATAGAAGATTGGCTGATTGGCAGGATGCAAAGACAAGGAATAAAGGGGCCTTTTCTCATTGTGCTGCAGGGATTGGTGTTGGGATTGCTTCTATTCACGTTATATGTCAATGATTTGGATGAAGGAATTGATGACTTTGTGGCTAAGTTTGCAGATGATACAAAGATAGGTGGAGGGGAAGATGGTATTAAGGACGGTAGGGTGTCTGCAGAAGGACATACAGATTAAGAATTACAGTTGGAATGATAAACAGATACAAAAGTGGTCTTGGTATCCTACTTCTGATATCTAGTTTCTGAAATCAATGCAAGCAAATACTGAGAGAACTACGAATCAATACCATCGATGAATATTTGTCAGCAAAGATGCATTTCTACACCATCAGTGACCATCAGCTATTGTCAAATATTTAAAACAGCTTTGCTGCTTAACTTTGTTTCTGAAATTTTCATCATTTATGTTTACCTTAAAACCAGAACCAGAAGCTACTTTGGGCAATATATTGCTTTCCCCCATTTATCCCTTCAAATATTGGCAAAATCATAGCTACCAAGTTAGTAATTAAGAGAATACATTTCTGCCCGTCCTGCTTTGGAGTGTGCATCTTAACTATGAACACAAAAAAAATAAGTTCTTGTTCCTCCACTGATTTTTTCTCATTGACAGATACTGGCAATTTCAATGTTGCTGTAATGGGATAGAATAGAGAAGGGCATTTTAAGACAGCAAAAATTCCCTAAAGCTCATGAAATGACCTTAACACTGCAAGTGCTGGGCGACAACATGTTTCAAGCAGCAAGTGCTGGGCTTCAATGGAAAAGACAAGAATCTGCTACAAAGTACTTCTTTAAATAGTGGACCACTGACCTTTGCGAGCATACGTGTTTCAAAGACTAGCATCTCTTTCCAGATTGTAACTGTGGTGTTGGCGGGTTATGCAAAATATTTGTCATGAAAAGAAAACCTTAAGAAATACTGTTTAATGTTTCCGTTTTTATGTGGCAAGTGGGTAGTAGATGAAAAATAATGATGGTGTGAGAGAGAGAAATTTGTTGAAGGTGTATTAGTGATAATAGATGCCTTGCCCACAATTTTTATCCTCTTGTTTTCTAAATTTAGAAAGGATTGTGTGGGAAAATAAAACCCATTGTGTCCTTATACCCATTGTGTCCTTATGACTCCTTATACTTCAAGAGTAATTAACTTGCTCTGTGCGTGAGTCATAGCCAATAAAGAACAAATAATTGGAAATGGAATTTTATGTAACCATCTCAGTAAACCAAAGCAGACTCCAATATTAGCATAATTGAAGTTTTAAGGATTGGGAGTCAAAAGAAATACCAAGTTACTTTCTTAATGTGTTTATTTTTTTTCGCTGTTGAACACTGATTTGAACTTTGTTCAGTCAAAATACAGTTTACCTTGGCAAGTTCTTCCATCAGCAGATATGGTGAGACCTTCAGGGCATGAGCAGTAATATGTCCCCATTGCATTGTGGCACACGTGAGAGCAGGGATTCCTGATGGCACACTCATCTTCATCTGTATGCAATAAGCAAAGGTTTTAAAAAAGATTTTGTCCCATTTGTTTTTCTCAAAGTATCTTTGTCAAATGAAAAACCTTTGAGATGAATGACAATATTCAACCCACCTGAGCAAAAAGGCCCAACTGAATCCAAAACAAAACCACTCGGGCATTGGTTACTATGGTCACCTGCATGAAACAAATAACTTTTAGTCTTGGAGAATTTGGGATTTAACTACTTATAGAGAATTGTTAAGACAAACCTCTCATCTTGGCAGTCTTTTACCTTGGCCAAATGGCAAGAATGCTTGACTCAGACAAATAAGTGAGATATTTTGATATGGTATTTTTTTCTAAATCCATATAAACAAAATTATTTTATATATTAAATGATGTTGCTATAATATAAATTGTAACAGAAAATCCTGAAAATATATAGCAAACCTATCAGCTGTACATTATGAAGACAGGCTGATGTTTTGAAATAGTTGCATTACTGGTGATATTTCTGAGGTACAGAAGATATCCAAAAAGTGAATCTTTTTGGCTCTATATTTTCACTATTGTGTTCTTTTTTCAGTGTCATAGTTTCAGACTCTTTTTATTGTATTTTTTTTAACTGGCCAGTTTTGTTGGAGAGACAGTACTGTCAAACATATCACATGCTCATTTAACACAATGATAAATGTGGAGGCTGCTGAGGGAGTTCTCCGCTGTCACCCTGGCAGTGCTGTACCTTCCACCTCTGGCCAATGTCAGGCAGGTACTGGAGAAGCTGAGCAACGTACTCAGCAGGCTTGAAACACACCCTGATACCTTCCCTATCACTGCCGTCGATTTCAACCAGGCCAGCTCGATGAAGTCCCTGAACAACCACAACCGCCATCGCCCCTGTGGAACCAGAGGAGCCAACACACTTGACCACTGTTGTGCCACCACAAGAATGCTTACCATGCCACCCCACGTTTGCACTTTGAAAAGTCCGATTACCTGGCTGTACTTCGACTCCCGCTGTGCAGGCAGAGATGAAAGACCACAGTAACAGTGGTGAGAGCCAGAAGGGCATGGTCAAAGGAGGCGGAAGAGTGCTGACAGGACTGCTTTGAGACAGTTACTGGTCAATATTCAGAGATTCATTTTCAAATCTGAATGAATATGCTACAGTTGTCACTGGTTTCTTCAAAACCTGTGTGGATGAGTGTGTGCCTTCGAGAACCTACTGGACTTACAGACATACCCTGGTTCAAACTAAAGGAAGTGGATAACCAGGAAATTAGTAGAGGGCTAGATCTGTAGCATTCAAGACTGGTGATCCAGGGCCATACCGTAAGTCCAGGTACGACCTATGGAAGGCTATTTTAAGAGTGACAAAACCATTCCGATTGAAGTTAGAGATGGAATTGGATACATGTCAGTTCTGGTAGTATTACTTCCTAAAAGCAGACCATTACTTCCTACAATCAGACCAGTACTTCCTACAAAGCAAAACCTAACTTCATGAATGGCTGTGATACTTCACTTTCAGATGAGCTCAACACCTTTCCTCATTCTTTGAAAGGCAGAATAAAACAGCACCTGTGCAAATCCCCGCAGCATCTAGTGACCTAATTTCATGATGTATAACGGTGATACTAAACCTGATTTTGATTCTGTATTTGAAAGCTGTGAAAGCGCTCTTTCTGTTAACCTGTAGAATATAGAACAGTATTGCACAAGGCCTTTGGCCCACCATGATGCCAATTTCACATATCTCATCTGGCTGCACTTGGTCTATTTCCTGTCTGTTTATGTGTCTGTCAAAAAGCCCTACCCTCATCAAGTATCTTTGTCAACTCAATGAGATCTGTGACAAGCAGCCTCTCTGTACAAGTCCACACTAATTTTCTCGAACAAGTCCATGCTTTTCCAAATGCAAGGAAATCTTGTCCCCAAGAAACTAATGCAGTCATTTTTCTGCCAGTGATGTAAGGCTCACTGGCCTGTAATTTTCTAGTTTGTTGCTTTTCTTGGCTAAATAGAAACATAGAAACATAGAAACATAGAAAAATGAACAACATTGGCTGTAAATTGATGCAAACCATCAAATTTGGTATGGTAGTTGAATAATTCTGTCAAATATTTTAGGTATTTGTGGTCAGTTAACTAGTAACAGGCTGATTGTTGCTTCAGTCAAAAAATCTGTCCGAGACAAGAATTTTGTGTCTTGGTGTAATTGTTTTTGTGAAGCTACGGAGTAATTATTTTTTTATATTTCCAACATTAAGGATTACTTGTATCCCAAATACAAAATACAGTTAAATCTGTATCTATTTTTTTAAAATCTATAAAAGCTCAGATAAGATTCCTATTTCTACTGGAATAAAAATTAACAGCTGGAGAGCATACAATATGGAGCTGTGTAGCAGTGACAACCTCCCCATTGTGATCTGTCATTACAACAATGAACTAAATCTGGAGGCATCCAGATCATTGAATATCAAAAACTGTGACTCAACATCACAGAAAACATTCAAAATAAAGGTTATTGTTAAAATCTGCTCTCTTAGAGCAATGAAATTTGAAGAACAGGAGTAAAATACAAATGGTATGCCAAGGAAAAGGTGAATATTAAGTGAAATAGTTCTGAATTTGTAATAGAACACATTACTAAGTCTTTATAACACTAGAACAGCAGACTGAATTGAACTTTAATGCTTTGAAATATATTAAGGAAGCTATTGTTATAAAGCAATAGACATCAAAGTTGCTGGTGAACGCAGCAGGCCAGGCAGCATCTCTAGGAAGAGGTACAGTCGATGTTTCGGGCTGAGACCCTTCGTCAGGACTAACTGAAGGAAGAGCTAGTAAGAGATTTGAAAGTGGGAGGGGGAGGGGAGATAAAAAATGCTAGGAGAAGACAGGAGGGGGAGGGATGGAGCCAAGAGCTGGACAGGTGATTGGCAAAAGGAATATGAGAGGATCATGGGACAGGAGGCCCAGGGAGAAGGAGAAGGAGGAGGGGGAGGGGGGAAAAACCCAGAGGATGGGCAAGGGGTATAGTCAGGGTCTCCTTTTTCTCCCTCTGTCAATCTGACTATACCCCTTGCCCATCCTTTGGTTCCCCCCCACCACCTTTTCCTTCTCCCTGGGCCTCCTGTCCCATGATCCTTTCATATCCCTTTTGCCAATCACCTGTCCAGCTCTTGGCTCCAGCCCTCCCCCTCCTGTCTTCTCCTATCATTTTGGATCTCCCCCTCCCCCTCCCACTTTCAAATCTCTTACTAGCTCTTCCTTCAGTTAGTCCTGACGAAGGGTCTCGGCCCGAAACATCGACTGTACCTCTTCCTAGAGATGCTGCCTGGCCTGCTGCGTTCACCAGCAACTTTGATGTGTGTTGCTTGAATTTTCAGCATCTGCAGAATTCCTCGTCTTTGCAGTTATAAAGCAATAACTAGAATTCCAGAAATTGAAAGACCACTTATAGTTTAAAATGCATGAAACTGATAAATTGGTCCATTATTTTCTCAAACACGAGAAAATCTGCAGATGCTGGAAATCCGAGCAACACACACAAAATGCTGGAGGAATTCAGCAGGCCAGGCAGCATTCATGGAAAAAAGTACAGTCGACATTTCGAGATGATACAGACTGGAGAGAAAAAGCTGAGGAGTAGATTTAAAAGGTGGGGGGAGGGGAGAGAGAAATACCAGGTGATAGGTGAAACCTGGAGGGGCAGGGATGAGGTAAAGAGCTGGGAAGTTGATTGGTGAAAGAGACAGAAGGCCATGGAAGAAAGAAAAAAGGTGGAAAAGCACCAGAGGGAGGAGATGGGCGGGCAAGGAGATAAGGCGAGGGAGGGAAATGGTGAAGGCGGTTGAGGTTCTGAGGGCAATACTGGAAGTTTGAGAAATCTAAGCTCTTGTCATCAGGTTGGAGGCTACCCAAACGGAATATAAGGTATTGTTCCTCCAACCTAAGTGTGGCCGCATCACGACAGTGCAGGAGGCCGCGGATGGACATACCAGAATGGGGATGGAAGGTGGAATTAAAATGGGTAGCCACTGGAAGATCTGCTTGTTCTGGTGGACAGAGTGTAAATGCTCGGTGAAGCAGTCTCCCAATTTACATCGGGTCTCACTGATACACAGGAGGCCACATGGGAGCACCAAACACAGTAAATGACCCCGAAAGACTCACAGGTGAAGTGTTGCCACACCAGGAAGGACTATTTAGGACCTTGAATGGTAGTGAGGGAGGAGGAGCGGGGACAGGCGTAGCATTGTTCCGCTCGAAAGGATAAGTGCCAGGAGGGAGATCAGTGGGGAGGGACGAATGGACAAGGGAGACATGTAGGGAGCGATCCCTACAGAAAGCAGAAAGTGGGGGAGGAGGAGAAGATATGCTTGGTGGTGGGGTCCACTTGGAGGTGATAGAAGTTTCGGAGAATTATGTGCTGGATGCGGAGGCTGGTAGGGTGGCGGGAAGATGGGGTAAGAGTAGACGTGCGTGAAATGAAAGAGATGTGGTTGAGGGCAGCATTGATGGTGGAGGAAGGGAAGCCCCTTTCTTTGAAAAATCAGGACATCTCCTTCGTTCTAGTATGAAAAGCCTCAACCTGAGACCACATGTGGAGATGGAGGAACTGAGAGAAGGGGATACCAAAGTACAGTGGAAAACCTGTCTTGCATAATGTTTATACAGATCAATTCATTACAACAGTGTATTGAGGTAGTAAAAGGCAAAACAATAACCGAGTGCAAAATAAGGTGTTACAATTGCAGAGAAAGTACAGTATAGATGGACAATAAGGTGCAAGGTCATAATAAGGTCATTGTGAGAATATCCAGGATCACAAGATGCTACAGAGGGTTGCAAATTCAGCCAGATCCACCACAGGCACAAACCTCTCCACCATTTGTCGTCGTGGCTATCCCTCGGGGTCGAGGATGATGATCTTCGTTCTGTTGTGGCTCTCAAGTGGCCATTGAGGACATCTTCAAGAGGTAGTGCTTCAGAAAGGCAGCATCTATCATTACGGACTCTCACCATGTGGTACATGCCCACTTCTCTTTATTAATGGAGCCTTAAGGCCCACACATTCAACGGTTCAGAAATAGATCCTCTCCCTCCACTATCAGATTTCTGAATGGTCCATGAACACTACCTAATTGTTCCTTTCTTTGCACTATTTACTTATCTTGCAATTTATAGTAATTTTATGTTTTGAATTGCACTGCTGCTACAAAACAACAAACCTCACATCCTATAAGACAGTTTCTAATACTGATTTTAATCTTAATGTACCAGGGAACTGTTTGATAGTCTTCTAACAGCAGGATAGAACTGCCCTTAAGCTTCATGGATGTGTTTTCATGTTTTTGTATCTTCTGTTGTTGGGAGGAGGGAGAAGAGAGAATGTCCAAGGTGGGTAGGGCCTTTAATTAGATTGGCTGCTTTACCAAAGCAGTGCGAAGTATAACTAGGTTTCTGTTTCATTACCTTTTGTGATGATAGCATGAACCTTGTACTCCAGAATTTCATCCAGTGGGCTATAAGTTGCCTCAATGGCTGTGGCTTGGAGCGTCTCCACAAGAAACGGCATTCCGCCTTGATTATGATCATAAGTAATGGTGTGATTCCAAGAATATGGTATGCTGGCATCATCTACTGTAAACATCCTGGTGGAGAAGGCATAGATTTGACCTGGTCCAGTCTGAATGTAGTCCTCTGAGTAATCCTGAACACAACAGAATTGCATGCATTTGTTATGCTTGAGTATCTAAACTACAGCTAAGGTTTACATAAGTAGTGCTTATTGATGATCAGATTCATTGTTTTTGCTTCAGTACAGATACACCATAAAGCCCCAACTTTGTTGCAATGTATAACATATCTGAGCACTAAACTGTTATTAATTTAAAAATTGCCCAACAGCTTGTGAGGATGAGGTAATCCATGAATTGTAAATCATTGCAAATTGCTGGCCTGTTTATGCCTCTATCCCAGGGGTCCCCAACCTTTTTTGCACCGCGGACCGGTTTAATATTGACAATATTCTTGCGGACCGGCCAATGGCGGGGGTGGGGGGGTGTGTTCAAGTAGGGTTAAACTCACTTCAACGTGTCTTTTACAGTTAGGGTTGCCAACTTTCTCACTCCCAAATAAGGGACAAAAGTAGCAGTCAAATCCCGGGACACTTTACCCCAGAAAAGACTACAATGACCATGAAGCCTTGCGCGGGCACCTGTGTGCGCATGCATGACGTGCGCATGTGATGTACACATGCGCGTACATGCTGATTTTTACCCCCACATATCTGTTTTGCCTTCATCCTTCTGACTATACTGTACATACATTATTTCTACTTTATATAGGCTGGGTATTTATCATATCATTCCTGCTTTTACTATATGTTAGTGTTTTTTATTTTCGGTTTTATGTGTTATTTGTTATGATTTGGTAGGTTATTTTTTGGGTCTGGGAACGCTCAAAAATTTTTCCCATATAAATTAATGGTAATTGCTTCTTCGCTTTACACCATTTCGGCACGAAAGTTTTCATAGGAACACTCTACCTTAGTGGGGGAAATATGGGACAAACCAATTTAGCCCAATATACGGGATGTCCCGGCAAATACGGGACAGTTGGCAACCCTATGTTCAAGTTCAACAGTAAGTGACAGGGAATGAGGAAAGGTGCAGCTGACTCATTTCGTTTCCTCACAGCCCGGTAGCACATGTTTTGCGGCCCAGTACTAGTCCGCGGCCCGGTGGTTGGGGACCACTGCTCTATCCCATCTACTTTGTGTGAAATGACAGCTGGCACTTTTATTTAAGTCTAATAAGAGCAAAATCTTGTTAAACTCTCTTTAATAACACATACTGATGCTTCTCATTCAATGAAACAGAATTATAGACTCTCAAGATGTTGAGAAGATTTGAATTACCACACCCTTTAGTCTCTATTTTTATGCTAATTCAGTTTTCCTTCCCTTCATTTCTTTGGTACTTCCTCTTTTTCTCACTTCCTCAGTCAGATTGCATAGGGTATTTGTCCCATCATACACCAAAACCCTACCAAATGTTATTAGCCTGAACTTGCAGCAACTTGGAACATAATCTTTTCAAGCCACCTCACATGAAGGGGACCACACTCCTGCAAATTGAACATTTAAATGCTGGAGTAATAATGGACTGAGGCTTAAGATGGGCTAGTGCTTGACTGGTTGTTTCCAGATATGACAGACTTTAACAGCTTTAAGCACATCGCAGCACTGGAAATTTGGTAGGAATTTGCATGCATTTTAACTTAGCATTCTAAGTTGCTCTTGTTCTCATATTACAAAAAATCATAATGCATTTCTTATTGTACCTTAACATTAAGGTTTATGGATGAGGGAAGTTGCAACACATATCCGTTCACCACAATGTCCAGTAATAGTGCCCCATCAGAGTCCAGGCCTCTTGCAATATGCGTCATTCGCAGTATTTCTCCTAGAAACCAAAGCGACCAAACAAAAGCAGAATTCTCATTGATGCCGCCTATGCTATTAGTAATCCTTCACCATGTGGTATTCAATTCAACGGTAAGAGATTATAGTATATAAATACATCATGTCTGCTGCATATAAACTTTGTGAAATGGGGGACAATTCAGATATTCAAGAACTTATAGGCATTTCTTCAGAAGTATTCACTACTACTGATTAATGGTATGTGGAGCTAATAACAAGACAGTTTAACAATAAGAAGTGCTTAATACCCTGGAGATAGGACTCCAACCTCAGACCCAAGGTCCAAAAAAATTTGGTTTGCACATCCCTTAAGTGGTTTGCCCTGTATGAATTCTGTGAAATTAAGTTTCAGTCATGGTTTTTCAGCATTGTTGGACAAATCCTACAATAATATGTGATGAGGTGAATTAAAAGAAACTTGATCTTGATGGATATTGTGGGTAACAAAATTTCTTGGTATATGCTGTACAAAACTCAAAAGGCAAAGCCAGTCAAGTATGGACACGTTTCTGGTGACCAAAAGATGTTTTTAGAACTCTGAACCATTTAGGTAGAATGGATACAGAGAGAATGGTTCTACCTGTGGGGAGACTTTTGGTGAGCAAGAAATCCAAAAAAGTAATTAAGAAGAAACTCCTCTCGAGAAAGAGTGGTAAAAATGTGGAAGTCACTGTACTAGAAGGTAGGACGTACAGCTATATCTAAGGGAAGCCAGAGAAAGGGAGAGTGAAAGAGGGTGAGAGAAAGTGAGAGAGTGAGAGAATGAGGGAGGGAGAGGAAGAGAGAGGGTGGGAAAGGGAGGGAGAGGAGGACAGAGGTATAAAAGGTTACAGTATAAGATGTAACTGAAGTTCAAATCTACCATAGCTGTTGGGATTGACTGGTTGGGTTGAATGTTTCTGGATCAAATACCTTATATTGTCCCTTGAAGGGGGGAGGGGGTTGCTGTTCAAGGCAAATTAAAGGGAACATTGTTCAAATTAAAGGGTCCATTAAAGGACACACAGAGAAAAATAGGGTGGGTGTAAAACATTTCGGGGTTCTCTTAGTCATTTTTTTCTAGCTGTTCCTGCTAGGAGCTTATCAGTACAGGTGTCCCCCGCTTTTCAAATGTTCGCTTTACAAAATCTCACTGTTACGAAAGACCTACATTAGTTCCCTGTTTTCGCTAACAGAAGGTGTTTTCACTGTTATGAAAAAAGTGCATGCGGAAAAAAGCAGCGCGCGAGAAAAAGGCAGCGCGCACCCCGAGCAGCCGCTCTCCCCTGGATTCGGAATGGCATTCTCACCGGCATTGCTTAAACACGTGCCTGTGAGCAGCTGTTAGCAAGGTGAGTTCTAAGGTATCGGTAAAACTAGACATAATTATGCGTTTCGATCGTGGTGAACGAAGCAAGGACAGGGTGAGTTTGGCTTGTGGAAGTTGACGAAGATGATGTTGAAGAGGTTTTGGCATCCCATGACCAAGAACTGATAGATGAAAAGCTGATGCAATTGGAAGAGGAAAGGATAACAATTGAAAGCCCAGTGTCCCACCACCCCAAACACCAGGCCGCGGACAGATACCGATTCGCGGAGAATGCAGCGGTAGCCAGGAGGCACCCAGCACGTCTTTAAGAAAAAAGCCGAAATAAACAAGCTAATTAATTAGGTGCCGCCCAGCATGTAAATGTCGGCCCAGATCAGAAGCGATTGCTGATTTCACTTGCTCTATGTAATCGGCAATTGCCTCTGATCTGGGCTGACATTTACATGCCGGGCGGCACGTAATTAATTAGCTTGTTTATTTTGGCTGTTTTCTTAAAGATGCACTGGGTGCGTCCCGGCTACCGCTGGACTCCTGCATACTTCACGGTATCAATTCGCTGCCCGGAGGGTGGGGGCCACTGCACCACCCCAACCTCTGACTCACCCTAACACACCATTATCAGTGTGCTCAGCGCTGTCCCAACTCTGGTAAGTGAAACTACACTGTACATACATTATTTCTACTTTATTTAGGTTGTGTATTTTTATGTGTTATTTGGTATGATTTGGCAGCTTCATAGCTTAAAGGTTACTGGAGAGCGCTTGCATGAGATTTTCTGCCGACGGCGCTTGCGTGAGATTTTCGCTACGGAGAACAGTGCAGGCAATCGTTGTAGAGAAGTATTTCTACTTTATATAGGCTGTGTATTTATCATATCATTCCTGCTTTTACTATATGTTACTGTTATTTTAGGTTTTATGTGTTATTTGACATAATTTGGTAGGTTATTTTTGGGTCGCGAACGCTCACAAATTTTTCCTATATAAATAAATGGTAATTGCTTCTTCGCTTTACGACATTCCGGCTTACAAACCGTTTCATAGGAACGCTCTGCCTTCGGATGGTGGGGGAAACCTGTACTAATTTGAAAAGTCTGTTGTAGAATTTAAAGGTCCAGGTAAGTGACTTCTATTAAAATAAAGCAAAAATTCCCTCTAAGGGTACAAGGTGCAAATATCTTAATTCTTGATATCAAAGCTCAGGATAGTTACAAGTCAGATTGCAAATGAGAATCTAGGTTTGGGAAATGTGACCAAGGAAATCCATTTAATTTGACTTCATATTATATTTGAATCAGAAATCTATTTTAACCATATTTGAGCTTTGAATTCTAATGATATGTACTTGCTCATGTGTTTAATATTAGGTTTATTTAATTACCTCAGATTTTCCATTGGAGAATTCTGATTTGATTTCTGTTGTGCATTATTATTCCATTATGTAATATGCTCGCATTTATCTGTCATTAAGCTCTTTAAAGTGAACTGTCTATTAAAGTAATTTGGGAAGGAAGTTAATACAAGTACTTCAGCAACAACATTAGAAGTACTGTACTGGACATTAAACTTTTCAGATGCAGCAATATGAAATGTCCCCATGGGTACTCATTAATTTAAAGCATGCTTGTTTGTCAGCATAATATAGGTTCCCATACATTATTAGAAATGCTTATTACTTCAATAAGCAACGAGTTAAAATGGTTAGAGCATGAGAAGCTCTCCTAGATAAGAAGAAACAGTGTCTAAATATAGCTATACCATATAATTAGCAGCATGTAAGATCAATTAAGAAATTTATTGTTACCATATTTCATAACAGCAAAGGAATTTCCTGAGAGCTTATATTGGAAAGTTTTGATTTTCAGACATCCATATTTAATGAAAAAAATTCTCCACCTAACATTGATATCAATACTTAAAGGGACAGCCAACTATTTTGCATTGACCAGGCTGTATGGTAAAGAGAAATCAGTCAGAGAGTTATAACTATTTCTAAGACAACAGTTGTATCAGATAAAATGATTAATCTCC
The DNA here is from genome assembly GCF_963921235.1 of Mobula hypostoma. Classification (NCBI taxonomy): domain Eukaryota; kingdom Metazoa; phylum Chordata; class Chondrichthyes; order Myliobatiformes; family Myliobatidae; genus Mobula; species Mobula hypostoma. The sequence continues at coordinate 48,532,484 of NC_086108.1, read as the reverse complement.
TCTTCCAATTTTATGCACAATGGAAAAATTAAAAATATTTAACTAACCAGTAGCAAACTCAACTTGTGTCTCCCGCCTGAATACTCCTTTTGTTAGCGTGTATCCATTAAAAGCTTCCCCAATTTCCTTTGCAGTTGTCCAATAAATGGGGTTTAAGATTGAAATGAGTTTCCTCATGGCGGGGCCTAAAATACAGCGGAATTTGTAACACAAAACAGTATATTACAAAATAGCAATCAACCTAATACCTACAGCATGTATACCATAACTCCAGGCAACTCTGGGAATGTGTGTCTCCCAGATGTAAGATCATTTTGACCCATTTCATGTATTAATAGTAGTTTATCGGTAAGAACACACTTTAGGGTTGTTGATAAAGGAAGGGTCACATTCTTACTTATGAGAGAATTAGAAAGTGAGAAGTGGGTTGTTCATTGCCATGTCAAAATATATTATGCAATGAAGGTGTTCTCTCGCATATTATGTCAGCGACAAAGGCAACAAATCTGTTCAGTTTCAAGTATTATCTCCTTTCCCTCCCATGCCTTCACTCCTAGTCTCTTTATTCAATTTCTTCCTTTGATTTCAAATATTCTCTTCTGTCATTTTGCTTGATTTAAGGTAAATGTCAATTGAATTGATCTCAAATTCAGTTTCTGAATACAAAACCCATTGAACAGCCATGACCCTTCAGTTATGTTCACATCAAAGAGGTTCTATTGATGAATTAAATAGCAGCCACTTACCAATGCTTCTTGGTACATTGAAGATTTGTGCTTGTATATTTCGTGTCCCAGTTTCTGAACTGTCATAGATGGTGGCATTTAGCGAGGCAACACCAAATTCCACATTATTAATATTGCCTATAACACTTCCTCTGGCATATTGAGGACCACCTGAAGCGAAGGAACAAAATTGCAGCACATTACCTGTCACCCGAGGCACAGATTAAAATCTGTTAATAGCACAATTCATCAAAATTGCGAAGGCTGATAAGTGTTAACTTTCCACCAGAAATTCGTAAGATTACACCAGAAAATTTATTACCCAATAATAATATTACTGTTTTTTGTTTTCAGAAGTTATGTTGGACTAAATCATGTGAAGAATATTTGCTTGATAATGTTCTAATTTTAAAATAAGACCTCTCACTTTGATCAATCTTTTGGTCACTTGCCCTAAAGGTTCTTATTGGACCCATTTTCACGTTGTATTTGACATATGCTCTTGTGCAGTGTCCTGGGCTGTTTCATAATGTTAACAGTGGTATTTAAATACAACAGCCCTGTTCAACACCAGGAATCCGACCGGCTCCTTGCACGCTTTCCATCCATGCTGGGTTCAGGATCAAGCTAGCAACTTGGCCTCATGAAAAACAGACAAATGCTAAATAAACAGCAAGTTTGCTGCCCGATGTGCCACAAGATGTGTAAAGGATCAACAATTCAACACCGGATTCATACAGCACAGAAAGAGGCTCTTTGGCCCAACTGCTACATGCTAGCCACATTATCCTCCCTACCAGTCAATTACCCATGTTTGGCCCCATGACTCCCCATGTCCTTTCCCTCTATGTACTTCTAACCCCATCTCATAAATGGAAAAGGTAGTGAAGAAGAGGAAAATATCTGGGTGAAGAACTACTGTTGGTTATAATGGGTTAGCAAAATTTATTTAACATTCAGGGTAAAGCCAAGGTCATTCATTATCAGCAAGTGTCTCTATTGTAGAAATGAAAGCACAGGCGATGGTCATGTACCCAGAACTAATTTCAACACAGTCCAGTGATATAAAATGATGATATCAGTAAATGTAATGATAAAGAAACCTTTTTAAAGTGGACTTTGTTAACTTCAAAGCCAGTCTCCCTGACCATTCAATAAAAAACCTTACAAACCTGGACAAGGTTGAACTTGACACCTGGAGACCTGTGAACCATCTCCTGGGCACGAGCGGCCCCCATTCAGTGGTACTGGGTTGTTGCACACACGGAGTCTCCTCTGGTCCCCACCTCCACAGGTTGCTGAGCAATCATTCCAAGCCTGCCAAGGACCCCAGCTTCCATGCACTTTGGGAGAAGTAAATGAGATTATTGGGAATGGTGATTATTAGCGTATCTCTTGGTGATTATTGCTGTAACATGAGGCCATTTGTCCGGCAGCAATAACACCTCTTATGATGAGCGGCAAATCAGTTTTCTATTATAGTTCCAGTGCACCGACTTTTTCATTTGCATTAAGTGAGAATGGAAACAATATAACAGAACAATATTCTGTCACCTGTGTTGTACAACTCTACAAATACATCTGAGAGCATCTTGTCGTGTCTTAGAACAAAGTGAATCTTGAATAAACAGTACTTGCTCACCAGTTCCTGCCAAGGACTACATTACACTTGATCCTGGATTTGACTCTGAAGTCACAGGATACTTGGTTTGCTCTTGTGAGTTGGGAAGGTGAATTCCCTACCACACAGTAGCTGTATGAAGCACATGTCATGAGAGTATTATTTTTTACAATATATATATTAAGCAAACAATAGCTTGAACTGATTACTCATCCATACTGTCGTCCAGTAGGGCAAACTATGTAAGCAGCTCTGAAAAGAGTAGGGAAGTAAATTTATTTTTTTATTTAGAGGTAGAGCATGAAACAGGCTCTTCTGGCCCACTGAGCAACCAACCCACTGATTTAGCCTCAGCCTAATCATAGGACAATTTACAATGACCAATTAACCTAGTAACTGTCACATCTTTGACCGTGGAAGGAAACCCATGCGCTTCACGGGACTGACATACAGACTTTCTGACAGAGGACGCTGGACGCTGGAATTGTACTCCGAACTCTGACACCCTGAGCAGTAATAGTGTCACGGTAACTGCTATGCCACTGTGATACCCCACTTCTCTAACAAAAGCCTCTGTTGGGTTACCTCCATGTTTGCAGGGACAGTAGAAACTTTCAGAGCACAAAAGATTGAGTCATTAGTTTGGATAAACCTCTTGTGCGATCTCCCTCATGTGGCTATAGCATGTGTTCCAACACAAAAATAACACATAGAGAAGAAACATTCAGAGGAAATCTTCATCCAGACATCACACATCCCTTTGATTATACCTAAAGAGGATGTAACTTTCGTGGCTACTGTGGTATCTGATGCTGCACTGTATATGCATCTCATCTGACACATTGCTCAAATCTGCACACTTTCAGCACAGTACTTCTTTCCTGAAAGACAATAAATAAAACTGCAGATGGGAAATCTACAAAAAAAAAAGACTCAGAAAATACTAGAGACAGAAGATCAGATGGCATCTATGGAAGAAAAAACGAAGGCAAAGTTCGGTCTCGTTAGAACTCTTCACTAGAACTGAGGGAAAAGGGAGTAGAGAGTAAAGAGAAAAACTGCACAAAAATCACATATTGATGACAGGCAGAAATGTTTGGTTCTGATACAGACAGAAAAAGTTAGTTAACAGATTGGAGTTTGATACTTGCACCTGAAACTAATTAGTTTTCTCTTTTTTCTCCCAGTTATATATACTAATGTAAAATCAACCAGCTAACCTGGGCAAAGATCAGTGCTGCACCGATGAATCTGTGTGTCGGCACCTGCACAAGCCCTTCCGCCACTCGCTGGCCTGGGATTGTCACAGGTACGATAGCGTCGCATTTGGCCTCTGTTGCACGTGCGACTGCAGGTTCCCCAGCTGCTCCACGGACCCCAGTTCCCATGAACTGAAGAAGGAAATGTTATTAGCATTATTAACACTGTTGTGACTTGTAACAGAAGTGTGTGGAAGATAGGACAAACAAGACCACTGTTGAGCATCCAGGGCCGCTAACAATCTAATCAATCTCATATAGTTTTTAGCCTTGATGAACAGCCACCATTATTGGCATATTGTCTGCGGAAAAAGAATTAACAAATTTGGAAGTAGGAAAATGACAAACATTGGAATGCATTTCTTAATCAGAGAGATGAAGCACTTGGAATGGGCCTTTGGGTAAGGCTTGTGAGATGATGTGATGAGGAATGTACATTCAGCCTTCTATCAATCGTGTTTATCTTATAATGTTGCAAATGATATGTAAAATAGCTGATTATTTGTCTTTGTTACTGCTCAGATAATGTTACTTATAAAATGTGAAAAACAACCACAGACATTGTGATAGTTTTGGGTTCCCAGCCTGCAAAGCCCTAAACTCAAAAGAAAATTTAAAGCCCTATTCAGTATAGATATCCACGAGTACCCTCACTACAGGGAGGTTATACTCGATCGACCTACTCTTCAGAGACTACATGATTTCCCTTTCTAGTCTCTGCAGTGAGGTCCAGCTGCCAATACCCATTAGAGTGGTGGGTCTCAACAAGAGGTTGAGCAAGGAATATTTATTAGAAGTTTAACTGTCATGAACAACTCTGACTCTTTGGAAAAATTACAGTACTGTAGTGGAATGCTGAGGTTAGCAATAAGCCTCTCAGGCTCTGGAAAGTGAATATCCAGCACAACTTTAAATTCATGACTGACTCAGTCCAGTTAAAGATACACTGCTTACCGAGCCTTCATCAGTTCGTGCATGTATGTAATGATGTAACTTGTTTCCTGTAAAGACAGCCATGTAACACCTAAACCAGTAGAGTTTTTTTGTCAACATGCCAATTGATATGGAAGATCATTTAATTTAATTACTTTGAAGCTAGAAGATACTTAACAAATATGCAAGCCATTTCCTGGCCGATAAAACTTCAAACCACAGGAATCCTCAAAAGGAAGATTTTCCACTTACTTAATTTCACATCAGTGTTTAATTACAAATTGACAACAGCAAAAGATTCCCAAAACTTCTGCTAGATTATTATAAATTTGGAGTGTTAAATACAGTAATAGATTAGACACTGGTGACATGAAAATCTAATCCTAAATTTGTGACCAAAAGGAAAACGGCAAAGGAAAATAAGCATCTAATGAACAATAATTAGATTTCAGGCCGAGACGATGTTTAAAACCTCTGATCTCAATGTTAAAGCACCTGATACTAATTTTGATTTTCTCTACGGATAAGTAAACTGGAAGTGTTGAACTGGGGACTGTAATAGTTCAGCTAATTCTTTCACTCATACTCACTTGGACATGGATCACTATTACAGAAGTCCATTTGTACATCACTTCCTTCACAGTAGCGGCCTCCATACCGAGGGGTGGGGTTTGAACATGTCCTGGCCCTTTGGCGAGTGCCTCCTCCACATGACACACTACAAGCACTCCAGCTGACCCAAGGTATCCATTTCCCATCCACTGAAACAGTGAGATACCACAAAAACAAAAGATCAAGGTTGCTGATCTTCAAAGCCTCATTAAGCCGACGGGGATTAATGACATGTCAAACAGGTTGGAATAGGATGACCCAGGTTATATGCAATGAGTAATGACCAACTTTGTGATCCATTTCAAATATTTCCTAATATAGGCTCCTCTCACTTAAGATTAGAACTGAGCAAGCACTTGAAGAATATTTGTACAATGTCTTCATTTTGTTTCAAAACCAGTGGCCTTTATTGTAGTTGTGCTCAGTGCTGATATGCAGGGATGTAACCAGCATTTAGTCTTTTGGTCTGATTCAGGTAGTGTTGGCTGAAGTATAAAACCTTTGTCTAAATGCAGAATGCCAATTCCATCCCAGAGGCTAAAAGTACTTGCTGCTCTGTTTTACACAGCAGACTCTCTTATGCTCATTATTTGCCACTTGCTTACCTGGACACATCCTGTTCTTGCAAACGCGTGTCTGTGCATCTTGCCCTTCACAGTGCGTCCCGTCAAATGATGGGGGAGGATTGTTGCAGAGTCTTAATCTAGTCTGAGTCCCCTTCCCACAAGTCTCACTGCATGGACTCCATGGCAACCAGGAACTCCAGCCGCCAGTTACTGGAGAGAGATTAATAAAACGGAGAACAATATTTCAGTCTAAAAAAACATACATAATTAGGATATCTTATCTAGAAAGCTAGTCAGTAAGTTAGAACTGGACAAACCTGTGCTGTCACTGAGAAAAACAAATCTTAGTCTATTATTTCCATATATTTGACCAGGAAGGAGGTAATTTGGCCTATTCAGTAAGTTGACTTTCAAAGCATTCCTGTCAGCCATATTTCCATGACCACTCACTATTACAGGTCCTCTCCTTGATTCTTCTGCAATCCCACCTACGCTAGAGGGTAATTTACTGTAGAAAATTAATCTATCAGAACAACTTTGGAATGTGGGAGGAAACCTAAGCAATCATGTGAAAAAATCCACTCAGGCAGCACCAAAATAAGTATCAGACCAAGTCAGGAGAGTAGCTCTATCTGCTTCATTGCTTTTCTTTCATACCCATCTTGTGGAATTGACTACACTAGCCTGGCAAAATCATTGCATAATCTGGAGAAGGTGAGAACACTGATTCAATATGTCAATCATTCCACCCCACCCTGAATCATCCATAAAGGATGTGCACTGACTGAACAGTAGCTGAAGGCATATTTGAAAGTAATATGTTTAGTCTTGACCATTGGTTTGCAAACATAAGACATGATGTCACAGAAGTACTGAAATATAACAAATATGACCTAAGCTGCACTTTGCAACTGGGTGTGTACATAACCAAGAACAGGAGATTCCTTTTCACCTTCAATTTCCTAAGTTAACAGAGACTCTTAGAGAAATCCAGGAGAATCCATTCAATGTGATTGAAGTTCAATATTTGTTTAGCGTGGATTGTATTTTGCTACCAAGAAATTTTTAGCAGGATCTCCCTCCTAAGGAGTATTAAGGAAAGTGATAAAACACTGGTCACCTTGGGGAGCTTGTCAACTGTATTCACCTTCTTTGGATTGAAAAATCTTACTCTCAAATTCAATGTCACACCATTCCTGTCTCGTGATTTATTTAATTTGCTCAGAAGCATTTGCTTTTGAGCCACAATATGGATCAAGGACACATCGTGGTGCAGTGATCTGAATATTTTGGAAGCTCTGCTAATAACTTGCATAGAATTAAGTAGATAAAACATTTTGCAACATTTCAGAACACTATATTTAATTCTATATATATATTTTTTATTGGATGCCTGGAGCTTACCTCAATACTAATATCTTTTAGACAAGGCAATGAAAGAAAGAGGCCACACAACTGGAAAAAAGGGCATGCTTAAAAACATTTAAACATTTATGAAAGGAAACAGTGTAGAAAAGAAACTTCGTTTCAATTATCTAAAGATCAATGCATCATCTTAAATTTCTAATGAGGAGCGTGTTGCAATTCATGGCTTTTGTTAGAAAAGGAGCCCTAAGCCAATCTATTCTTTTCATTTTGTGGAAAGTGGGTAGCTCAGAGTTAAAGTGTGGGGCTGGACTCACAATAGTCACACCAGATAAGGAAGGCAGGTACCCTTCTATGAAGGAGCCAGAATTTTTTTTTATTAACACTGGTCCTTCCAAACCATTTAATTATTTAACTAGTTTTAAATTCCTTGGGATAATGAGAGCATAGGTACAAACACAGTATTTTCCAGAGGTCCTGGTGAAGGGAGCAAGTGATTGTAGGATTGAACATTTGGAATTAACTGGTTCACCTGGACATGGCTGGATGTTGCACATGATGGCCTCCACTGCCTTGCCTTCACATCGTCTCCCTCCGAACTGCATGGTTGGATTACTGCAACTCCTAGTCCTCGTCCTGTTCCCCTGGCCACAAGTACGAGAACACTCTTCCCATTGACCCCACTCTGACCAACTGCCATCCACTAAAGACAGAAACATTCATTAACACCAAGTCTTAGTAAACAATATCCGCAAATTTCTCATCCTACTAAGAATGTTTACAAGAGGTCATGTATTGGAATTCATTTGAAGCAGGTGATAATGCTAACGCAAATAATGTATAAAAATTAAATATAAAAGTTAGCTTCCCTTCTCTGACATTATGCTGCATGTACCTAAATGTGATTCTACGGCTTCTGCTCCCTTCTGATACAGTGGCATGCAAAAGTTTGGGCGCTCCGGTCAAGATTTCTGTTACTGTGAATAGTTAAGTGAGTAGAAGATGAACTGATCTCCAAAGGTCATAAGGTTAAAGATGAAACATTCTTTTCAACATTTTAAGCAAGACTAGTGTATTATTTTTGTTTTGTACAATTTTAGAATGAAAAAAAAAGGAAACGAGCACCATGCAAAAGTTTGGGCACCCCAAGAGATTTGTGCTCTCAGATAACTTTTACCAAGGTCTCAGACTTTAATTAGCTTGTTAGGACTATGGCTTGTTCACAGTCATCATTAGGAAAGGCGAGGTGATGCAAATTTCAAAGCTTTATAAATACCCTGACCCCTCAAACCTTGTCCCAACAATCAGCAGCCATGGGCTCCTCTAAGCAGCTGCCTAGCACTCTGAAAATTAAAATAAATAATGCCCACAAAACAGGAGAAGGCTATAACAAGATAGCAACGTGCTTTCAGGTAGCCGTTTCCTCAGTTTGTAATGTAATTAAGAAATGGCAGTTAACAGGAACGGTGGAAGTCAAGTTGAGGTCTGGAAGACCAAGAAAACTGTCCGAGAGAACTGCTCGTAGGATTGCTAGAAAGGCAAATTAAAAACCCTGTTTGACTGTAAAAGACCTTCAGGAAAATTTAGCAGACTCTAGAGTGGTGGTGCACTGTTCTACTGTGCAGCGACACCTGCACAAATATGACTGTACCATATAACCTACTGTATAAAATAGGACTACTTTATGTTGTACTAATACATAGTATTAAACATGCGCTATTAGGCATGTATGGATCTGTATATATGTGTGTTCAGTTCGGTTTTAGTTAGGAAAAAACCCTGTTAATTTAGCTCCCGTCTCCAGCGTTTTTATTAATGATATTATTGTGTAAACCGGCCAAATACACAACAAATTGGCGACGAGGTTAATGAACCTACATCGTATCAGAATGCCGCATTATAAGTGATAACGACACTCAGAAGAAGAGAGCAAGGTACGAGTCCGAAAGGAAGCGGAAGACACAGTCGGAAACGCAACACGTCCAGCCGAGGCCAGAGCCAGCGCTGACCTAAGGGGCTGAGGGTCTGCCTGCTTCAGAAGGGAGATTTAAAAAAAGGAGCGACACACCCATCTAGCCAGAGTACGCTTGCGAAGCTAGCAAACAAAAAGATCACTTGAGTCAAAAAGAAAACAAGGGACTGGGGCTAAATTAACAAGGGACCAAGCCTAAATTAACATAACAAGAATGGCATTAATTGGAACCATTACAGCATTTGATAGTGGCATTGAAGACTGGGCAACTTATATTGAAAGAATAGAGTTATATTGTGATGCTAACGATGTTAATGAAGAAAAGAAAGCCAGCATCTTACTTAGTGTAATGGGCGTGAAAACATATGGCCTACTATGGAGCTTGTTAACCCCTGAAAAGTCAGATGACAAAAGGTTCAAGCAAATAGTAGACACTCTCCAACAGCACTTAATCCCCAAACCACTGGTCATTGCTGAAAGATTTAAATTCCATAAATGGAATCATATCAAAAATGAAAGCATTTCTGAATATTGTGCTGAATTGCTCAAATTATCAGAACATTGTCAATTTGGAGCTGGTCTATCAGATGCACTGAGGGACAGATTAGTGTGTGGCATGCACTGTGAAACCACACAGAAGACGCTCCTGTGTGAAAAAGACCTTACATTCGAGTAAGCACTAAACATCTCAATATCATTAGAATCAGCCTCATGAGGTGCTTCTGAGATACAACAAAAATCTATGGAATATGCCACAAATAAAATGTCACTGAACAGAAATGAAGGAAAGAAATGTTACTGTTGTGGGAACAGGTCACATGACCCTGATGATTGTTGGTTTAAAGATAAAGAATGCAGAAACTGTGGCAAATAGGGCCACATTGGCAGAGTATGCAAAGCTAGTAAACAGCAGAAAAAGGACAAAATACAGAAGGAAAATACAATAATGTGCACAAAATTAAAGAATACAATGCTGATGAAAACTACTCAGACAAAAGTAAATTGTCTTGTCTGCAACTTCACAGCATGAAAGACACAGATGATCGAAGAGTAATATGGATCACTCCACAAGTGGCAGGCATGAGACTGAAAATGGAGTTGGACACAGGCTCAGCTTTAACAGTGATCTCTACACGACTACAAACGACTGTTTCCTCACATACCTCTGAAACGAACTAAACTACTGCTAAAGACTTACACAGGACAGAAAGTGCGTCCCAAAGGTAAAATTAATGTGACAGTGACCTACGGAGACAAAACCCAGCAGCTGAACCTCTATGTACTGAAAAATGGAGGACCACCGTTGCTGGGACGTGAATGGCTGAGGAAAATCCAGTTGGACTGGCACACCATCAAGGCACTAGATGTGTCAGCAAAGTAGGGCAGCAAGGCTACATCTGAGAGACTGTCACAAATACTTGCTGACTCTGAGGAAGTGTTCATGAAAGGAATAGGAACGCTTCAGGGCATGAAGGCAAAGATTGAGATTGAGGAAAATACATATCCAAAATTATACAAAGCCAGACCAGTGCCATATGCAATCCGTCCAACAGTAGAGGCAGAGCTGAAAAATCTGGAGCAGACTGGGGTCCTATCAAGGTGGTTTGGAGTGAATGGGCCACGCCTATTGTTCCAGTGATGAAGAAAACCTCCAGCACAAAACCAGGAAAACCAAGCAAGGTGCACATATGTGGTGACTTTAAAGTGACTGTTAACCCAGTTCTCCGCACAGTACAGTATCCTCTACCTCGTATTGAGGACATCTTTGCTTCCCTGTCAGGAGGGAAACATTTCACAAAAATCAACTTGACCCAGGCTTACCTCCAAATGGAAATCGAGGAAGCATCCAAGAAATATCTGACAATAAATACACACAAAGGACTTTACCAGTACAACAGGTTGGTGTTTGGGATAGCATCAGCTCCTGCAATCTGGCAAAGGGCAATGGACCAGGTTCCGCAGGGGATTCCAGGGACCCAGTGTTAACCTGGATCACATCATTGTCACCGGCAAGGATGACGACGAACATCTTTCTAACCTAAAACAAGTGCTCACCAGGTTACGAGAATATGTGCTCAAAGCTAATAGACAGAACTTTTGAGTTTTTCAAAAAGGAAATTTCATACTGTGGGCATGTGATCAATGAGGATGGCTTACACATGTCTCAAGACAAGATAGAAGCGGTGCTTAACGCACCACCACCTGAAAATGTGTCTCATCTGAGAGCATATCTTGGCCTAGTGAACTACTACCACAAGTTCTTGCCTAACCTATCCACAGTCCTACACCCACTAAATGCATTATTACAGACAGGGACACAACGGAAGTGGACTGAGAGCTGTGAGAAAGTGTTTCAAGAAACTAAAAGACTCATAATTTCAGAAGGAGTGCTCGCGCACTTTGACCCCTCCTTACCTATCCGACTAGCTTGTGCTGCCTCGGCCCATGGGATAGGAGCTGTGTTATTGCACAAGTTTCCAGATGGCTCCAAAAGACCAATAGCCTTTGCATCAAGAACGCTAACTTCAGCTGAACGCAACTATGCACAGATTGACAGAGAGACCCTGAGCCTCGTGTGGGGAGTCAAGAAATTCAGTCACTACCTGTATGGCCAAAAGTTTACTCTGTTGACTGACCATCAGCCTCTTGTGTCAATCTTCGACCCAAGGAAAGGTGTTCCAGTGATGACAGCACAAAGGCTGCAGTGATGGTCCCTTTTCTTAGGAGGTCACAGGCATGGCATTGAACACAAAGGGACCAAGCAACACAGCAACGCAGATGGTTTGTCACGTTTACCACTGCCCACTTCCAAGGTAACTACACAAGTGGATTCAGCAGAGGTCTTTCACACAACAATAGTTGAACAATTGCCAGTAACAAACAGCCTTATTGAAAGGGAAACATGCAATGACCCTATGTAGTCAAAAGTGTATGACATCACGGTAAAGGGGTGGCCAGCATGGGGTAACACACTGTTTCCAGCCTTCTCAGCGAGGAAGGAGCAGTTGTCAGTGTGTCGGGGAAATCTAATGTGCGGTTCACGAGTTGTGATTCCTCCCAAGCTACGCACTAGCGTGCTGGAGGAACTGCACGAGGGGCACCTGGGTACCGTGAAAATGAAAAGTCTTGCCCGTGCCTATGTGTGGTCGCCAGGAATCGATAACAAATTGAGGACTTGACCAAGAACTGCTCTGGATGTCAAAAGATCTAGAACACACCACCACAAACCCCCCTCCATCCATGGGAGTGGCCCTCATCACCATGGCAATGAGTGCACATTGACTTTACTGGCCCATTCATGGACTCTATTTTTTTAATCGCAGTCGATGCACATTCCAAATGGCCAGAGGTCATCAAAATGAAATCAACCACATCAGAAAAGACCATTACAGTTCTGAGGACCATGTTCACCAGGAATGGCATACCAAAACAAATCTGCACAGACAGTGGACAACAATTTGTCTCTGAAGAATTCTAAAATTTTATGAAGAACAATGGAATCAAGCACTTTACATCTGCCCCTTATCATCCATCCACAAATGGCTTGGCAGAAAGATTTGTATAGACATTCAAGGAAGCCATCAAGGCAATGGACAGTGAAAATTGACCACTGCAACACAAGATAGACAACTTCCTCCTTGCCTATCGTAATGCAGTACATGCAACCACCAATCAGACTCCAGTGATGATGTTTCTGAACAGGAACCAGAGGTCCCGCATGGATCTTCTCAAACTAGATGTACGGCGTGATGTGGACAACAGACAGTTCAAACACTTGAATGCTAAGTCAACACGGAGCTTCAGTGTGGGACAGTCAGTTCTTGCACGTGATTACCGGACTGAAAAATGGCAGCCAGGTACAATTTCCACCATAGACGGACCACTGATGTATACAGTGGAGGTGGGAGAGAACGTATGGAGATGTCATGTGGACCAGATCCGGGATGCTTAGGTGAAAAACTCAACAACACCTTGCCCGGACTTCCATGACATAGAAGCACATAATGTGGATCAAATCCTGAATGCTCAGGTAAAAAATACAACACCACCTTGCCCTGACTCCCTGGATATAGAAACAACTACATCAGTTTCATCCACAGATAAGCCTGTCATCAGTGCTGAGGACCCACCTGATGTACCTGTGGAGACTATTTCCCCAAAGCAAACGTTTCAGGGCAGACATTACCCGGAGTGCTATAAGAAGGCCCCCCCTCAAAGACTCGAGTTATAATTATTATAATTATTATTACTACATTATTCTATTATAATTTGATATTATTAAGTTACTAAGTAAACAATTGGTAAGTGTTGTATGTTAAGGGTACACATAATTATTTAGCGTAGTGTCCCCAGTTAAAAAAAAAGTTGATACACTATTAAAATAAAAGGGGAGGAGTTTACCATATAACCTACTGTATAATATAGGACTACTTTACGTTGTACTAATACATCGTATTGAGCATGTGCTATTAGGCGCATAGGGAACTATATATATGTGTGTTCAGTTCTGTTTTAGTTAGTAAAGAACCCTGTTGAATTAGCTTCCGTCTCCAGTGTTTTTATTAATGATATTGTTGTGTAAACCGGTCACATACACAACAATGACCTTCATGGAAAAGTCATCAGAAGGAAACCTTTCCTGCGTCCTCACCACAAAATTCAGCGTCAGAAGTTTGCAAAGGATCATCTAAACAAGCCTGATGCATTTTTGAAACAAGTCATGTGGTCTGATGAAGTTAAAATAAAACTTCTTGGCCGCAATGAGCAAAGGTATGTTTGGAGAGAAAAGGGTGCAGAATTTCATGAAAAGAACACCTCTCCAACTGTTAAGCGTAGGGGTGGATCGATCATGCTTTGGGCTTGTGTTGCAGCCAGTGGCACGGGGAACATTTCACTGGTAGAGGGAAGAATGAATTCAATTAAATACCAGCAAATTCTGGAAGCAAACATCACACCATCTGTAAAAAAGCTGAAGATGAAAGGGGGATGGCTTCTACAACAGGATAATAATCCTAAACACACCTCAAAATCCACAATGGACTACCTCAAGAGGTGCAAGCTGAAGGTTTTGCCATGGCCCTCACAGTCCCCCGACCTAAACATCATCGAAAATCTGTGGATAGACCTCAAAACAGCAGTGCATGCAAGACAGCCTAAGAATCTCACAGAACTAGAAGCCTTTTGCAAGGAAGAATGGGTGAAAATCCCCCAATCAAGAACTGAAAGACTCTTAGCTGGCTACAGAAAGCATTTACAAGCTGTGATACTTGTCAAAGGGGGTGTTACTAAGTACTGACCATGCAGGGTACCCAAACTTTTGCTTCAGGCCCTTTTCCTTTTTTATTATTTTGAAACTGTAAAAGATGGAAATAAAAAAAGTAATCTTGCTTAAAATATTAAAGCAATGTGTCATCTTTAACTTTATGCCTTTTGGAAATCAGTTCATCTTTTACTCACTTAGCTATTCACAGTAACAGAAATTTTGACCAGGGTGCCCAAACTTTTGCATGCCACTGTATGTTTTGGGGAATAAGAAACCATTATACCCTGCGGTCTTTGAACAATAGTAACTGCAACAGATTTCAGGAAATTTACAAGGTCTGTAACTGGATTTTTTACCGTATTGTCATTTCAGAGGATCTGTCCTGGGTCCAGCATCAAGTGTCATTACAAAGCATAGCAGCACCTCTGCTTTCTTAGAGGTTTGCGAAGATTCAACACGTCATCTGAAACTTTGACAAACTTCCATAGATGTGTGGTGGACAGTATCTTGACTGGATCACAGCCCAGTATGGAAACACCAATCCCCGTGAACGGACGAGCTGACAAAAAGTAGCGGATACGGCCCAGTCCATCATGGGTAAAGCCCCTGACCCACCTCCCACCATTGAGCACATCTATATGGAGCGATATCACAGGAAAACAGCATCCGTCAACAGGAATCCCCACCATCTAGGCCATGCACTCTTCTCACTGCTGCCATCAGAAATAAGGTACAGGAGCCTTTGGACCTACACCACAAGGTTCAGGAACAGTTATTAACCCTCAACCATCAAGCTCTTGAACCAGAGGTGATAACTTCATTTACCCCATCACTGAAGAGTTTCTGCAACCTATGCACTCACTTTCAAAGACTCTTCACCGCATGTTATTAATGTTTATTGTTATTATTATAATTTCATTTTTTTCTCAGCCTAAGCTGGTAAAACCTGAGGTACGGGCATAGCCAAGCACACTCATTTTGCAATTGTTAGGAATTTTTGGACTATTCTAGTGGTGTTTTGTATTGTGGCTTTGCAGAGATTTATATAAACATTGCTACATAGGCCTAATTGTTTAATGCTATTACACAGTGACCTTGTGATGATACCAGTTGTAGATATTACTACTGGGACACTGTATATACTGTTTATGTTTCATGGTCTTTCAATTTTCTCTTTTAATTCTGCATATTTCAGGTGTCTTTCACTTTTTGATTTCTGTATGTTGCGTGTGTTTGGAATGGCTATATCTAAGTTGTTCTTGCTAGTTTACCCCGCAATATTTTTATTACTTTATATATAAGATTATTATTATTATTATTTCTTTTTTATTTTTGTATTTACAGTTTGTTGTCCCTTGTACATTTGTTGGGGGTGGATTTTCAGTGATTCAATTGTGTTTCTTGTATTTACTGTGAATGCTGTTAAGAAGAAGAATCTCAGGGTTGTATATGGTGACATATATGTACTTCAATAATAAATTTACTTTGAACTTTGAATATTTTCCCACTGCAAACAGATGAACACCTGGTGAAAGCACCATTTCCCTCAGGCATTACTCAGTGCAAGAACTGGGTCAATGGCAGAAGTTTAATTCACATTAAAGCATAATTTTCATTGACATTCTAAACTATTATGTAACATTATATTGTGAAATTAAAACAGACCTGGGCAAGGTTTGGACTGACATTCCCATGTTTCTGAATCAGCGCCCTGGCAATGCCGTCCTCCATTTGCAGGTATTGGGTTATTACACAGTCGCAGCCGTTTCTGCACTCCCTGTCCACAGGTCACACTACACGGTCTCCACTTCAGCCATTCCGAAAACCCACCATGCACTGTTGGAGAGAATACAACAGGAATTCAAATAGGCAATACTTCACTTGGCTCCTGTATCATGCCATAAAATTCAATGTAGGAACTGGCATATGTGCTTAAAGTGGTTTCACCTCAGAGGAACAATGCTTTATTTCAGATAAACAAATTCAATTCATGGCCTTTAATAAGATTAGAGACATAAAACTGTGTAACTGTGTGGTAATTTAAAATAGTCTTTGACTTGAACTGTTAGCTCTGTTTCTCTTCCCAGGCTAGACCTGTTGAAAATTTACAGCATTTTCCATTTTCCATAAGTCCAAGACCATAGGACATAGGTGCAGAATCAGGCCGTTTGGTGCATCGAGTCTGCTCTGCCACTCAATCATGGCTGATGCTTTTTTTCCCACTCCTTAGCCCAGCGCCTCAGTCTTCTCCCCATAAGTTTGGATCTGTGGCCATTCAAGAACCTATCAATCTCTGCCTTAAACACCCAATGACCTGCGGTAACAAATTCCACAAATTCACCACCCTCTGGATAAATAAATTTCTCTGCATCTCTGTTGTAAATGGGCATCTGTCCATCCTGAAGCTGTGCCCTCTTGTCCTAGACTCCCCCACCATGGGAAACATCCTTTCCACATCTACTCTGTCTAGGCCTTTCAACATTCAAAAGGTTTTAAAAAGATTCCTCCACCCCCATCCTTCTAAACTCCAGTGAGTAAGGGCCAGAGCCAATGCCAGCACATCTTTCCTTAAATAAGGAGCCCAAAACTATTCATGATATTCAAGGCAAGGCCTCACCAGTGCCTTATAAAGCCTCAGCATCACATCCCTGCTCTTGTATTCCAGATCTCTTGAAATGAACATCCCTGCCAGCATCTCCTTCCAATTCACTTTGGCCAACTCCTCTCTCATTGAAATACTACTATGGCAGACTTTACTTTTTCCTGATCAAATTCCAAGTTGAACACAATCATATTCTGATCACTGTCTCCTAAGGGTTCCTTTACCTTAAGCTCCCTAATTGCCTCTGGTTCATTACATAACACCCAATCCAGTATAGCTGATCCCCTAGTAGGCTTAACAATAAACTGCTCTAAAAAGCCAACGCATAAGCGTTCAACAAATTCATTCCCTTGGGATCCATTACCAACCTGATTTTTCCCAATCTACATGAATCTTAAAATCTCCCATAACTATTGTAACATTGGCCTTTTGACATGCCTTTTCTATTTCCCATTGTAATCTGTAGACCACATCCCAGCTACTGCTGGGGGGCTTGTATATAACTGCCATCAGGGTCCTTTTACCCATGCACTTTCTAAACTCAACCCATAAGGATTCAACATCTTCTGATCTTATGTCACATCTTTCTGATGATCTGTTGGCATCCTTTACCAGCACAGCCACGCCCCCCCCCGCCTACATTCCTATCCTTCCAATACATTGGACATTCAGCTCCCAACTACAACCATCCTTCAGCCACGATTCAGTGATGGCCATATCACACCTGACAATCTGTAAAAGTGCCACAAGATCATCCGCCTTATTTCTTAAACTCTGTGCATTGAGATATAATACTTTGAGTACTGTACTTGCTACCCCTTTTGATTCTGCATCCCTAATGCACTAACACACATCCTGCTGGCTGCAATTTTGTCTTATCATCTGCCTAACCGTCCTGACAGTTTGACTGCACACTACCGTTTTTTAACCATCCATCCTATCCTGAGTCCCTTCACTCTAGTTTCCATCCAACTGCCAAATTAACTTATATCCTCCCCAATAGCTCTAACATACCTGCCTGTGAGAATATTGGTTCCCCTCATGTGCAGGTGTAACCCATCCATATTGTACAGGTCACCTCACCCAGAAGAGATCGCAATGATCCAAAAACTTGAAGTCCTGCCCCCCGCACCAGCTTCTAAGCCATGCATTTATCTGCAAAACCATCCTGTTCCTACCCTCACTAGTGCGTGGCACAGGTAGACATCCAGAAATTACTACCCTGGATGTCCTACTTCTCAGCTTTTTGCATGGATCTCTAAATTCTGTCTTCAGGACCTCATTGCTTTTCTTTCTTATGTCATTGGTATCAAAATGTACCAAGAAATCTGGTTGCTCTCCCTCCCTCTCCAAAATGGTGTGTTTTCTTTTATAATTCGGTTACTTCCTGTCCTTCCATGCATTCAAACACATTGAACGATTAACTTACAAAAACGCTGTAAGCTCCACAGACTAAGTAACCTGCTTTCTCACCTTTGGCTAGACCAGTGGTTCTCAAACTTGGCTCTCAGACCACATCCCCAGTGCCCCCCACCCTTCCAGCCATTACATAAAAACTATCAAGAATTTTGATTTACAATGGACAGTGAAAGAAAATAAAAACTACAAATTCAAATCAGTGACAAATAATTGTAAAAATTATTCAAATCTATTTAAAGCTACAAATAAAATTATTTATTTAATTGAAGTAAAACAATTTTAGATTGTACATTAGTCCAACTATTTACTATTTCATTGCTTTTTCACCTTTCAGTGGATGTACTTGGTGCGGTGATGTTAGCCTCTTAACATCAGGCTAAATGTCACTCAGAAGGAATCTCAGATCCCCAAGTTCAATAATTTGCATTTGGTTTTGTTGCTTTGAAAGAAGTTGGGTGACTGTACTGAAACCACGCTCTGCTAAATATGATGTTGAAAAGGCGATAAAGAACATTTTGACCAATGCTGGATAGTGTTCTGAGATTGCTTTCTCCAACTGAAAGTCTGGTTATGATTTTTTAAACCTCTGCTTTAGCTCTAAGTCATTCTGTACAAGGTCAGTTCTTTCTCAATCCTTCCTGTTAATTCCTCATTACAAGTGTTCAAGAATGGATTTATTACCTAATCTTGAATTTAGATCAAAAGAAGACCTTGAAGTCTCTCTTACGGGTCTTTATACAGTTAACCTAGGTGGTTACAGTACACTTAAAGATCATCATCTGGTATTCTTTTTCTCTTCCAACTCAGAGATATTCAGAAATTGGAAAAGGTCATGACAACCCGAGTTAAATAGGGTTAACTTGGACAGAAATGTGGAGACAACTGATTTGACTTTGATAAGATTTACATCATTTCCTTGCAATTAAAAATTGATTTAATTAAACTTTGTGAATAATTTCAACAGTTAAACAATTCCATGCCTAGTATTCTTGAGTTGATTACTGAATGAAACATTTGAGTCTTCAAAGAATTTTATCACAGTTTCAAAAAGCACACGAAAGCATTTCAGGAAATTTCCTTTTGCGAGCCATCTGAATTCTGTGTCCAAAGCAAACGTTTAAACTGTTCATCATTCTCAACACAAAGCTCTCGAAATAGTCGAGAATTGAGAATATAGAATTTGATTTTATTTACCATTGTGATAACAGTATTTAATGACTTGGGTTTTCTTAAAACAAGATGTTGTCTGTGAAGTACACATTGAATTATAAATATGTTAGGTACAGTTTTTTATCAAGGAAGTAATAATCAATTCTTCTCCAATTGTATGGGGCTTTCCAGATTTAGCAATGAGCAATGAAATGTTGTATGACGTATGCAAACCATCACTGTTTGGTTGTGAAGCGCTGGCAAACATGCTTTGAAGTGCTTTCCATTCCTGAATGTTATCACGGAGTGAATGCAAATAAGCCAGTTTCTTGTTTGCTTTATCAAAGTGCATTCACTTCAATTGTTCAAGGAGCCTGGACTCATTTGAAAAAAAGCGCTTTTTCACACAACAGACACATTGGCTACTGCTGGTTGCTTGGTGCTGGTATAAATCCTATTTCTAATACTCCACACTATATTGTCTGTACTTCATTTTCATTTGCTTCTACCATTTTCATTATGGATTAATGACCACAGTCAATCGCCTTTTATTTATGTCCAACCTTAAGCATTGTGATCAATAAAGGGAAAAGTTATGACATCATCATAGCTTAGGCAAAACCTGACTCTCTGTCTAAGGTACATAAAGTGATGCAGCATATCTTGATTGGGCTATGGGCCAAAGAAATGCAGTCAAGACCATTTAAAAGGGCAGATGCTGAACTTTACCCCATTGAATGCCACACCCTAATTCACGGGAACTGTGTCACTATGTAATGAGAGTATGGGAATTGTACTAGCTAACACTGTACTGCAGTAGTGAATGTCAATAATGTGTGGGCCAGGCCCAAAAATAACAAAATATCTTCAGTCCAGATTTCTCATGATTTGCCAAATACAGAAATATCACATTGCTTTTCAACAACTATAATGCACCGAACAAAGTCCAAGAGGACAGTGGGATAGCAGGAGATGAGGTGATCTTTATTACGAGGCACCTAGGATCAAATGCTTATAATATGTAATAAATTTCTTAAGTTCAGCCTGTATCCCTCAACTGTCCCCCTTGTCACCGAGCAACTCTCCCCTACAGTCCCCTTTATCTTTATCACCTTCTTAGAAACTCTCACTGCCCTCCCAGGGGTCGATATCGCCCACTTTGAGAACCACTGGTCTAGATGGTGATTTGGTTAAGAGGTAGTTTGCAAATAATTGTAACATTTTAGAAACATAAAAACACAGAAACATAGAAAACCTACAGCACAATACAGGCCCTTTGGCCCACAATGATGTGCTGAACAAGTACTTACTTTAGAAATTATGCAGGGTTACTGATAGCCCTCTAATTTTCTAAGCTCCATGTACCACCAAGATCCTATTGTATCTGTCTCCACCAGTGTCGCCGGCAGCTCATTCCACGCACTCACCACTCTCTGCGTAAAAAACTTACCCCTGACATCTCCTCTGTACCTACTTCCAAGCACCTTAAAACTGTGCCCTCTCGTCCTGGCCATTTCAGCCCTGGGAAAAAGCCTCTGACTATCCACATGATCAATGCCTCTCATCGCCTTATACACCTCTATCAGGTCACCTCTCATCCTCCGTCGCTCCAAGGAGAAAAGGCTAAGTTAACTCAACCTGTTCTCATAAGGCATGCTCCCCAATACAGGCAATATCCTTGTAAATCTCCTCTGCACCCTTTCTATAGTTTCCATATCCTTCCTGTAGTGAGGTAGACCAGAACTGAGCACAGTACTCCAAGTAGATTCTGATCAGGGTCCTATATAGTTGTAACACTACCTCTCAGGTCTTGAACTCAATTCAACGGTTGATAAAGACCAATACACCGTACGCCTTCTTAACTACACAGTCAACCTGTGCAGCAGCTTTGAGTGTCCTATGGACTCAGACCCCAAGATCCCTCTGATCCTCCACACTGCCAAAAGTCTTACCATCAATATTATATTCTGCCATCATATTTGACCCACCAAAATGAACCACCTCACACTTATCTGGGTTGAACTCCATCTGCCACTTCTCAGCCCTGTTTTGCATCCTATCGATGTCCTGCTGTAACCTTTGACAGCATTCCACATCATCCACAACACCCCCAACATTTGTGTCATCAGCAAATTTACTAACCTACTTCCTCATCCAGGTCATTTATAAAAATCATGAAGAGAAGGGGTCCCAGAACAGATAGCTGAGACAAACCACTGGTCACTGACCTCCATGCAGAATATGATCCATCTACAACTGCTCCTTGCCTTCTGTGGGCAAGTCAATTCTGGATCCACAAAGCAATGTCCCCTTGGATCCCATGCCTCCTTACTTACTCAATAAGCCTTGTATGGGGAACCTTATCAAATGCTTTGCTGAAATTCATATAAACTATATCTACTGCTCTTCCTTCATCAATGTGTTTAGTCACATCCTCAAGAAATTAAATCAGGCTCGTAAGGCACGACCTGCCCTTGACAAAGCCATGCTGACTATTCCTAATCATATTGTACCTCTCCAAATGTTCATAAATCCTGCCTCTCAGGATCTTCTCCATCAACTTACCAACCACTGATGTAAGACTCACTGGTCTATAATTTCCTGGGCTATCATTACTCCCTTTCTTAAATAAGGGAACAACATCTGCAACCCTCCAATCCTCCAGAACCTCTCCTGTCCCCATTGATGATGGAAAGATCATTGCCAGAGGCTCAACAATCTCCTTTCTCACCTCTCACAGTAGCCTGGGGTACATCTTATCTGGTCCCAGTGACTTATCCAACTTGATGCTTTCCAAAAGCTCCAGCACATCCTCTTTTTTAATATCTATATGCTCAAGCTTTCAGTCCGCTGTAAGTCATCCCTACAATTGCCAAGATCATTTTCCATAAAGAATACTGAAGCAAAGAATTTCACTCTTAAGCTCCTTCCTGCTAGCCTTATAATCTTTTAGATCTTTATCATTGCCTAGTTTTTTGAACCTTTTGTAAGCTTTCCTTTTCTTCTTGACTAGATTTTCAACAGCCTTTGTACACCATGGTTCCTGTACCCTACCATCCTTTCCCTGTCTCATTGGAATGTACCTATACAGAACGCCACACAAATATCCCCTGAATATTTGCCACTTTTCTGCCGTACATTTCCCTGAGACCATTTGTTTCTAATTTATGCTTCCAAGTTCCTCCCTGATAGCTTCATATTTCCTATTCCTCCAATTAAACGCTTTACTAATTTGTCTGTTCCCATTCCTCTCTAATACTATGGTAAAGGAGACAGAATTGTGATCACTATCTCCAAAATGCTCTCCCACTGCGAGATATGTCACCCGACCAGGTTCATTTCCCAATACCAGATCAAGTACAGCCTCTCCTCTTGTAGGCTTATCAACATATTATGTTAGGAAACCTTCCACCTCATCTAAACCCCTTGCTCTAGGGAGATGCCAATCAATATTTGGGAAATTAAAATCTCCCAGTACGACAACTCTGTTATTACTGCACCTTTCCAGAATCTGTCTCCCTATCTGCTCCTCGATGTCCCTGTTACTATTGGGTGGTCTATCCCAGCACGTGAAGACAGACTCCGGCGGATTAAGCGGACGAGACTAATGGAAGGTCCAACGGTCAAGAAGGCGGTCTCCGCAAGCGTCGTGGAACATGTAGAGCAGGACAAGACACAGAAGATATCCTGGTCATCCACTGTGCCTAGTCCCATCTCCAGCCGTCTCGACTCTGTCTTGCCACTGGATTCAGATGGGAAAAGTACTAAGGAGAAAAAGTAAAAGTGGCAGGCCGACAAATCCAGGGCAAGCATTAAAAAGGGCCACTTTTCAACATAATTGTATAAGGGCTAAGAGAGTTGTAAAAGAGCGCCTTAAGGCTTTGTGTGTCAATGCAAGGAGTATTCGTAATAAGGTGGATGAATTGAAAGTGCAGATTGTTATTAATGATTATGATATAGTTGGGATCACAGAGACATGGCTCCAGGGTGACCAGGGATGGGAGCTCAACGTTCAGGGGTATTCAATATTCAGGAGGGATAGGCATGAAGGAAGGGGAGGTGGGGTGGCGTTGCTGGTTAAAGAAGAGATTAACGCAATAGAAAGGAAAGACATAAGCCAGGAAGATGTGGAATCGATATGGGTAGAGCTGCGTAGCACTAAGGGGCAGAAGACGCTGGTGGGAGTTGTGTACAGGCCACCTAACAGTAGTAGTGAGGTTGGAGATGGTATTAAACGGGAAATTAGAAATGTGTGCAATAAAGGAACAGCAGTTATAATGGGTGATTTCAATCTACATGTAGATTGGGTGAACCAAATTGGTAAAGGTGCTGAGGAAGAGGATTTCTTGGAATGTATGCGGGATGGTTTTTTTGAACCAACATGTCGAGGAACCAACTAGAGAGCAGGCTATTATGGACTGGGTTTTGAGCAATGAGGAAGGGTTAATTAGCAATCTTGTCGTGAGAGGCCCCTTGGGTAAGAGTGACCATAATATGGTGGAATTCTTCATTAAGAGGGAGAGTGACATAGTTAATTCAGAAACAAAGGTTCTGAACTTAAAGAGGGGTAACTTGGAAGGTATGAGACGTGAATTAGCTAAGATAGACTGGCAAATGACACTTAAAGGATTGACGGTGGATATGCAATGGCAAGCATTTAAAGGTTGCATGGATGAACTACAACAATTGTTCATCCCAGTTTGGCAAAAGAATAAATCAAGGAAGGTAGTGCACCCGTGGCTGACAAGGGAAATTAGGGATAGTATCAATTCCAAAGAAGAAGCATACAAATTAGCCAGAGAAAGTGGCTCACCTGAGGACTGGGAGAAATTCAGAGTTCAGCAGAGGAGGACAAAGGGCCTAATTAGGAAGGGGAAAAAAGATTATGAGAGAAAACTGGCAGGGAACATAAAAACTGACTGTAAAAGCTTTTATAGATATGTAAAAAGGAAAAGACTGGTAAAGACAAATGTAGGTCCCCTACAGACAGAAACAGATGAATTGATTATGGGGAGCAAGGACATGGCAGACCAATTGAATAATTACTTTGGTTCTGTCTTCACTAAGGAGGACATAAATAATCTTCCAGAAATAGTAAGGGACAGAGGGTCCAGTGAGATGGAGGAACTGAGCGAAATACATGTTAGTAGGGAAGTGTTGTTAGGTAAATTGAAGGGATTGAAGGCAGATAAATCCCCAGGGCCAGATAATCTGCATCCTAGAGTGCTTAAGGAAGTAGCCCAAGAAATAGTGGATGCATTAGTGATAATTTTTCAAAACTCGTTAGATTCTGGACTAGTTCCTGAGGATTGGAGGGTGGCTAATGTAACCCCACTTTTTAAAAAAGGAGGGAGAGAGAAACCGGGGAATTATAGACCGGTTAGCCTAACGTTGGTGGTGGGGAAACTGCTGGAGTCAGTTATCAAAGATGTGATAACAGCACATTTGGAAAGCAGTGAAATGATCGGACAAAGTCAGCATGGATTTGTGAAAGGAAAATCATGTCTGACGAATCTCATAGAATTTTTTGAGGATGTAAAGAGTAGAGTGTATAGGGGACAACCAGTGGATGTGGTATATTTGGATTTTCAAAAGGCTTTTGACAAGGTCCCACACAGGAGATTAGTGTGCAAACTTAAAGCACACGGTATTGGGGGTAAGGTATTGGTGTGGGTGGAGAATTGGTTAGCAGACAGGAAGCAAAGAGTGGGAATAAACGGGACTTTTTCAGAATGGCAGGCGGTGACTAGTGGGGTACCACAAGGCTCAGTGCTGGGACCCCAGTTGTTTACAATATATATTAATGACTTGGATGGGGGAATTAAATGCAGCATCTCCAAGTTTGCGGATGACACGAAGCTGGGTGGCAGTGTTAGCTGTGAGGAGGATGCTGAGAGGATGCAGAGTGACTTGGATAGGTTGGGTGAGTGGGCAAATTCATAGCAGATGCAATTTAATGTGGATAAATGTGAAGTTATCCACTTTGGTGGCAAAAATAGGAAAACAGATTATTATCTGAATGGTGGCCGATTAGGAAAAGGGGAGGTGCAACGAGACCTGTGTGTCATTATACACCAGTCATTGAAAGTGGGCATGCAGGTACAGCAGGCGGTGAAAAAGGCGAATGGTATGCTGGCATTTATAGCGAGAGGATTCGAGTACAGGAGCAGGGAGGTACTACTGCAGTTGTACAAGGCCTTGGTGAGACCACACCTGGAGTATTGTGTGCAGTTTTGGTCCCCTAATCTGAGGAAAGACATCCTTGCCATAGAGGGAGTACAAAGAAGGTTCACCAGATTGATTCCTGGGTTGGCAGGACTTTCATATGAAGAAAGACTGGATGAACTGGGCTTGTACTCGTTGGAATTTAGAAGATTGAGGGGGGATCTGATTGAAACGTATAAAATCCTAAACGGATTGGACAGGCTAGATGCAGGAAGATTGGCCCCGATGTTGGGGAAGTCCAGAACGGGGGGGGGGGTCACAGTTTGAGGATAAAGGGGAAGCCTTTTAGGACCGAGATGAGGAAAAACTTCTTCACACAGAGAGTGGTGAATCTGTGGAATTCTCTGCCACAGGAAAACAGTTGAGGCCAGTTCATTGGCTATATTTAAGAGGGAGTTAGATATGGCCCTTGTGGCTATGGGTATCAGGGGGTATGGAGGGAAGGCTGGGGCGGGGTTCTGAGTTGGATGATCAGCCATGATCATAATAAATGGCGGTGCAGGCTCGAAGGGCTGAATGGCCTACTCCTGCACCTATTTACTATGTTTCTATGTTTCTATGAATTGGTAAGAGAGAGTGAGGCAGACGCTGCGCAATTCTCCCTCACTTAAATCCAAATCATGCACTAGTCTCAACACCATCATAATGATGTTGAGGTCCTCATCGACGTCGACAATGGATGAACAACAACATAAAAACACCCAGTAGAGTTATTAACCCCTTCCTGTTCCTAACTTCCACCCACAGAGACTCAGTAAACAATCCCTCCATGACTTCCTCATTTTCTGCAGCCATAACACTATCTCTGATTAGCAGTGCCACGCCCCCACCTCTTTTGCCTCCCTCCCTGTCCTTTCTGAAACATCTAAAGCTTGGCACTCTAAGTAACCATTCCTGCCCCTGAACAATCCAAGTCTCTGTAATGGCCACAACATCATAGCTCCAAGTACTGATCCACGCTCTAAGCTCATCCGCTTTGTTCATAATACTCCTTGCATTAAAGTAGACACATCTCAAACCATCGGTTTGAGCGCATCCCTTTTCTATCACCTGCCTATCCTCCCTCTCGCACTGTCTATAAGCTTTCTCTATTTGTGAGCCAACCACCCCTTCCTCCATCCCTTCAGTTCAGTTCCCACCCCCCAGCAATTCTAGTTTAAACTCTCCCCAATAGACTCAGCCAGGATATTGGTCTCCCTGGGATTCAAATGCAACCCGTCCTTTTTGTACAGGTCACACCTGCCCCAAAAGAGGTCCCAATGATCCAGAAATCTGAATCCCTGCCCCCCTGCTCCAATCCCTCAGCCACGCATTTATCCACCACCTCATTCTATTCCTATTCTCACTGTTACGTGGCACAGGCAGTAATTCTGAGATTACTACCTTTGAGGTCCTGCTTCTCAACTTCCTTCCTAACTCCCTGTCGTCTGCTTTCAGGACCTCCTCCCTTTTCCTACCTATGTCATTGGTACCAATATGTACCACGACCTCTTGCTGTTCACATTCCCATTTCAGGATATCATGGACGCGATCAGAAACATCCTGGCACCTGGGAGGCAGACTTCCATCTGCATTTCTTTCCTGCGTCCACAGAATCTCCTGCCTGACCCCCTAACTATGGAGTCCCCAATAACTGCTGCCATCCTCTTCCTTTCCCTACCCTTCTGAGCTACAGGGCCAGACTGTGCCAGAGGCACAGCCACTGTTAATTCCCTCAGGTAGGTCCCCCCTCAACAGTACTCAAACAAGGAGTATTTACTGTTAAGGGGGACAGCCACAGGGGTACTCTGTAGTATCTGACTCCTGCCCTTCCCTCTCCTGTTACCCACTTATCTGTCTCCCGAGGTCCCAGTGTGACTACTTGCCTATAGCTCCTCTCTATCACCTCCTCACTCTCCATGACCAGACGAAGGTCATCGAGCTGCATCTCCAGTTCCCTAACACGGTCCCTAAGGAGCTGCAGCTTGACGCACCTGGTGCAGATGTGGCCGTCCGGGAGGTTTGGAGTCTCCCGGACTTCCCACATCTGACACCCAGTAAAGAACACTGGCCTCACAGACATACTTCCTATTCTTCATAAGTAACTTACCTCGCTCGAAAGCCCTCCAACTCTGATTCTGTTTACCTGTCGCCTGCTCTGCAAAGCTGTCTTCTTTTTAAACTCTTCCCGCTGGTCTAACTCACTGACGTCCATGCGCTTGTGCAGTCATGCCTCGATTTTAATACAGTAAAATGCTCCAAGGCCCTGTACGAGCAAAATTTGACATTGGGCCATTTAAGGAGACATTGGAGCAGATGGCCAAAAGCATCATTAGGGTGATAGAGGGGGAAAGAGGGTGGATAAAATGGTTTAGGGAGATCATTATGGTGTTCAGCACCACAGTAGGGACGATCAATTGACATTGAAATCTGGGATTACTTTATGTTCCCCTTTAGTCTTGGAATAAAGCTGTAAACAAGGAGAAGTGACCAAGGCAACTTTGCCTTTTGCACTAATCTCAGAATAATTATGGACATATGAATTATAATATAAGCATACTTTACACTCACTTTTTCCATACAAGTTAAACAGTTGAGTGAAAGGTGGGCTATGACGGTTAAAAAGCACTTTTTAAATTCTCTGCATTCAAAATCCAGGCAATGCCAATCTCCATTTGCAGACATGAGGTTATTACAAGATTGCAGCTATTTCTGCAGACCCTGGTAAAACTATACAGTCCCTACTGTATAATTGCCCTGGCATTGTGCGAGACCAATCCACAGTAAGTGAACGACAGTCCCTGGTAAATGATCATCTTCACCTGCCCATCAGGGCAGAGAAGTGAAGACTGACTAAGATGTGGATAGGTAACTGCTTTGGCACCTATGTTTTTCTGCTCCCTAGCTGGGCAATAGCGGTAACCACCACTATTCCACGAGCACTTATCTTGTAGAAGTAAAAGGATTCAAGAGGATCGGTCCAAACCTTGTACAGTTAGGGTGATTTTGATAAGCACTGAACCCAGCAGGTTCCTGGCCACACACTCGTATTCTGACGTGTCTTCCTTCTGCACAGCAGTGAGCCGCAATGAGCTGTTGGATAGGACTGTGATCCTGTCATTTCCTATCAGGGGCCGTCCTTGCCGGGACCATTCGACAGTTGGAACTGGCTCTCCTCCCGCTTGGCAGTTCAACATCACTGTGCTTCCAGCATCAGCAATGGTATCCATGGGTTCGACCGTGAAGACTGGGGAACCTGCAGGAAAATAAGGAGAACTTAGGGACTAAAATTAAAAGAACCCATACTCATGCATTCTGTTAAACTGAGTGATCTCTGTGAAGATCTCTGGGACTCTTCTGCAGGGGACAGTCATGTGAATAAAATGTCTCTATTAAGTTAACAGCAACATTCAGAACTTCAGAGAACAGATATAAAGGCTGTGGTCAAAGGAGAAATTGGGGATAAGTCCATAAAAATCAACAGAGGTGGAAAATAAATGTGTAGGAAAGAGAAAAATTGCAACAGCAAGCAGAAAGGGAAAGGCTAGATACCAGGGGTTCAAGGAAGCACATAGTAAACAACAGTGTTTTATAACCATTCTTAAACCATATCAACACAATCACATACACCATGGGGCAGAATATGTGCTATAATGGCCTGTGCCACACATTCACCTCCTGCACTAGACTTTTAGGGTCCCTTGGGTGGAATTGGGGTAAAAGCTAAGCTGCCCCACGAAGCAGAGTTGCCTGTGATTAGTAACTTGACCTCTGATAACCCAAAGCTCCCTGAAGCTTCGGCTGTCAAAGTCCTTTACAACTATTTCTCAGTCTCCCAACTGTTGTTGGGAATGAGAAATGATTCTTTAGACAAAATCAAAAATCTTTGGGAACAAGATTTACAGACCTCAATTTCTGAAGAAGCTTGGAATGAGATTTTTAAATTGGTTAATACTTCATCGTTATCTGCTTGTCATTCCCTCCTACAATTTAAAATGGTTCATAGGGCTTATATGACCAAAGATGAGTTATCTCAATTTTATAGGGATATATCTCCCTACTGTGATAGGTGTAACAATGGAGAAGCTTCACTTATTCATATGTTTTGGACGTCCCCAAGTCTTGGAAAATATTGGAAGGAAGTATTCCAAACTTTTTTTGTACTCTTTAAAGTAAATTTTAAACCTAATCCTTTGACTGCCCTGTTTGGTGTTGTTGGAAGGAAAGATATCATCTTGAAGACATCTGATCTGCACATTCTGGCTTTTATCTCTCTTATGACGAGGGTGCTTTTGTTTAAATGGAAGGATGCTGTTCCACCTCAGTGGTTACGGGATGTTATGGCATGCCGAAATTTAGAAAAGATTCGTTGTTCAATTTCTGAATCGAACCAAGAATTTCGAAATTTGTGGGTGCCGTTTTTAAATTCCTTTTTTCCCAAACGGCTTCGACTTTGGTAGAGGGTGTAGATTTTTTTAAATAAAATTGTTTATACTGTATTCTAATACATGAATTAATCTAATCTATATGAATATAGAGTAAGGAGTTTGTTAATGTGATTCAATATACTGTATCTGGTATTATTATATTTTTTCTTTTGTTTTCTAATATGTATTCTCTTGGACTCTGTATTCTTCTATATAGAAATCAATGAAAATATTGGAAAAATAAAGAAAAAAAAGAAAAAGAAAGAAAGAAAGAAATTGTTTTAATAATGCTTTAAAGAGAAAGACAAACACTACCCTCTTTCATTCAGGTCAACATTCTGTTATAAAGAATGTGGCCCATCCCATGATGTATCTGACCCTCAGCATGGACAAGTGCCCAGTCTCATGGTGGAGCAAGAGCTCATGTGCACCAATGCTCTCATTACATACATATTCACGTGACCGGAGGGCAGTCAATAGACTAAAAGTATAATTAGAATCTAAACCAGCAACATGGCTACTAAACAGACCAATAACAGAAGTAACGATTCACCTTTTCTGATTCTATGTAAGTTTTATATACTTTTACATAACCCTACTGATGTTGTCAATGTTTGGTTGCAATTGTTCATCAGATGGATGCCTATAACCACATTAGTAATGCTGGTCATTGGCCGAATCTCAGGTGGCGACAAGGTGGCAAACAAGAGCGACATAGATCGGCTGATTGAGTGGAGTCACAACAACAACCTCGCATTCTACTTCAACAAGATTAAGGAATTAACTGTGGATTTCAGGAAGGGGAAATCAGGAGAACACACACCAGTCCTTATTGAGGCGTCAGTGGTGGAATCCTGGGTCCAAAACAAAGAAGGCATGATAGTGGCTCTACTTCATTAGGAGGTTTTGGCAATTTGATGACCTTTGCAAATCTATAGAAATCACCAAGGACTCTTGCAAATCTCTACAGATGCACAATGGAAAGCATTCTGACTGGTTTCATCACAGCCTAGTTTGGAGCCTTCAATGCACAGGATCACAAAAAGCTGCAGAGGGTTAGACTCAGCCGGTTCACAACTTTCCTGCTGTCAAGGACATTTTCAAAAGGCACTGCCTGAAGAAATCAACATCCATCACGACCATCCTGAACATCCCCTCTTTCACCATCAGATTTTGGAAAGGTCCATTGAACCCCATGAACACTACATTGTCTTTTGTAGTATTTATTTACTTTGCAACTTAAGGGTAATTTTAACTTTTTGCACTGTGTTGCTGCTGCAAAACAACAAATAAATAATAAACGTTATTTTGATTTTGACTTGGCAATCTAGTACTATAGCCTTAAACACAAAACAGCATTGTATCGTATGTTGATTTACTGCAAGAGTAGATCCAGAATCATGGGTGAATTAGGAAGTTTGAGCTTTTTTTCCCTCAGTGGACAGGGATATCAGGAGGCATCTGGAAATACACCAATTCCTTCGTACATTCTGCAGCAGTGCTGAGTAAAAATCTGGTACTATTTGGAAACCAAAAGATCTGCAAAAGAAGATTCTGTTGGATATAGAAATTTGATTGCACAAATCTAAGCCAATCTGGAAAGAAGCGCAATGATGGTTAAACTTAAAGTCACATTTTTAATAATGGAAGCATATCTTAAATCCAAATGGTTTAACCTTGGCCTGAATAAAATGTTGTGATAAATGATTTAAAACTATTAAATATTTCTAAATGAAATGATGTGAATTTCCATTTACAACAATTTGTTTTGGGATGGGCATAAGATTCAGTTTCCTCAATCAATATGAATATTTTAATGCACGAGTTAACGCAAGCAACCTCAACAATATAGACTTACTCTGCAAAGTCAGGGTCACGCTCCGCTCAATCACACCAGCATCATTCGTGGCAATGCATTTATAGTCTCCAGCATCTTCATTCTAAAAAGGGAAAGGATTGAAACCGAAAGGGAGCTGAAACTTTCGAATAATTTCAGGCCACCTGCATTCATTTTTCTCATACGAGGGCTGTGTGGATAATCTATATGGAGAGCAGATGATGATTAAATTATGTAACTTGTACCAATTGCTATTACTTTGTATTTATTTAGAGATACAGTGCAGAACAAGCCCTCCCAGGCCAATGAGGCACATCGCCCAGCAATCCACCTATTTAACGCTGGCCTAGTCATAGGATGATTTACAATGACCAATTAACCTATTATCCAGTACGTTTTTGGACTGTGGGAGGAAACCGGAGCCCCAGGAGGGAACCCACACTGCCACGAAGAGAATGTATAAACTCCTTACAGATGTCACTGGAATTGAACTCTGAACTCTGATGCCCGAGCTGAAATAGTGTCATGCTAACCACTATGCTACCCTTAAGCAAGTTAGTTATTTCCACGCTAAAAAAACCCTGGGCCAAACATATGAAGAATATGTTGCATTTATGTTTGTTTCAAAAAATTAGCATCATCTTATATTGCAAAGTTATAAAATTTAATGTGCTTATGGAAATCTTTTATTGTCCATTTCCATCACCATGAAAATTGGAACTTTAGCAACTTCGGTAAAGACTGCACTGTGATCATTCCAACTACGAACAAAAACATGCTACAGTATATAACTAGAACATGTTGTGTCTTCCATTTTGATCAGTGCCGTGATGCAGATAGCGAGCTGTTGCCCCACTATTCCAGTGATCTGGTTTCAATCCTGACCTCCGTTGCAGCCACTGTGACTTTTGTTCATTCTCCATTGGCCACACGGGCTTCTGCCAGATGCTGCAGTTTCCTTCCATGTCCCAAAGACACAGAAGTTGGTGGCCTAACTGTAAGTTGCACCTGGTGTGCCGGTGAATAAGTGGAAGTGGTGGAACCTGGGGAGAGTTGATAGGAGAAAAAAGCTGAATTTCCCTGTGCATGCTTGCTGGTCAGCACGGACCTGATGGGCTGAAGGGCTTGCTTTCATGTTGCATGTGATTGCAATTACACAGTGACTCAAATGACATGAACATTTTATCTCTTCCTCACTCCAAATGGATAGAATAATACTTTAAAGGATTGGTATACTTTGAAGAAGCATTCGTCTGCTTCTTATGTTATATTTATAGTAACGATTTGTCTTCAATGTAAGCATTGAAGCGAAATAAAACTTTAACTATATTCAAAGAGACACAATAAGGTTCTATTTAAATGTGAATTTAACATCTTAGCTGAAAATAAAAGATCAGAGTCTGTCAATAAATCAAAATATTATTACAAAAATATGGCACAATTAAATCTTTTAAATTTCTGGTTCAAAAACCAATCATTCTTGGACAGTAAGATCAGTTCAATAAAAAATAAATCTTTGGCTTTTAGGTGTGATAAAAAACATTCCTCTAAATAACTGATATATTTATGACATTTCGTGATGAAGTTTAGTATTACAGTCAGTAAGAAAACAGGACCTATGGTCCAGCATGTCCATGTTTATCATTTGTCTTGAGTTTGCCCCGTATCCCTCTAAATCTTTCCTATGCATGTACATGTCCAATATCCTTTAAATGTTGTTATTGTGGAGGAGGACTTCTGGGTCATCAAGGGAATGGCGGCATAAGGAAAAGGTCTCTCGACAAAAAAGAAGTTAAACTGCCCCAAAATCGAATTTAGACAAATACTTAATATTGCATAACTATATTAATAAAAGGGGCAAGGATGATGCCTAAGAACAAGAATAAAAAGCCCGCTCCGAAGGCTGATAAACATAAAGAGACGCAGCAAGGCGACGGGCCTAGCTCCCCCACGGCAAGCCAGGACGGAGATAATGAGGGGGAATCAGTGACTCTGTCTTTGATTCTCGGAGAGATTCGCGAGTTCCGACAAGATAACAGCAAACAGCTGGAAGATATTAAAGGAGACATAGTAAAAACTAACTCGCGGATAGATGAAGCCAAAGCGAGGATTGTTGGAATTGAAGAGAAGCTACAAAATGCCGAGGAAGTGATAGCAGAAATGCTGAAGCTGCAAGACCAACTCCAGTGGAAACTAATAGATCAAGAAGGCCGCTCGAGAAGGGAAAATGTGAGGATCTACGGAGTTCCCGAAGGAACCGAAGGTAAACCCGGATTGATGATTCCCTTCGTGGAGAAGCTGCTTAGAGAGAACCTTGATATACCGGCCGCAAAAGACCTACAGATAGAAAGGGCTCACCGCGCGTTGGCACCACAGCCTCCGGCAGGTGCCCAGCCCAGATCGATTCTGGTCAGATTTCTCAGTTACAGAACGAAGGAAGAGGTGCTTAAAAGAGCATGGCAAAAGAAAGGTTTCATGTGGAACAACTGTAAAATCAGTTTAGACCACGACTACGCACCGGGGATTCTTGCCAGACGGAAGGAATATACGGAAACACGGAGAGTCCTGAAGGAAAACAACATCAGATTCCAGACCCTGTATCCAGCTCGGCTGAGAGTCTTTTACGATGAAGGGACAAAAACTTACGCTACGGTGGAGGAGGCAACGTCGGACCTGGCGGACCAGGGACTACCTATTAAAGTTATCACCCAACCGGAGTCGCTACTGGAGAGGATTCGGCAGAAGTCGTGGCAGTTAGTGGGGCGAGGACGCTCCACTCGAAACAGAGTGTCAAACTACAAGGAAAAGCTGCAAATATTCAGACGCGAATGTACAGAGAATACAGATTAATTAAGAGAAATGACTGAAAAGAGTAAATTGGACTTAAAAGTAAAATGAAAACTGGTAACTGAAAATAATCTAGGCGGAATAACTTGAATGATAGCAATATGGTCGAGACATAAATAGGAGAAAATTCTCTATGATTATTCAAACTGCTGAGGGCCCTCTAACACAGGGTGAAGATAGAGGTTATCCCTCTGAACTGAGGCGGGTCGGTGCTCAGGCCTCACTGTGGGAAGTCGGGGAAAATTTTCAAATGTTATACGTTCAGAAATGTCTAGGGTGTGGTTATATGTCTTGGTTTACTGTTGAGAAGGGATTGCTTACTGTTTGGTTAGAAAAGGAGAGTGTTTTTTTTCTACTAGAGAAAAATGCAAACTGAATTGGTAAAAATAATTTCCTATAATGTTAATGGGGTTTTGAATCCAATTAAAAGAAATAAGATTATGTCTAAATTGAAAAAAGAGAGGGCACAAATAGCTTTCCTCCAGGAAACACATATGAGCCAATCTGAACATGGAAAATTAAAAAGAATGGGCTTTAAGCATGTATTTTATTCATCATATAAATTGAGTCACAAAAGAGGGGTAGCTACTTTAATATCAAGTACTCTTAATTATGAACATATTTCAGAGACTAGAGACAAAGAAGGACAGTTTGTAAAAATCACAGGAAGAATAGAAGGTACAGAAATAACATTGCTGAATGTTTATGCTCCTCCAGGTAGTGAATGGTCATTTTATAGACACATTTTTGACCTAATGGTCAGTTCTCGAGGGGTAGTAATTTGTGGAGGGGATTTTAATATTAGATTAAATCCTATATTAGATTCTTCAAGAATAGTTACTCAGAATAAACCTCTGACTCGGAAAGTGAATTCATTGATGGAGGAGTTGGGAATTATAGATGTCTGGAGGGAATTACACCCTACTAGTAAAGATTATACATATTACTCTTTCCCTCATTCAGCCTATTCAAGGATAGACTATTTCTTTATCTTTAATACAGATAGACTCAGGATAAAAAACTGTAATATTGCAACAATTGATCTGTCGGATCATAGCCCAGTCTCTATGTCTCTAATCCTGGAAAGGAAAATGAGGACAACACTATGGAGGCTAAACTCACATATACTTAATAACCCAAAAGTAATGGAGAGATTAAGGGGAGAAATCAAAGAATATCTAGACCTTAATGACACGGGAGAAACATCACCAGTGATTTTATGGGATACATTGAAAGCTGTACTGAGAGGGAAAATTATTTCCATTACTACTCACATGAAAAAAATCAATGCACAAAAATTAGAAGACCTTCAAGGAAAATTAAAACAACTTCAAGTTGTAGATAGCAACAAAAGTAATTCAAATCGAAAACAGGAAATTAGGAAATTGCAAAGTGAAATTGATGATATTTATACGTTGGAAACTCAAAGAAATTTTCTTTACCTGAGACAAAAGAATTATGAAGTAGGAGGTAAATCAGCTAGATTATTAGCATATAAATTACGAAAACAACAAGCAGACAATACAATTCATAAAATAAAGAATCCAAAGACAAAGCTTGTGGAGAGTACAATAGGGAAAATTCAAGAGAGTTTTGAAACGTATTATCGAGAGCTGTACTCCCAACCCCGGGCCCCCAATGAGCCCTATATAGACAGTGTATTGAATTTCTTAGATCTACCTAAACTTACAGATTTACAAAATGAAAGTTTATTAGAACCAGTAACTGTCAAAGAACTGAACGTGGCCATCTCTAGGTTAAAGGCTGGAAAGTCCCCGGGTTCTGATGGGTTTACCTCAGAGTGGTACAAGTCCCTGAAGACACAGTTAGCCCCATTACTACTTAACACCTTTAATTGGATCTTGCAGACAGGAGAAACTCCACCTTCCTGGAGAGAAGCGATTATTTCAGTTATTCCTAAAGAGGGTAAGGATAAACTAGAATGTGGCAATTATCAGCCAATTAGTGTTCTTAATTTAGATTACAAACTATTTACATCTATATTAGCGCGCAGATTGGAAAAGCTTTTACCTGGCCTAATCCATTTAGACCAGACTGGATTTATTCAATAAAGACAAACACAGGACAACATAAGGAGAACTCTGCACATATTAGAACAGGTTAATAAGAACGAGACAGAGACAATGGTAGTAGGATTGGACGCTGAGAAAGCTTTTGATTCGGTTAGTTGGGCATTCCTATACAGAGTGTTAGGAAGATTCGGCTTTCAAGAAAGGTTTATTAAAGTAATTCAGACTCTGTATGACAGCCCAACAGCCCGAATTAAGATAAATGGGGACCTCTCTGACTCCTTCATTTTAGAGAGAGGCACTAGACAGGGATGCCCAATTTCTCCTCTCCTTTTTGCGCTATATATTGAACCACTTGCCCAACTAATAAGACAGAGCGAAATCGTAAAAGGTATCAAGGTGGCAGGGATTGAACAGAAAGTGGCGTTATTCGCAGATGATGTTTTGGTCTATCTGAGTGAACCAGAAAAATCATTTATAGGATTGTTTACACTGTTGGATGACTTTGGGAAAATATCAGGTTATAAAATAAATGTAAAGAAAACGCAGGTTATGTCCCTAAATTATACACCATCCAAAAAATTGCAGGATACATACGACCTTAAGTGGGAAGCTAAATCAT
This sequence comes from Mobula hypostoma, assembly GCF_963921235.1. NCBI lineage: Eukaryota > Metazoa > Chordata > Chondrichthyes > Myliobatiformes > Myliobatidae > Mobula > Mobula hypostoma. The sequence goes on along the minus strand of NC_086108.1, from coordinate 48,495,031 downwards.
TAAAATATTTAGGAATAACCCTGCCGAAGGATCTTTCAACACTGTCACAGGTAAATTATGGGCCATTAATCTCAGAGATAAAAGCAGATATACATAGATGGAATCTTATCCTCTTTTTAAGTTTAAATTCAAGGATAAATACTATAAAAATGAATATTCTTCCTCGGTTATTATATCTTTTCCGTACTTTACCAGTGGAGGTGGATGATAATCAATTCAGGGAATGGGACAAATGGATTTCCCGCTTCATTTGGCAAGGAAGGAAACCTAGAATTCGATATAACACCTTACAGTTAGGGAAGGAAAGAGGAGGTATGGTTCTTCCTTGCCTGAGAAATTATTTTTATGCCTCACAGATAACCCCTCTGTTATATTGGTGTAATAGGGAATATAAGGCTAGATGGAAGGAAATAGAATTTGGATTAGTTGACAGTTTTCCTCTTCAGGCCTCAATAGCTGACAAAGGATTGATGGCCCAGTTGGAAAAATTTAATAATGCTTGGATAAATCTTACATTAAAAGTATGGCAGAAGGTGGTTAATTCATGTGGAATTAATAACATGCTAAAACTCTTTAGATGGTGTGCATATGATACCGAATTCCTTCCCAACAGAGGAGATAAAAGATTTGAGCTATGGATAAAGAAAGGTCTTACAACCTACCTCTCATTTATAGATAAAAGAGTATTACAAAGTTTCCAAATCCTGCAGGACAAACATGGCCTAGAACATAATGACTTTTTTAGGTACCTTCAAATACGAAACTATGTTAACCAGAGTTGTAGATATACAGACCTATCAACAGTAGAATTAGAATTTTTCAAGATTCTGAATTCGGCTTGCAGTTCAATACCTAGTAAATCAGATTCTCGCCTATATAATGCACTCTCCCATGCTAAAAATGTAAATACACTGTATATTAAAGAGAAGTGGGAGAAAGAAGCAGGGTTGGTACTTTCAGAGGAGGCTTGGGGGAAAATCTGCAGCTTTCAATGGTCCTCGACTAATTCTTTGACTTGGAGAGAACATTGTTGGAAAAACATTATAAGATACTTCAAGACCCCATATCAGGAAAAATATAAAGATACAAATGTGATGTGTTGGAGAAGGTGTGGCTCTAAGGAGGCAAATCATTTTCATATTTTCTGGGATTGCCCTAAATTAAGTCTATTTTGGGAAGGTATTCATAGAACATTAGTTAAGGTACTTAGGTCCCAGATACCTCTGAACTTTGAGACGCTCTATTTGGGGCATGTATTGTTCCTTGAACAGAAGGAAGATATAAAGTTGCTGCAGGCCCTCTTAGCGGCAAGTAAGAAATCACTCACTAGAAAATGGCTAAATCCAATACCACCTACATTAGAAGATTGGTACGAAATTATCTTGGAAATATTTAAAATGGAAAAGTTGACCTACTCCCTGAGAACTCAAAAAGAAACATTTTATCAAATCTGGAATAAATGGATTGAATATATAACCCCAATGCGAGCAGACTTTAGATGACTCTCCTAATGATTTATATTGCTCTTCTCATCAACACAGTAATATTGCTAATGTAAGCACCCCTAGTCTAAATGTTTACTGTTTTTTTTGGAAAATAGAGAATTAACACAAGTAAAGGGAAAGATTTGGGAAAGGGATAAAAAAAAAGGAAAAAATTAAGTAAATAAGTACATAGGGATTGGATAATTATGTCTGCGGGCAGGAACAAGCACGAACAAATTGGGATATAAACACCTACAATGGTTGGTATATAGGCTTGTATGCAACATTTTGGACCAGTGGAAATGGTCCAGAAGGGTTGTATGGAAACTATTATTACCATTTTTCTTAACAACTAATTTCATTACTTAGCCTAATAGGTTAGATTTACCACAGTACATAATTATCTATTTAAATGTTTATTTTGCTTTTATATCATCTCAATGTGCACTTAAGAATGTATAAATAATTGTAGTTTTATACATATAAAAAAATGGAAAAGGTTATATGTGTGAAAAAAGTACATGATAATTGTGAACTCCTTATCCAAATAAAAATAAAATTAAAAAAAAATGTTGTTATTGTACCTTCCTTAACCACCTCCACTGGCAGCTCTTTGCATATGCATATTGCCCTCTGCAAAAAGTTGCCTCAGGTCCCTTTTAAATCTTTCACCCTCTCACCTTAAACCAATGCCCTTTAGTTTTTGATTCTCTTTCTATGGGAAAAGGTTTGCATTCAATCACCTTATTGATGTCTCTCATTATTTTATACACCGCTGTAAGGCCACCCCTCTGTAAGGCACAGTCTCCTGTGCTCCAATAAATATAGTCCAGGTCTCCCATTCTCCTCCTAACTCAGGCCCTCAAGTCCTGGTGCATTCTCATAAATCTGCTTTGCAGTCTTTCTAGTTTAATGCTGTCTTTCTTGTAGCAGGATAATCAACACTGCACACACAATGCTTCAGGTACAACCTCACCAATATCTTGTACAACTGTAATGCAATGTTCCAACTCTTATACTCAATGCCCTGACTGATGAGGGCCAGCATCACCACCCTGTCTACATGTAATGTCACTTTCAGGGAAATATTGTGTTTATATATTTAAGGTAAGGATTTTACGATGTTTTTCAAAATTACTTCATAAACAATTTATTGTGAGAACTAACCAGTTTCATAATTTCTTGATTGGCTATTAGTATTGAAACTGTTAGATTATCAAGATATAACAAATCTTTTTCAGTTTCTCTGGCTTACCACTGTGCCATAGATGGCCAGAGAACCATTGTGAAGTTGACGGATCCTGTTGCTGATCGGAATATGGATTCCTTTCTTACTCCACTGAATAGTGGGGAGTGGATCACCTCGGACCTCACAGTTGAGGATCGCGTTCCCTCCAAGAGGCTCAATGCGGTTTGGATTAAAGTCACCATCAAAGATTGGAGGCTCTGTGCAGAAAGTTAGTGCTTAAGATTCAACAGTTGTAATGTGACATATACATATACATTTAGGTCATGACACCAAAATTTGATGCACAGTACTGACAAATTATTGAAAAGTCATGGTAGTTTTCTCTCCAATGTTCCTTATGTTGGCATTTGTTGATGTTGATCTTTCACCAGTCTATCAGTAGGTACATTAAATTGTAAATGTCGCTCCACTCTTTAAGAAGGGAGGAAGATAAAAGAAAGGAAATTATAGGTTGGTTAGACCAACTTCAGTGGTTAGGAAGGCGTTAGATTCCATTATTAAGGATGAGGTTTCAGGGTATTTGAAGACTAATGACAAAATAAGTCAGTCAGCATGGTTTCTGTAAAGGGAATCTGTAAAGGGAAATCTTGCCTGACAAAGGTGTAAGAATTCTTTGAGGAAGTAACAAGCAGAGTGGACAAAGGAGAGGCAGTGGATGTCATTTACTTAGATTTTCAGAAGGCATTTGATAGAGTGCCTCACATGAGACTGCTTAACAAGATAAAATCCTATGGTGTTACAGAAAAAAAAACTGGCATGGATAGGGGAATGGCTAACAGGCAGAAGGCAGTGAGTGGAAATAAAGGGGCCCTTTCTCGTTTCCTGCCAGTGACTAGTGGTGTTCCTCAGGGGTCAGTATTGGGACCGTTACTTTTCACAATCTTTGTCAATGATTTAGATAGAGGAATTGCTGGCTTTGTGGCAAAGTTTGCAGATGATACAAAGATAGGTGTGTGGGGGGGGGTAGGTAGTGCTGATGAAGCAATGCAATTGCAGCAGGACTTAGACAAATTGGAAGAATGGGCAAAAAAGTGGCAGATGGAATACAGTGTTCGGAAATGTGCGATAATGTATTTTGGCAAAAGGAATAATAGTGCAGACTATTATCTAAATGGGGAGAAGGTTCAAACATCAGAAGTGCAGAGGGACTTAGGAGTCCTCATCGAAGACTCCCAGAAGGTTAATTTACAGGTTGAGTCTGTGGTAAAGAAGGCAAATGCAATGTTGGCATTCATTTCAAGGGAAATAGAATATAAAAACAAGAGGTAATGTTGAGGCTTTAAGACACTATTCAGGCTGCACTTGGGAGTGCAGTCAACAGTTTTGGGCCCCATATCTCAGAAAGGGTGTGCCATCATTGGAGAGAGTCCAGAGGAGGTTCACGAGGATGATTCCAGGATTGAAGGGATTAACATATGAGGAGCTTTTGGCAGCTTTGGGCCTGTACTCACTGGAATTTAGAGGAACGTGTGGGGATCTCATTGAAACCTACTGAATGTTGAAAGCACTAGATAAGGAGGATGTGGAGAGGATGATTTCTCTGGAGGGGGTATTCAGAACTAGAGGGCACTGCCTTAAAACTGAGGGGCCACCTTTTAGAACGGAAGTAGGGTGGAATCTTCTTAGCCAAAGAGTAGTGACATTGTGGCATACTCTGCCACAGACTGCGGTGGAGGCCAAGTCTGTGGGTATACTTAAGCAGAAGTTTATATCTTCTTGATTGGTTGGGGAATCATGGGATATGGTGAGAGGGCAGGTGCGTGAGGTTGAATGGGATCTGGGATAGCCATGATGAAGTGGCAGAGTGGACTCAATGGGCTGAATGGCCTAATTCTGCTCTTACGTCTTATTGTTTTATTATTTTTCAGTTGGATTTCTCTGAAGCCAGGTCAATTTTCACAATTAATATAAAACATCTAGCGATTAATTTATTAGCTCAGCCCCTTTAAAAAAGCAATGATAATTAATCTTCATTTAGTGTCATTGATGCAAATTCTTTACTGTATTTCTGCTCCTAGTTGTGCGTTTCACCCACTTTAAATGCTTAATGAAAATTCAGTGGCTGTGATTTTGGATTTCCTAACCAGGAAATTAAGCGCAGGCTCTCAGCTACTAATTTAGTTGCAACAGGTAAGTGATCTCATTTGAAGCAGGAAGTTGGAAATGTAAAACGTGCATTCTACTTTTACGAAATCTTCACTCTAATTTGAAACAGAAAGCAGTCTTGCCAACACAAAACAGTTGATTGGGCCCATCAATATGAACAGGATTGCTTATCAACTCAAATGTCTTTCTGTACCAATCAAAAATATTTTCACATTTTAACAAGAAAAGCAGACACGCTTTTTGGGATCATCTTAATTTTTTGCAACGATCTAATCTTATATCAATTGCAATGAAATGTCATGTAATACTTGTAATATGTTATGATACAGGCCTGAACGAGCCAGTTCACTGGAATCTAAAGACTATGTGTGGTTTTATCTGAGTGCACGCTCAGATGCATCATTTTACCAGATATTATAATGATATTTTCTCTTTAAAGACACTAATAGCTCTCAATTAAAAATTCAGGATTTTCCACATTCATTTCAATATTTAAAACAAATGTTTTGGGTTAGAAGTTCATCATCTTTTCATGTAAATGCTGACAAAACAGTCTTTTACAGTGGTGGGTAGGCAAGCTGGTGAACTGCATTGAAATGACTGAATCAGGAAAATAAAATAATTCCCTTAATTCACCTTTGACGTATACAAATCCAATGGCTTTGATAGATCCGACTCTGTTTTCTGCTGTACAAACGTACGTGCCCGAGTCATCCTTTGATGTCTTTTCAATGACCAATTTGCTGTGTCCGTTGACATCATCATATTGGGCTGTAGGAACAAAATGTGGTCATTTGTCAAAATACATCTGCCAGTTGCTTCTGAATTTAGGATTTCAACATATCATTCAAACTAAATTTATTATCAAAGTACATGTATATACTATCTTGAGAGTCATTTTCTTGTGGGCATTCTCAGTAAATACCAAGAAAGACGATAAAATCAATGAAAATTCACACAGCAAATATGGACAAACAACCAATGTGCAAAAGACTACAAACTGTGCAAATACAAAATAGAGAAAAAAGTAATAAATAAATAAACAAACAAATAGATAGATAGATAGATAATTAATACCAAGAACACGCTGTAGAGTCTGTAAAAGTGAGTCCATAGATTATGAAATCAGTTCAATGTCAGGGTGAGTGATCCACTCTGGTTCAAGATGGTTGAGGGATGATAATTACAAAGTCCAAAGTGATTTTTAGCTTCTGTTAGGGAAGATAGGATAATTCAGAATTTTCTGTGTCTAATGTAATGATAGGTTTTCCAAATTTTTAAATGAACAAAGGATCGTGCAAATTTAGAGAAGAGAAGCTTGAAGGTACACTGTGCCTATTCTTATGACCCTGCTTATTACCCATAACCTTGTTAAAGTTCTTCACCCTGATCTAACAGTAAAACAGACTCTCAGTTTGCGCCTTTGCCTTAGGAATTCTTACCAGGTATAATGTTGTTGTTGAAGGTCCAGGTAACTTTGGGTGTGGGAATACCATTTGCTGCACAATTCAATTCCAGACGTTCCTCCCTGTTTAAGGATACATCTCCAGGCAGCTCTGTAAAAGTAGGGTGGGTGTAGACATTCAGGGTAATGGTCTTGGTGTCACGACCGGCCATGTTGGTAGCCATGCAAGTGTAGCTGCCAGTGTCGTCAGGCTGGCAGAGAATAAAAGAAAATTAGAATTAGGATATCAACAGAAACAATATAGATTAGCTTTATTTGTTACAGCACATCGAAATATCGAAAGATACAGTGAAATGCATTGTTTTGCATCACTGACCAACACAGTCCGAGACTATGCTGGGGGCAGCCCACAAGTGTTGTTATGCTTCTGGTACTAACATACATGCCCACAACTTACTAACATTAACCTGTACACCTTTGGAATGTGGGAGGAAACTGGAGCACCTGGAGGAAACCCACGTCGTCACAGGGAGAAGTTACAGACAGGCACTGTAAAGCTTTATACTGACTCCTACGCTATTCTGCCTCCCTTAGTCAGCACATGAGGAAATCATGAGCTATCAACATTCCTGCTACTCTATTCCCAGAAAGATGGCAATCTGCATCACTGATACATTCCAGAGATACAGTCCAACAGCTCCCGGGCACCAGATTTATGTGGACCAGGAAGCATTACCACATTGCAATTACCATACATCTTCAAAATATGTTGCATCATGTCAGCAGCTGTACCGGTTATAACCAGTAAAAAGCAAAAGAAACGGAAATGGGTGTTGTCTTGCTGACCTCAGGGATTGCTCCAACATTCAATCCTATCATGGCTGATTCTGTACCTCAATCCATTTTCCCTCTTGATTCCCACATCCCTCAATTCCCTATGCATCCTAAAATAAATAGGTGCATTAAAGTACATGTGCTCATCTAAACAATCTCATAGAACCATAAGCATCATTCCACATTCCATGATAAAAGGCAAGACTTTTCTTACTTACCACCGCATTTTCCACAAGGAGCTCTCCTGACGGCAATAATTTATATTTTCCTAATTTGTTCTGCAAGATTTTGCCATCTTTCTGCCAGGTCAGTGCTGGCTCAGGTACACCATCAGCGCTGCAAGGAATTATTATCTGAGACTGCTCAATCGCCACAAACTCAGTGGCAGAGGTGTGCATGGATGGTGGAACTGTAAAAGGAAGATTGTGTAAATCGTAACTTCACACTGGGAGCATCATGAGACAAAGACTTGTCCAAAACCTTCATACACACTGATATCTCCTTTCCAACTTTTGTGACTCTATTCCATAAACAACATTTTTCCCAGTTCATAGTCTGTCTACAGTACACTATGAACCCTATGGAATGAGAGTGTAGTTAGGAGATGAAAATGCATATCACTTTCTAGTAGATGATTGATAACTTGACACTTGATAAGTTTCTTTCTGGCTTTTGTGCAAGTGATTACCTCTCTCTCAACCTCATGGCTGAGAACTTCTGTTCATTTAATCTCTGTTACCCTAGAGCTGAGCTAGCACATGCTGTGCTAGTCAGATAGATCCGATCAACTAGGATGGGGGATCTGCAGTCGAATCAGAATGAGGTTTCACCATTAGACTAATTTCCCCAGTGTTTGGCAATCTACTTATGCATTTCAAATACTCTGTCGATCAGATGGGGTAAAAATCTTAAGTCCATTGTAGAGTCTGGGAAATGCAGACTAGCTGAACAATGCTGGAAAAAGTACAGTGTACATTTGACTTTAGTTTGAGTCAGGAGAAGAATTAACATTCTTACTGTTACAACAAAAGTAATTTTAAAGTTAGGAGCTTTTGATTGGTGTGCTTCCGGCGATTACTTCAAAGACCTCTTGGTAACTCTGTTACAAGCACCGACAGGAGGAGCATGCAGTTAAAGAAATCCAACTGATCTTAAAGATGAGGATGTTGACATAGGTAACGTAACACTTACTGTGAACCGTTAAAACCATGACTGAACTGCTGGAACCTGCAGAGTTGGCTGCTGTACAGGTGTATCGACCAGTGTCCTGGGGTTGGGCAAAGGCAATCTGGAGGGCTCCTGTGCTGAGGATCCTCTGGCGAATGCTCTCGGAAACAGGATGTCCATCTTTGTTCCAGGTGACTTCGGGATTTGGGTAACCCTTGGCCTCACATACCATAGTGACGGGTTTATCCAAAGTAACAACATAGTTTGTTGGGTGTGCCATTATGACTGGAGGCACTTCAAAAGGAAAGTAACTTAGTCAAAGGTACATCTAAGCAGATTAATAAATACTTAGGCATTGCATTATATATTCCTCCAAAACTTATGGTGAAGACAGTGTTAATTAAGAAGCAATCATGGGACAACATCAAAAACATGTTACCTAGCAGCAGGATTTCACAAGGCCAATGAGACCTACTTCATTATGCGTTAAAGGAGATCAGCCTGAGCAAGTCTTAATAAGGTAGTTGCAAATAACTAGGTTATGTCATCTGCTTTTCTGGTTCTCCTTTAGATCTTCCACCCAGCCCCCCAGTCAAACTCCTGATCATTGTCTAACCCTGCCTATCTACTAAAAGCATCTGACACCCACCATCTGCAGACCTAATCCATCTTGACAACCTCACCTATCAATCCTTGGCGATCAGTCCGAGGTCAAACTGCAAACCTCACTGTTCCCATCTGTAACCATTGATTTAAACTCTGCCCCAGTCCCCCCTTTCTCCTTAGCACGAACCCATCAGTGACAGCCAATTCCGCATCTTCATGACTCCCAGAATGGCCACTCTTCCTGTGACCCAATGAGTCCAACTCGCGTACTCCACCACACTGGCCTCAGTGTTACCACTCCCTCAGTCACTGTCCAGAAGCAGAGCATTAAATGGGCTGGCACAAACCATTTACTTAATAGTCCTTGACAGACACTGACCCATATCCAGTAATACCAGGAGGAAGGGTTGCTAACTACTTCAGGACAGCAGAGTGGTGCAGCTGGCAGAGACGCAGGTTCAATCTTGACCTCAGGTGCTGTTTGTGTGAAGTCTACATCTTGTTCTGTCATCACAAAAGCTTTCTCCCTACATGTTTCAGCTTCCTCTCACATCCAAAGTGCTAATTGTTTATTGTAAGACCACCCAAGTGTGCAGTAAAGTGGTAGAATCATGTGAGGAATATGGGGACCAACATCTTAGGAACAGCTTGATCTCCTCTGCCATCAGAATTCTGAATGGTGTGTGTGTATATATATATATATATATATATATATATATTACAATGTACTGCTGCTGCAAAACAACAAATTTCATAACATATGTCAGTGCTAAGATCAAAAGACCATAAGACATAGGAGCAGAATTAGGCCATTCAGCCCATCGAGTCTGCTCCACCATTCCATCACGGCTGATCCTGGATCCCATTCAACCGCATACACCTGCCTTCTCGCCATAACCTTTGATGCCCGGACCAATCAGGAAACTAATAACTTCCATCTTAAATTTACCCACGGAATTGGCCTCCACCACGGACTGGCAGAACATTCCACAGATTCACTACTCTCTGACTACAGAAATTCCTCTGTACCTCTGTCCTAAAAGGTTGTCCCTCATTCTGAGGCCGTGCCCTCTAGTTATGTATACCCCCAACATAGGAAACATCTTCTCTACATCCACCCTACCTAGTATTTTCAACACTTAGTAGGCTTCAGTGAGATCCCCAAGCATCCTTCAAAATTGCAGTGAGTAATAAAGCTGATTCTGACGGTAGGAAGCAGGATTAATGTAGGATTAGTGTACTTAGGTGACTGGTGTTCAGGCAGATTCAGCTAGATGAAGCGGCTGTTTCTACATCTCTGTGACTGTACTAATGAGACTAGATTGCTATGCGGAAGAGACAGGTTGTGCAGACAATTCCACAAATTAACCAGGGTATACTATCTCTGTAAGCTTCAAGAGAGCAAAGGGCTGTGAACGTCCAAGTTGCGGGTAGAGATGGAGAGAAGCAGAAGGTTACGTTGCCCTGTGTGCTTGTTAACTATCCACAAGTACAGTACATTATTGGCAGTATAGGAATGAAATAGGTTCCATTGTAGGAAGTGATTATCTTACAAATCATCAGCAATTACTGCAGCTGTGTCAGAAGAACTTGTTTGTTTACACAAGGTATTTCATGTTAAACTATGATTAGGTGGTTTCAATAACAGAAGCAGATAAGCTTTGATGTTTGAATTTTCCCTTTGGCAATGCCATTGTTTTCTGAATTTGTTATTCACTTGGTATTTCCCTACCAAACAAAATTCCATTTTAAACTAACCCTACTGTAATTCCAGAAGTTGCATCTGACCACCTGGAATTCAGAAATCATAACATTTTGATACGTTGGAAATTGTACCAGATAGCTGACAGAGATACCAGCAGGAAAGGAAAACAGAGCTCGTGTCTGTTGATTCAGTCCTGGTGTGAGAGCGGAAGTTTGGCAAGGTTTGTTGTTAAATCAAAGGAGAAGCTGCACTGGTCATTGCTTAAGGCCAGCAGGTTTACTGCACTGCGAGAGGAACACTGTTGTCAGCCCAGGTGACCAGCCCTGTGACCGCAAGCTATGCCTTATACGGCTGCAGGTAGATTGAACCTAAAGTAATCCTGCGTATACATGGGGTCCAGGTCACAGAGTAAATTGTTGGAAGGGAAGGGTATTGTAGAGTCTGCTGTTAGGCCAAAGACAACTTTTATTTCTCAGTAAAAGGTATTTCACAATGGAATAATGAATCCTGGTCTTCTGCTAGAAATTGTGACTCAGGCCTTCTTCACAACTGGTGGTAATTCAATTACTGGCCTGTTGCAAACGTGAGCAGCTGAGAAAAGATTACTGTCTTATAGTGTGTTACAAAAATTATTAAAGTGAATGACAAGATTACCTGTCATTTGGCTCAATGTTAAGAGTTCAGAATTTACAGAGCAACTTACCCTGCACTCTCAGCCTAATCTTTCCCAGCGCTGTGCCAGATGGGTTCTGTGCAACACACATGTACGTCCCAGTGTCTTTCACTGCAGCTCGTGCAATCTGAAGACCTCCATTGAGTAGGACAGTGTAAGCTCCTACTGCAAAGACAAAATATTACCTTAAGAACCACTGGATGAAATCATGCTAAGCAATGATAATAATTCAAACAAGAGAAAATCTGCAGATGCCGGAAATCCATGCAACACACACAAAATGCTGGAGGAACTCTTAAAGCCAGGCAGCATCTATGGAAAAGAGTAAACAGTCGACATTTTGGGCAGAGACTCTTCAGCCTGATGAAAGGTCTCAGCTCAAAACATCAACCGTCCACTCTTTTCCATAGATGCTGCCTGGCCTGCTGAGTTCGTCCCGCATTTTGTGAAGGATAGTAGATGTCCATTCAATTTTTATGAAGAAATGTTACTAATTCATGGTAGTTCAAAGTAAGGATATAGAAATGAAGTGAATTATTTGCCTGATGATTTCAATAGCCTTACTACTTTCAGAATTTAGTAAACTTCAAAGTTTTATTTGGAATTAAGAAATGATGATGACTACTTTACCTGTGGTGTCAATACTAATGCCTTCTTTCTGCCATGTAATTGTGGGGTTTGGGTTTCCAGTTGCCTCACATGGAAGAGTAATAGGATTATTCAGAATCACCTCCAGAGTGCTGGGCTGAGGTTGAATCACAGGAGGTTCTAGATGTAAAATTGAATCACATTGATAAAGAACCATAAAACTTGCAACCAATCAAAAAGTAAGGTCACTCATTTTCAATGTTTAAACTTCAAAGCCAAGATAAAGAGCACAAGTCTGTTCTAGTGCTTCTCAGTACTTTCCACTCCAAACTATATTTGTTCTAATTGCAGATCAAGTCAATCAAGTTTGTGATTCAGAGTTTTGGAAATTGCTGTCAATTTGTATAGAACCATAGTTTATGTTCTCCCTCAAGGTAAATGGAATGCCAAGGCTATCCTGGTGCATTTCAAAATCAGATTATGATAGCATAGCCATGAGGTTATCATTGAAATGCCACGGAAATGATAAAGCCTGCCGTACACTCTGGTGGCCATTAATGAGGGCACTGATGTCATGGATCAATGGCTTGGAAAGGAAGTGTGGATTCAAACAAGCTTGCGGTCCTTCTGAGCAAGACTTTAAGTGCTGTCGAATGCCCAAAACGTTTTATGAATTTTGCATATTATGTTGAGTACTTTATAAAGTCATACAGACCCTTTGGCTCACTAATTACAAAGTCGCCCAGTAATTACAAAGTCAAGTTTATTGTCCAATACACAAGCACATGTATGCACAGGTGAAGAGAAAAACTTACTCTGCACAGCATTACAGGCACATGGCATATATAAGCATCATTCACAAGAAAAACATAGAGTAAGCATAAATTATACACAATAAAACACAATCAGAATAAAACAAAACAAAGCCGATTTTAATGCAAAATGGTCAAAGTGTTGCTAAACTGTAGTGAAAAGGTTTTACCAGTTGGCTCAACAACAAAATGGTTGAAGAGGAGTTGTCATTGAACCTGTTGGTGTGGGATTTACAAACTTAAGGGGCTGGAAGCTTAAAATTCCTGGCTACAGGGTTCTCATGTGACACAGAGGAGTAAGAAATGAGACAGCAGCCATATTAATTCAAGAAACAATCTGTCAGATGGAATAATATTTTACAAGGATCATTAAATAAAATAAGATGGGTTGAACTAAAGAATCAAAATAAGGGAAATAGACTGTTGAGAGTGTATTGGGAAAATAGAAGTACAAATCTGGTACACTACAGTAGCAATATGTGGGTGAATTCAGTCATTCCAATATTAACGGAGATATAACCAGTGTAAATGATAGAGGACACAGATTTCCAGAATTGCATTTATGACAATTTCTTTTGCACATTCAACAAAGTAGCTGGGTGTCAATTCCAGATTTAGTTTTAGTGAACAAATCTTGTAGGGTGAAAGGAATATTTGTGCAGATACCAAGAACCTAATTCCAATTTAATGCAGCAGAAAGCCCAGAGACTATAAGGATAAGGGGAAGGCCTGTAAAAATAAAATAGGTAAAAAAAAGACTCTGTAAGTGTGTAAAAGATAAGAACTTAACATGCATGGCTTGTTAGCAATCAAAAAGGTAAGTTCAGTAAGGTGTTCGGACAGGTACTTAGATAGGACAGATATAAGGGGTTACAGGCCTAATACAGATGGCCACCATGACCAGTACAAGTGTTGTGACTGAAAGAGTCAGTTTCTGTGCTGTGTGTTTCTCTGATCTTATAATCATTAACTAATACTTAGCAGCTGTCTTTACAAAAGATATGGATAATACCAATGCTGTAGATAAGGAGAAAGAGTGTGAAATATTGGACAGATAATGCCTTAAAAAGAGAAAGTATTACTGGGATTAGCATCGGGAAAAGTGGATAAGCTTCTAGTTTTGAATGAAATACATCTCAATCAGCTAAAACAAAGAAGAGAAGAAACTGTAGGGGAAGGGATAAACTAAGAAATTTGATTCAATCTGCTTGTTTAATTATCAGAATGTATTCTGCACAACAGTAAACATTAATTTAGGAAAAAATAGATTAATTGAGGACAGGCTACGTTATTTTGTTCAGGGAAGGTCATGTCTGACCAAAGTCACAGACTGCCACTGCTCAGATGCAGGCTTTTCTTCCATTTCATCGCTAATATGATGAGCTGATAAGTGAGGCTTTGGAGCTGCTCTGGGCTGTGGATCTGAGGACTCATTCTTGGTTCAGAATGCTGTTGTTTGCCTCAATTGTTTGCATGGCTCGTATTTCTTTGTCTCTTGCGCATTGAGTGTTGTGGTCCTTTATTTTTGTTTTTACTTTTTTTTTTAATTGGATTCTTTAAACTAGAATGGTTGGGGGGTGGGAATCAAATTAAAGCGGCTAGGTGTGAGGAGGTTAGATCACAACAGAGGGATGGGAACCAGTGCAGAGAGACAGAGGGGTGTAAAGTGAGTGTAGAAGCAAAAAGTACAAAGGGGAAAAGTAAAAGTGGCAGGCCGACAAATCCAGGGCAAGCATTAAAAAGGGCTAAGAGAGTTGTAAAAGAGCGCCTGAAGGCTTTATGTGTCAATGCAAGGAGCATTCGTAATAAGGTGGATGAATTGAAAGTGCAGATTGTTATTAATGATTATGATATAGTTGGGATCACAGAGACATGGCTCCAGGGTGACCAGGGATGGGAGCTCAACGTTCAGGGATATTCAATATTCAGGAGGAATAGACATGAAGGAAGGGGAGGTGGGGTGGCGTTGCTGGTTAAAAAAGAGATTAACGCAATAGAAAGGAAGGACATAAGCCGGGAAGATGTGGAATCGATATGGGTAGAGCTGCGTAACACTAAGGGGCAGAAGACGCTGGTGGGAGTTGTGTACAGGCCACCTAACAGTAGTAGTGAGGTCGGAGATGGTATTAAACAGGAAATTAGAAATGTGTGCAATAAAGGAACAGCAGTTATAATGGGTGACTTCAATCTACATGTAGACTGGGTGAACCAAATTGGTAAAGGTGCTGAGGAAGAGGATTTCTTGGAATGTATGCGGGATGGTTTTTTGAACCAACATGTCGAGGAACCGACTAGAGAGCAGGCTATTCTGGACTGGGTTTTGAGCAATGAGGAAGGGTTAATTAGCGATCTTGTTGTGAGAGGCCCCTTGGGTAAGAGTGACCATAATATGGTGGAATTCTTCATTAACATGGAGAGTGATGTAGTTAATTCAGAAACAAAGGTTCTGAACTTAAAGAGGGGTAACTTTGAAGGTATGAGACGTGAATTAGCTAAGATAGACTGGCAAATGACACTTCAAGGATTGATGGTGGATATGCAATGGCAGGCATTTAAAGGTTGCATGGATGAACTACAACAATTGTTCATCCCAGTTTGGCAAAAGAATAAATCAAGGAAGGTAGTGCACCCGTGGCTGACAAGAGAAATTAGGGATAGTATCAATTCCAAAGAAGTAGCATACAAATTAGCCAGAGAAAGTGGCTCACCTGAGGACTGGGAGAAATTCAGAGTTCAGCAGAGGAGGACAAAGGGCTTAATTAGGAAGGGGAAAAAAGATTATGAGAGAAAACTGGCAGAGAACATAAAAACGGACTGTAAAAGCTTTTATAGATATGTAAAAAGGAAAAAACTGATAAAGACAAATGTAGGTCCCCTGCAAACAGAAACAGGTGAATTGATTATGGGGAGCAAGGACATGGCAGACCAATTGAATAATTACTTTGGTTCTGTCTTCACTAAGGAGGACATAAATAATCTTCCAGAAATAGTAAGGGACAGAGGGTCCAGTGAGATGGAGGAACTGAGCGAAATACATGTTAGTAGGGAAGTGGTGTTAGGTAAATTGAAGGGATTGAAGGCAGATAAATCCCCAGGGCCAGATGGTCTGCATCCCAGAGTGCTTAAGGAAGTGGCCCAAGAAATAGTGGATGCATTAGTGATAATTTTTCAAAACTCGTTAGATTCTGGACTAGTTCCTGAGGATTGGAGGGTGGCTAATGTAACCCCACTTTTTAAAAAAGGAGGGAGAGAGAAACCGGGGAATTATAGGCCGGTTAGCCTAACGTCGGTGGTGGGGAAACTGCTGGAGTCAGTTATCAAGGATGTGATAACAGCACATTTGGAAAGCGGTGAAATGATCGGACAAAGTCAGCATGGATTTGTGAAAGGAAAATCATGTCTGACGAATCTCATAGAATTTTTTGAGGATGTAACTAGTAGAGTGGATAGGGGAGAACCAGTGGATGTGGTATATTTGGATTTTCAAAAGGCTTTTGACAAGGTCCCACACAGGAGATTAGTGTGCAAACTTAAAGCACACGGTATTGGGGGTAAGGTATTGGTGTGGGTGGAGAATTGGTTAGCAGACAGGAAGCAAAGAGTGGGAATAAACGGGACCTTTTCAGAATGGCAGGCGGTGACTAGTGGGGTACCGCAAGGCTCAGTGCTGGGACCCCAGTTGTTTACAATATATATTAATGACTTGGACGAGGGAATTAAATGCAGCATCTCCAAGTTTGCGGATGACACAAAGCTGGGTGGCAGTGTTAGCAGTGAGGAGGATGCTAAGAGGATGCAGGGTGACTTGGATAGGTTGGGTGAGTGGGCAAACTCATGGCAGATGCAATTTAATGTGGATAAATGTGAAGTTATCCACTTTGGTGGCAAAAATAGGAAAACAGATTATTATCTGAATGGTGGCCGATTAGGAAAAGGGGAGGTGCAACGAGACCTGTGTGTCATTATACACCAGTCATTGAAAGTGGGCATGCAGGTACAGCAGGCGGTGAAAAAGGCGAATGGTATGCTGGCATTTATAGCGAGAGGATTCGAGTACAGGAGCAGGGAGGTACTACTGCAGTTGTACAAGGCCTTGGTGAGACCACACCTGGAGTATTGTGTGCAGTTTTGGTCCCCTAATCTGAGGAAAGACATCTTTGCCATAGAGGGAGTACAAAGAAGGTTCAACAGATTGATTCCTGGGATGGCAGGTCTTTCATATGAAGAAAGACTGGATGAACTGGGCTTGTACTCGTTGGAATTTAGAAGATTGAGGGGGGATCTGATTGAAACGTATAAGATCCTAAAGGGATTGGACAGGCTAGATGCGGGAAGATTGTTCCCGATGTTGGGGAGGTCTAGAACGAGGGGTCACAGTTTGAGGATAGAGGGGAAGCCTTTTAGGACCGAGGTTAGGAAAAACTTCTTCACACAGAGAGTGGTGAATCTGTGGAATTCTCTGCCACAGCAAACTGTTGAGGCCAGTTCATTAGCTATGTTTAAAAGGAAGTTAGATATGGCCCTTGTGGCTACAGGGGTCAGGGGGTATGGAGGGAAGGCTGGGTTCTGAGTTGGATGATCAGCCATGATCATAATAAATGGCGGTGCAGGCTCGAAGGGCCGAATGGCCTACTCCTGCACCTATTTTCTATGTTTCTATGTTTCTATGTTTCTATGTTTTTGTGTTTCTTGCTCTGTGGCTACCTGTGAGCAAGCAAATCTCAAGGTTGTATAATTTTTACGTTCCTTGATAATAAACGTACTTGAATCTACTCCATGCCAGCCTGGTCTTCTGCCTAGTTTCCTCTATCTGCAACTGGATCATATCCCTCCATAACCCTCTCGTCCATGTACCTACCCAAACTTCTCTTAAATATTACAATTAACCTCACATCTATCACTTATGCTGACAGCTTGTTCCATCCTCACACAATCCTCTGAGTGAAGAAGCTCCCCATCATATTTCCCTTATACATTTCACTTTTCACCCTAAACCTATGCTTTCTAATTCCAGTTCTACTTAACCTGCAAACATTTACCCTTCCTATAACCCCCATAATTTTGTATACCTCAATATGATTTCCCCTCATTCACCTGTGCTCCAGAGAATAAAGACCAACTTGACTGATTTTTTTTCAGAAAGTAAGAAGTAGAGTTGATGAGAGGAATGACTGTAGTAGGTCAAACGGATTTCAGTGAAGTTTTTGACTAAGGTCAGCATGGCAGAGTGGGCAAAAAAGTTGAAATGCATAGGATTCATGGGAAATTGGATTCAAACTCTGCTTAGGATAGTGGTTGAGTTGTGCTTTTGTGACCGGAGGATTGTTACCAGTGGGTTCTACAGGTCTCAAAACTAGTCTCTTGACTTTTATTGTGGGGAGAGGTATATGCAGGGGGCACGATCGAGAAATCTGTAGCTGACCCAAAGTTTAGCTACACACATCAAAGTTGCTGGTGAACGCAGCAGGCTAGGCAGCATCTCTAGGAAGAGGTACAATCGATGTTTCAGGCCGAGACCCTTCGTCAGGACTAACTGAAGGAAGAGTGAGTAAGAGATTTGAAAGTGGGAGGGGGAGGGGGAGATCCAAAATGATAGGAGAAGACAGGAGGGGGAGGGATGGAGCCAAGAGCTGGACAGGTGATTGGCAAAAGGGATATGAGAGGATCATGGGACAGGAGGCCCAGGGAGAAGGAAAAGTGGGGGGGGGGATCCCAGAGGATGGGCAAGGGGTATAGTCAGAGGGACAGAAGGAGAAAAAGGAGAGTGAGAGAAAGAACGTGTGTGTATATAAATAATGGATGGGGTAGGAGGGAGAGGTGGGGCATTAGCTGAAGTTAGAGAAGTCAATGTTCATGGCATCAGGTTGAAGGCTACCCAGATGGAATATAAGGTGTTGTTCCTCCAACCTGAGTGTGGCTTCATCTTTACAGTAGAGGAGGCCGTGGATAGACATGTCAGAATGGGAATGGGATGTGGAATTAAATTGTGTGGCCACTGGGAGATCCTGCTTTCTCTGGTGGACAGACCGTAGGTGTTCAGCAAAACTATCTCCCAGTCTACGTCGGGTCTCGCCAATATATAGAAGGCCACATCGGGAGCACCGGATGCAGTATATCACCCCAGCCGACTCACAGGTGAAGTGTCGCCTCACCTGGAAGGATTGTCTGGGGCCCTGAATGGTGGTAAGGGAGGAAGTGTAAGGGCATGTGTAGCACTTATTCTGCTTACAAGGATAAGTGCCAGGAGGGAGATCGATGGGGAGGGATGGGGGGGACGAATGGACAAAGGAGTCGCGTAGGGAGCAATCTGTGGAAAGCTCCCCAATCGATGGGGAGGGAAAGATGTGCTTAGTGGTGGGATCTCGTTGGAGGTGGCGGAAGTTACGGAGAATAATATGTTGGACCTGGAGGCTGGTGGGGTGGTAGGTGAGGACCAGGGGAACCCTATTCCTAGTGGGGTGGCGGGAGGATGGAGTGAGAGCAGATGTGTGTGAAATGGGGGAGATGCGTTTGAGGGCAGAATTGATGGTGGAGGAAGGGAAGCCCCTTTCTTTAAAAAAGGAGGACATCTCCCTCGTCCTGGAATGAAAAGCCTGATCCTGAGAACAGATGCGGCGGAGACGGAGGAATTGCGAGAAGGGGATGGCATTTTTGCAAGAGATAGGGTGAGAAGAGGCATAGTCCAGAAAGCTGTGAGAGTCAGTAGGCTTATAGCAGACATCAGTAGATAAGCTGTCTCCAGAGATAGAGACAGAAAGATCTAGAAAGGGGAGGGAGGTGTCGGAAATGGACCAGGTAAACTTGAGGGCAGGGTGAAAGTTGGAGGCAAAGTTAATAAAGTCAACGAGCTCTGCATGCGTGCAGGAAGCAGCGCCAATGCAGTCGTCGATGTAGCGAAGGAAAAGTGGGGGACAGATACCAGAATAGGCATGGAACATAGATTGTTCCACAAAGCCAACAAAAAGGCAGGCATAGCTCAGACCCATGCGGGTGCCCATAGCTACACCTTTAGTTTGGAGGAAGTGGGAGGAGCCAAAGGAGAAATTATTAAGAGTAAGGACTAATTCCACTAGATGGAGCAGAGTGGTGGTAGAGGGGAACTGATTAGGTCTGGAATCCAAAAAGAAGCGGAGAGGTTTGAGACCTTCCTGATGGGGGATGGAAGTATATAAGGACTGGACATCTATGATGAAAATAAAGCGGTGGGGGCCAGGGAACTTAAAATCATCGAAAAGTTTAAGAGTGTGAGAAGTGTCACAAACATAGGTAGGAAGGGATTGAACAAGGGGGGATAAAACCGTGTCGAGGTATGCAGAAACGAGTTTGGTGGGGCAGGAGCAAGCTGAGACAATAGGTCTGCCAGGACAGGCAGGTTTGTGGATCTTGGGTGGGAGGTAGAAACAGGAAGTGCGAGGTGTGGGAACTATAAGGTTGGTAGCAGAGGGTGGGAGATCCCCTGGGCGGATAAAGTCGGCGATGGTGTGGGAGACAATGGCCTAGTGCTCCTTAGTGGGGTCACGATCGAGGGGCAAATAAGAGGAGGTATCTGTGAGTTGTCGCTGTGTCTCGGCAAGGTAGAGGTCAGTGCGCCAGACTACAACAGCACCCCCTTTATCGGCGGGTTTAATAATAAGGTTAGGATTAGTGCGGAGGGAGTGGAGAGCAGAGTGTTCGGAAGGAGTGAGGTTGGAATTGGAACAAGGTGTGGTGAAGTCGAGACGGTTGATGTCCCGTTCGCAGTTAGCAATAAAGAGATCCAGGGCAGGCAGAAGACCAGAGTAGGGGTGTCCATGAAGAGGAGGAGGGTTGAAGGCGGGAGAAGGGATCATCGGTGGGGGTGGAAGAGTCCTTGCCAAGAAGTAGGCTTGGAGACGGAGACGGCAGAAGAAGAGTTCCGCATCATGGCGAACACGGAACTCGCTGAGGTGTGGGCGAAGGGGGACAAAAGTGAGGCCCTTACTGAGGACAGAGCGTTCTGCCTCAGACAGTTGAAGGTCGGAGGGGATGGTAAAGATCCGGCACGGATGAGAGCTGGGATCAGAGGGGGGAGTTCAGCTGTGTGCTTCATAGGAGAGGGAAAACTTTTGACTGAGGAAGGAGAAAAAATTATCTAGTCAACTGTGCAGAAAAACGTAATTAGTCTAAATGCAACAAAGAAATATAAAATAAATGAAATGGTACTGGGAAGTGTAAAGAAATCGAAAGCCATTGGAGTGAAGCAACTGGACAGGGAAATAAGATGGATATAAAACTTCAGAACATAAGAATACAGCAGTATGCAGAGGTGTTTTGGCCCCTCAGGCCTGCCCTGTACTCACATGTCTCCTTTGTGTCAGTTCCCCATCAGCCTCTCTTCCCTGACTGTTCAAAATTTTATCTACTTCTCTTTTACATATCCTAAAAGATCTAGCCTCTTCAAACCTCCAGGGTAGAGAATTCCAGAGGTTCTTCATGCTCTGCAAGAACAAATTCCTCCACACCTCAGTTTTTAAATGACCAACGACTAATCTTCTAACTATGTCCCATTGTTTGAGTTCCTCAATTGTGACAACATTTTGATATTTATCCTTTCATGTCAGCAGGAGTCTTGTGTGTTTCATTAAGATCACCTCTCAAGGAGAATCTTAAAAGGAGGAAAGATGGATAGGGGAGCAGTTTCACAGAGAATTCCAAAGTGTTGGCAGCTCAGAGTAAAGCTGCCAATGGTGGGTTTGATCTGGAGATCAGATTTGGAGGAGCACAAATATCTACAAGGTTTGTAAAGCTAGAGGTTACTGAAAAAAAGGCCAGGAGTGATATCACATACAGATTTGAAGGCTAGGATGAGGATTTGAAATTTCAACTTGTACCTATTGAAAGCCATGAAACATAAGCGCTGATTGAGACTGTATGAGTAAGAACCTGGGTGAGAGTATCTCTGACAATCTCGCTTCCAGACTGGGAGGAGGTATGATGGCCAGAATTTGGTTGAACAAGTTAAACCTACTTTTCAATAGTAGATAAAACTAAGGCCAAAGTTAAGAGTCCTAAGAGTAAGTAAAAGTAGAGAGTGTTCTGAAATGTGACTATTAGCTCAGTCTAAAACCAACTGGAGTTGCAAATAGTTGTTCTTTCTTGAAGAGCTATATGCTTACAATATGTTTGATTTCAAAATTATGCAATCCAACAAAGAAAAGCAATGCAATAAACTCCCGGTGACTGGAGATTCTTATACAACTGATTAAATAGTCCCTTGAATGATTGAGTAAATTGGCATGACTGTGATATTGGGAAGGAATAGTGATGAAAACAAAAGTAATTTACTTCACAATGAATGGTGTTTTAATTCCTGATCATGGAAATAAAATTGTGTAAATATAACTACCTACCTTGCACACGGAGATTGACTTGCCTACGTGCAGAGCCAGCAGCATTCTTTGCAATACATGTGTATCTTCCTGTGTGATTGAGCTGGGCAGCACTGATCTCAATTGTTCCTGAATTAACAAGAAGTTGTGGTGAAAGAAAAGCTAACTGTACAATAATAATATATTTATAGTTTACTTGTTGTACAATAATAAAGATCTGTCACAAGCCAAAAGGTGCCTACATGTTAAAGTAATCAGAAAAGTAACAAAATAATTAAAATGGATAAAATCTTCCTTAAAATTTAAAGTCAATGAAAATATATTTTTACTTGCAGGCTGACTTAATCTCTGCGGTGTGTCTTTATATAGGAAAATATCCTTAATGTCCTTAGTATTCCGCATGCTCAATTTATATGATCTTCCATTCAAAAGCCTTGGTGTTTCCATACTAGGTTATGATGTAGCCAATCAATATATTCTCCATGTATAAACTTTATGCTTAATATTGGCTGATAGCTCATTCCCAGTGGTATCGCAATATTAACCTTGAATTCATTGTCAGCAAAAACTGATTGTAGACTTCAAACAGGGGAAGTCAGGGGAGCTGCACCAATCCTCACTGAAAGGTCAGTGGTGGAAAGGATGAACAGCTTCAAGTTTCTGGATATCAGCATTGCAGAGGATCTACCCTGGGCCCACCATGTTCATGTAATCACAATGAAGGCACGCCAGCAGCTACACTTCATTAGGAGTTTGAGAAGATGTGGTATGTCACCAAAGGCAAATTTGAACAGATGTACTGTGGACAGCACTCTGACTGGTTGCATCATCCCCTGGTATGGAGGCGCCAATGCACAGAATGATAAGAGGCTTCAGAAGTTTGTAGACTCAACCAGCTCTGTCACCGGCACGAGCCTCCCCACCATGAAGACATCTTCAAGAGGCAGTGCCTCAAAAAGGCAGAAAGACCCTCACATCCAGGACATGCCCTCTTCTCATTACTACCATCAAGCAGCAGGTACAACATTGCAGCTTCTTGGCAAACAAAGAATGGATTCTTATTTTTATTCTGGCAGATTATCAGTTCTTATATATAGAAGCTTACTTTTCTCTATCTTTCAGGTATTGTACCCCTCCATAATTTCCAGAACTTCAAGGAATCTGTTCACACTATTACCTGTGGAGAGAATGAGATAGCCTTCTCCTTGTGCTGGCAGCCTGACCCCATCTTTGGTCCAGTGAATCCTTGGTTCTGGGACACCAGAGGCAGTGCAAGTAATAACAGCTGGTGTCAACCGTGTTACCAACAAATCAGTCGCCTCATCAGCAATTGAAGGAGGAACTAAACAGAAAGTTCAAGTTCAGTTTATTGACATTCAACTGTACACATGTATACTGCCAAGCGAACCAATGCTCCTCCGGACCAAGGTGCACAATACAGTACATATAATTCACACATGCAATACAAAGTAATATTGCCAACATTAAATTAAGAAATAATAAGGTGCATTTACTACACAAGTTAAAAAACAAACAGTATAATACTTCTGCCGCCTCATATGTGATAAGATCTGGGTGGTGGCTGGGAGTTCAGCAGTCCTCTCAGCCCAGGGGAAGCAGCTGTTTCTTCATTCTAAAAGTCCTTGTCTTAATGCTATCATACCTCCTGTCTGATAGTAGAGGATCAAAGAGATTGTTGAATGGATGGGAAGGATCATGGACAGTGGCAAGGGCCCTGAGTAAACAGCACTCCTGATAAATATCTCAGATGGGTGGAAAAGAGACTCTGATGATCCTTAGGGCCAATAGTTCTACTTGAGCTGAATCAATCAAACACAAGAAGAACAACTGGCACTCTTGTCAAGAGGCATTTTATTGGTAGGAAAAATAAGTAGCTTTGATATTAATGAACCCAACTTCCAAACAAAAACCACTCAACACTAATTTTTCAGTTTTTACTTGAACATGAGTGTGGCAGTTACCCATGAGTTGGAATGGAGATGATCTTAACCTGAAAAATGCACATGAACTAACACAATCAAAGACACATACACACACAGTTACAGATGTCTTTTTATTCCCATCCACATTTTAAACCAACTAATACAGTTTAATACATAGCTAAGGAGTTGGTGTAGGAGGGAAGGCATAAGATATTTGGATTGTTCCAGGAAGGTGGGACCTGTACAGAAAGGGCGGCTTGCACCTGAACTGGAGGGGGTCAATATTCTAGCGGGAAGGTTTGTTAATGCTGCACGGTGGGGTTTAAACTAGAGTTGCAGGGGGATGGGAACCACAGCGCCAGAACAGTTAATGAAGAGGTTGTGGAGGTAGATATTGGCAAGACCTCAGGTAGAGTTAGGAATCAAAAGGTTGAGCATGGTGTGACCAGTGTCCTGAGCTGCCTATATTTCAATGCAATAAGTATCATATGAAAGGCCGATAATAGTGCTGATGATGAGCTAGCTGGTTTACAAACAGAGGCAATGTGTAGTGAGGGGAGGCTGTTGATAGGGCAACATTGTAGTCAACAGAATATGTCGCAATGTAAAAGGCGGACAAAATTGAAAAGGTTGAATACAGGACTGAAGGTGTATTTCAATATGTGCAGATTATGGAATAAGGTAGATGAACCTGCAGCACAGTTCCAAATTGGCAGGTATGATGTTGTAGGTGGCTGAAAGATTATAGCTGGGAGCTTAATATCCAAGGGTATACATTGTATCAAAAGAATAGGCAGGAAGGCAGAGGGTATGGCGTTACCCTATGGTAAAATATGAGATCAAATCATAAGAAACAGGTGACATAAGGCCAGAAGGTGTTGAATCATTGCGGTCAAAGCTAAGGAACTGCAAGGGTGAAAAGACCCTGGTAGGAGTTGTATACAAACCTCCAAACAGTAGTAAGGATATGGCCTACAAGTTACAATGGGAGATAGAAAATACATGCCAAAAGGACAATGTTACAATGGTCATGTACTTTAATATGCAGGTAGATTGGGAAAATCAGGTTGGTGTTGGATTACAGGAGAGGCAATTTCTAGAATGCCTACGAGATGGCTTTTTAGAGCAGCTCATGGTTGAGCCCACTAGAGATCAGTTATTTTGGATTGGGTGTTGTGCAATGAACCGGAACTGATTAGGGAGCTTAAGGTAAAAGAATCCTTAGAGCAAGTGATCATAATATGATCGAATTCACCCTGAAACCTGAGAAGGAGAAGCTAAAGTCAGATGTATCAGTATTAGAGTGGAATAAAGGGATTTACAGAGGCATGAGAGAGGAATTGGCCAAAATTAATTGGAAAATAACATGGGCAGGGACGATGACAGAGCAGCAATAGCTGGAATTCTGGAAGGAATTTGGAAAGCACAAGATATATACATCCCAAAGAGGAAGACGTAATCCAAAGCAAAGATGACACAACTGTGGTTAGCAGGAGATGTCAAAGCCAACATAAAAGCCAAAGAGAGGGCATATAATAGCACAAAAACTAGTGGAGAGTTAGACGATTGTGAAGCTTTTAAAATCAACAGAAGGCAACTAGAAAAGTATTAAGATGGCAAAGATGAAATACAGAAGTAAGCTAGCCAATAATATTAAAGAGGATACCAAAAGTTTCTTCAGATACATAAAGTGTAAAAGAGAAGCGAGAGTGGATATTGGACTGCTGAAGAAAGGTGCTGGAGAGGTAGTAATGAGGGACAATGAAATGGTGGACAAACTGAATAAGTATTTTTCATCAGTTTTCACTGTGAAAAACATTAGCAGTATGGTGGAAGTTCCAGGAGTCAGCGGGCATGTGTGTGAAGTTACCATAATTAGAGAGAAGGTTCTTGGGAAATTGAAAGATTTGGAGGTAGATAAGTCACCTGGACCAGATGGTGTACACCCCAGAGTTGTGAAAGAGGTGGCTGAAGAGATCATGGAGACATCGGTAATGATCTTTCAAGAATCATTAGATTCTGCAATGGTTCCAGAAGACAGGAAAATTGCAAATGTCACTCCACTTTTCAAGAAGGGAGAAAGTCAGAAGAAAGGAAACAATGGGCCAGTTAGTCTGACCTCAATGGTTGGGAAGATATTGGAGTCGATTATTAAGGATGAGGTCTCAGGGTACTTGGAGGCACATGATAAATTAGGCCATAGTCAGCATGATTTCCTTAAGGGAAAATCTTGCCTGACAAATTTGTTGGAATTCTTTGAAGAAATAACAAGCAGGATAGACAAAGGAGAATCAGTTGATGTAACGTACTTGGATTTTCAGAAGGCCTTTGATAAGGTGCCATATATGAGGCATTACAAGGAAGTTTCTTGCATGGATAAAGCAGTGCCTGATTGGCAGGAGGCAAAGAGAAGGAATAAAGGGAGCCCTTTCTGGCTGGCTGCTGGTGAATACTGGTGTTCCACAGGGGTATATGTTGGGACCAATTCTTTTTATGTTGTATGGCAGTGATTCGGATAACGGAATTGATGGCTTTGTTGTAAAAGTTGCAGACAATATGAAGAGAGGTGGAGGGGAATGTACTTATTTTTCTACAAAAGGACTTAGACAGATTAGGAGAATGGGCAAAGAAATGTCGGATGGAATACACTGTCGGGAAGTGTATGGTCATGCACCTTGGTAGGAGAAAAGAAAGGTTTGACTATTTTCTAAATGAAGTGAAAATTCAAAATACTGAGGTCCAAAGGGACTTGGGAGTCCTTGTGCATGCTTCCCTAGAGGTTAATTTGCACATTGAGTCTGTGGTGAGAAAGGCAAATGCAATGTTAGCATTCATTTCAAGAGGACTAGAATATAAAAGACAGGATATAATGTTGCAACTTTATAAAGCACTGGTGAGGCCTCGCTTGGAGTATTGTGAGCAGGTCTGGGCTTCTTATCTTAGAAAGGATGTGCTGAAACTGGAGAGGGTTCAAAGGAGGTTCATGAAAATGATTTCATGATTGAATGTCTTGTCATATGAAGAGTGTTTGATGGCTCTGGGCCTGTATTCACTAAAATTCAGAAGAACGAGGGGTAACCTCATTGAAACCTATTGAATAGTGAAAGGCAAACATGAGGAAATTTGTTAGTCCTGACGAAGGGTCTCGCCCAAAATGTCGACTGTACCTCTTCCTATGGATGCTGCCTGGCCTGCTGCGTTCACCAGCATTTTTGGAATAGTGAAAGGCTTTGATTGAGTGGATGTGGTGAGGATGTTTCCTATGGTGGGAGAGTCTAGGTCCGCACCCTTAAAATAGAGGGGTGTCCTTTTATAACGGAGATGAGGAGGAATTTCCTTAGCCAGAGAGTGTTGAATCTGTGGAATTATTTGCCACAGGCAGAGGTGGAGGCCAAGTCTTTATGTATATTTAAGGCAGAAGTTGATAGATCCTTGATTGGTCAGGGCATGAAGGGATACAGGGAGAAGGCAGGAGATTGGGGCTGAGAGGAAAATTGGAACAGCCATGATGAAATAGCAGAGCCGCTTCGATTCTGCAGCTCTATCTTTTGGTTTTATGGTCTAATTAACCAACCATTTTTCTAAGTATAGCAATAAACATTAAATCG
Organism: Mobula hypostoma; assembly: GCF_963921235.1. Taxonomy (NCBI): domain Eukaryota; kingdom Metazoa; phylum Chordata; class Chondrichthyes; order Myliobatiformes; family Myliobatidae; genus Mobula; species Mobula hypostoma. Next base: position 48,467,504 of record NC_086108.1, on the reverse strand, counting down.
CAGCAAGTTATTAACTGAGGTAAATGATTCCAATAGCAACAGATGGAATTCCATACTGAGAGGTTATTTGTATCAATGGGACTCTGCATATTTTATGCAACAGGTGATGTGACCTGATACATGAGTGTACAGAGGAATATAAATTCAGCAGTATTTGTGAAGGGAAGTGGAGAGTGGCCATTCCCCCTTCATGTACATCTGGATTGATATCAAAACTCACAATATATTTTTTTCAGAGTAAAGAATTGACTAACTTACTTTAATAAATTGTGGTTCCATTAATATTACTATGGGTAATACAGTGGATTCCACTTAATTGGCCATTGGCTAATTGGAGCAGTCACTTATTTGGGACAACTCTTAAAGGACAAAAACTAATTGAGAAAATTGCAGGGATTCCTTTCATTTATTTGGGACACTTTGCCACTGGAGACTGTTGCCGTATAAGTTCTAACTAGCACCAGTCACGTGCTCTTCTGTGGCTGTTAGATGCTACACTGCACTTAGAGTGATCAGTTGTTTAATGGCATCAGTAATGTGTGTATTGTGCATTAAAAAAGTGATTTTTTTTGTCAGTGACAGTTGACGAGGAATAAGCAGCAAGACAATTCAGAACTGTTTTTCTCACTGTCCTTTCAAACATTCAGGCTTGGAGATACCAGAATCGTCCAGGAGTGAAAATTAAATGATTTCACTACTTCAACAAGTTAGGAACTATAAAAAATTTGAAGGCATCAACAGTCATGCTGAATGTTACAATTAAAGTGAGTATTTGGAGAATGCAGTCATTGGTAACATTGTATGAAGTCAATCCATTATCTGCACTTGGTGTCCGTAATGATTTTGCTCATTGTGCATTAGGGATGAATTCTTCTATTGATTACTATTAGGCACTAATACACAGTTTTATACTGTAGTACTATTGGTAGTGTTCTAATTTGTTCCATTATTTAATTTAATACATAATTTACTACTCAGTTTGTCCTTTTATACCATTTTAACTGTTTCCATGAGACTTCGACCAATTATGGCAGCGGCTTAACTGTGCCAAAATGTTCTAATCCTGATGTGTTGCAATTAACCCGCAACTACTCTAGTTATTAAAAGTAAATAGGTTGTCAGCTGTGTTAAAATAAAGCACAAAAGCATGCATTAAACAGGATGAAGCTGTAAGTATCATGCTCTCAAAGTGAAAAATCAGCTGCAACTTAACTTGATAATACCCACCTTGTACAGTAAGCTGGATGGCTTTTTGATCTTCTCCAGCATGGTTCGAGACTTTGCACTCATAACGTGCCGTGTCTTCCACAGTGGGTGAGATGATTACAAGTGAACCAGAGGAAAGCAGTCTAATGCAAAGATATTAAAATAGTTAACTCATGATAAATGTTTTCTTTTATCACATTGTTTTGGTCCACTGCCTAACTGAATCCTCCTTCAATCAGGAAAGATGGGTAGCCTAGGCCTAGTTGTAGTCTCATCCAACCTCTGTGGAAAAAGCCTGCTTTATTTACCTTTCCTGTACTCCTCATAATTTTGTATACCTCCATCAAATCTCCCCTAAATCTTCTACATTCTAGGAGTAATGTTCTAACCTATTCAACCTTTCCTATAACTCAGGTCCTCAAGTCCTGGCAACATACTTGTAAATTTTCTCTGCGCCCTTTTAATCTTATTTATATCTGCTTTTCTTTCTCTATGTACTGATTAAAGAAACTTACCTGAACACATTTGACAAACTTTTTCCCATCCAGTTCTTTTACAGTATTCCATTCCCAGTCAGTATGTGGAAAGCTCAAATCACCTACTATCACATAAGGCTTCTTGCAACAGTCTGCCATCTCTCTACACATTTGTTCCATTAAATCCCATGAACTGTTGGGTGGTCTATATACAATCCTATTAATGTGGTCATACCTTTCTTATTCTTCAGTTCTGCCCATAAAGCCTTACTAAACAAGCTATCCAGTCTGGTCTGACTGAGCACCGCTGTGATATCATATAGCATTTTTTATATAATGAAGTAATATAGCATTTTTTTCTTACTGCATTAACAAAAGGACAGAATTTTTCACAGAGTAAACACAAAAGAGTCTTCAGCTGCTGGAAATCAAGGGTAACACATACAACATGTTGGAGGAACTCAGCAGGTCAGGCAGCATCTATGGAGAGGAATAAACAAACAACATTTCAGGCTGAGACTCTTCATCAGGACTGGAAAGGAAGGGGAAGGAACCCAGAATAAGAAGGTGGGGAGAGGGGAAGGAGTACAAGCTGGCAGGTGATAGGTAAAGCCAGGTGAGAGGGAAGGTAGACGAATGGCGGAGGGGAGGATGAAATGAAAAGCTGGTCGGTGATAGGTGGAAAAGGTAAAGGGCTGAAGGAGGAGGATAGGAGAGGAGAGTGACCATGGGGAAAAGGGAAGGAGGAGGGGTACTGGACGGAGGTGATGGGCAGGTGACAAGAAGAGAAGAGGTAAGAGGGGAGCAACAATAGAGAATGAATGAAGGGGGAAGGGAATAAAGTACCATTCACTGGAGAAATTGATGATTATTCTGTCAGGATGTTCAAGGGTATCCTCCAACCTGAAGACAGTAACACTGAATCACCATTCTGGTTCCCTCTTACCCCTTCTCCTCTCCTCATATGCCTATTACCTGCCTATGGTGTTTCTCCTCCTCCTGTTTCTCCCATGGTCCACTCTACTCTATCAGATTCCTCCTTCTTCAGCTTCTCACTTTATTACCCCCCCCCCCGCCCCAACACCTACCTTCGCCCTCACCTGGCTTCACTTATTACCTGTCACCTCTTCTTTAGTATAAACTTCCAGTTTCAGGAACAGTTTCTTACCACCCACCATCCGACTTCTGAATGGACAATGAACTCATGAACACTACTTCAATTTTTCCATCTCTTTTTGCACTAGTTAGTAATAAAAATTATAAATTATGATAAGGACATATAAAAATAAATTATGTATTTCAATTGCTGCAAAACAACAAATTTCACAACATATGCCAGTGATATTAAACCTGATTCTGATTCAGATTCAGTTCAGCAAATGATTATTTTGTCTTACGAGTGTAAGGACCGATGTGAAAATAATAAAAAACAGTCAATCAAACAAGGGCAAATTTATCGTCATTGCCTTTCTGAGAAGTTGCTGAGTTCTTTGAGACACTTTGAAGCTTCTGAAAAGAGACTGGATTGGCTGAGTTTGTTTCTCCTGGAGCAGAGGAGGATGAAAAGAGATATGAAAGGAATGGGGGACATACTGTAGATAGGAAGCAGGATTTCACCACAGCAGGATTATCTGAAACCAGACAACAACATTTTCAAGGGATCTTTGGAAGAATCTTTTCACCCAGGATGCTGGAATATGAAACGCACTACCTGAGTGGATGGGTAAGGCAGGTGCTCTCACACATTCATAAAGTACTTCGATGAGCATTGAAACAGCAAGGCACTGTAAGTTCTAGATGAAATGCTGGATTATAGATAGGTGGTTGGATGGGTGTAGTGAGCTGAAGGGCCTGTGACTGTTTCTTATGATTCCATGATTTTATAAATTATAAATCATTATTTTCAGGACCACGAGGTATAATCACCTGTACATATTCTGATTCTGATCAGTGCTGAGTAGGCGTCCATTTTTCTTCCAGCTGACTGTTGGCTTTGGGATACCAGAAGCTTCGCAAGCCAGAGTGGTCTGCACATTGACTAGAATGGTGATATTGTTGAGGCCAGGAGCAATGGATGGAGGAACTGGAAGAAATCATGGAAAACTGACTTGGACAAACGGAGCTGTTTAATAATACAATGAATGCTTCAATGGAACTGTGTGGCTCATTTGCACAGATAGATAACAATCTGTAAAGGTTGCTTAGTTCTAATAACGAAACATTACTGATAAGAAATGCGATAGCAATTTAACATAGACAGTACATCCTGTACTGGAAGTGAGCAGGACATATTAAATACCATATCTTCTGCTTCTTTTGAGCAGTGGTGGTTGGTGCATTGAAAGTAAGAGAAGGTAATTAGCTGGAGACACATTATGTGGTGCACATCCAAACTGAAAATAGACGATTCAGCTCAAGTAACATTTGTGGAGAGAGAAAAATGATAACCTTTCATCTTAGTGACCTTTTATAGGAACAGTGTAAACTATGTGCCAGAAAATGAAGCATCATTCGTAAATGGGTCTGAAGTGCCTGATGAACAAAAATCAAATTTAACAAAGAAATACACATGATAAGGGTGGTATTGCAATTAAGGGGCTTAGGAAACTCATTCTATTCAAGAAGTAAAGTTTATTTGCTCATGTGAAAAATTCTTCCCAATGTTTTTAATTGTTTACAATTATTTGGAAAGTAGCAGGTCTCCTGAGATTCCTCAGCCTGTTCTAGTACAAAATACAGAAGTTGATCTTCCCTGTGAGAGCAGAAATGTGGTATTGAGATGACAGAGCAGTGCTGGGGGACAAATGCTCTATTCCTGCTCCTATTTTTAGCATTTCTATGTTAATCTAAAAGCAGACAAAGATAAAATAAAATGTGCATTGCATGGGATTCTGCCTCACATTATCAACTGATTTTACAATGGGGTGTCACAGTGGTTTAGTGGTTCGCACAGCAGCTCGGGGCGTTGGAGTTCAGAGCGCAGTTCCGGCGTCCTCTGTAAGTGAGTTTGTACGTTCCTTCCTATGTGTGCATGGGTTTTTCCCAGGGTGCTCCAGTTTCCTCCCACAATCAAAAGATTTACCGGTTAGTAAGCTAATCAGGCATTGCAAATTGTCCCGTGATCAGCCTACGATTAAATCGGTGGGTTGTTGGCTGGTGCAGCTCAAAGGTCCATTAGGACTTGTTCCAAGCTGTAACTCTAATAAAATAACTTAACTGAAGACACTTATAGCTGATGTGACTTCAAAAGAAGCAGCCTGTGAACGCAGCCGGCCAGGCGGCATCTCTAGGAAGAGGTACAGTCAACGTTTCAGGCCGAGACCCTTCGTCAGGACTAACTGAAGGAAGAGTGAGTAAGGGATTTGAAAGTTGGAGGGGGAGGGGGAGATCCAAAATGATAGGAGAAGACAGGAGGGGGAGGGATAGAGCCAAGAGCTGGACAGGTGATTGACAAAAGGGATACGAGAGGATCATGGGACAGGAGGTCCGGGAAGAAAGACAAGGAGGGGGGAACCCAGAGGATGGGCAAGGGGTATATTCAGAGGGACAGAGGGAGAAAAGGGAGAGTGCGAGAAAGAATGTGTGTATATAAATAAATAACAGATGGGGTACGAGGGGGAGGTGGGGCATTAGCGGGTTAGAGAAGTCGATGTTCATGCCATCAGGTTGGAGGCTACCCAGACGGAATATAAGGTGTTGTTCCTCCAACCTGAGTGTGGCTTCATCTTTACAGTAGAGGAGGCCGTGGATAGACATGTCAGAATGGGAATGGGATATGGAATTAAAATGTGTGGCCACTGGGAGATCCTGCTTTCTCTGGCGGACAGAGCGGCCACACATTTTAATTCCACATCCCATTCCCATTCTGACATGTCTATCCACGGCCTCCTCTACTGTAAAGATGAAGCCACACTCAGGTTGGAGGAACAACACCTTATATTCCGTCTGGGTAGCCTCCAACCTGATGGCATGAACATCGACTTCTCTAACTTCCGCTAATGCCCACCTCCCCCTCGTACCCCATCTGTTATTTATTTATATACACACATTCTTTCTCGCACTCTCCCTTTTCTCCCTCTGTCCCTCTGAATATACCCTTTGCCCATCCTCTGGGTTCCCCTCCCACCTTGTCTTTCTTCCCAGACCTCCTGTCCCATGATCCTCTCATATCCCTTTTGCCAATCACCTGTCCAGCTCTTGGCTCCATCCCTCCCCCTCCTGTCTTCTCCTATCATTTTGGATCTGCCCCTCCCCCTCCAACTTTCAAATCCCTTACTCACTCTTCCTTCAGTTAGTCCTGACGAAGGGTCTCGGCCTGAAACGTCAACTGTACCTCTTCCTAGAGATGCTGCCTGGCCTGCTGCGTTCACCAGCAACTTTGATGTGTGTTGCTTGAATTTCCAGCATCTGCAGAATTCCTGTTGTTTGCGTTTTTAAAAGAAGCAGCCTTCTATTTTGAAAGTGAAACCTCCCTGTGCATAGGTTCAAGACCTTTAACAGCAAATCAGATAGGATCCAAGATGCTATCAGCAATTTATGCCAATGATTTGAAATGCATTTACCATAGATCTGTACATCAATTCTCTTACGAGCTGTTCCTGCTGCATTGGTTGCCATACATAGATAACGGCCTGTATCTGTTACTTGAGCTGAGCCAATATGCAATGAACCATCCTCTGAGAAGGAATACCTGGTTTAAAAAAAAGAAACAGGAAGTGCATCTAAATAGGGCTTCTCTTTTGTCTTTTCATTAGTACCTGTGCTTCAGGACCAATTAGTTACTTGTAGATTGCAGCAGCAACTGTGCATTTTCTGGTTTAACATTTTGCAGAGTTTACAATCCCACATAAGGTCTTTGGTTAACAACTGCTGTCCAGCTAGATGTACAAAAGACTAGCAGGATATAGATTTAAGCAGGTGGTTTTCAACACGATGTGAGCATTTAAGTAGAGGCAATGGGCTGTGGATGGCAGGAACATGGTCGTGCCTCCCAAATGGTAATCCAAAAGTCTCAGCTATCATTTCGGAAGGGCCAGGCTCAAATCCCATCATAGTGGATTAAGAATTTGACAAGTTAAATTGTATTGTTACAAATCTGGAAAAAAGCTTGATATCACAGTTGTTACTAAAAGCTAATTAGTTTGGTCACAGTCTTTCAGGGAGTAATTATGTCACCGTATACGGCCTGGCCTTCGTGTAATTCTGTTGGCCAGGTGAGTAGAGCTGAAAAGAGCTATCTGTGCACTAAAGTAACCTGAGCTCAGCAACTGGCTTGAGGCGGCCAGAACTGATTTGAATGGGTCTGGCTCTGGGAGAGAAAAAGGTGACATAAGGCACAAATTCTCCTTTGGTGGAAGATTAATGAGCTAAAGTAGCCTTGGGTCAGATCCAATGAAGGGTTGACATAAACTAGCTAGATAAATCAGAAACAATGAAATCAAAATCAAACTGATAAGAAAAGGGGATAAGAATAAAGCATTTTGTATGTCGAAGTTGCAGGGACTGAGGGATGTCTGGGTAACGTGAACTTCACTTCCTGGACATTAGCCTTTTTATTCTCAAGGAGTGTTAGAGAAACCTAGTGGGCATGCACACAGACATTTAACATTGTATGAAGTGCATTCTTGCTTTTAACAAAACTGAATTTAGCTCCTAACTAAATCAGTAAAGGTAACTGTTAGTTAATACATACTCTCTCTGGGTCTAACCAACATTGTTGTGGGCAGTGGAAACTAGGAACAATTCCACACCCACACCAATGCAATTGACACTTCTTTCTCCAGTAACTTTGCAATCCAATAGATCATACAAAGTAGCTACAAGGAATAAGGATTGTGGTCACACTAAATAGACTGCTGTGATACAAAGAGAGTGGGAAGTGCCTGGGACACACTGTCAGGGGTCCTGGGAGAGGCTGATACATTAAGGGAAGCCTAAAGCTTCTGTTTACATACTGGGGAAGGGAATGGCATGTGTATCAAGCATTTGTCTGATGTTAAAAGAAAAGGTGGGATAGATTTTTGCATAGTAGGTGAATTAAGGGTTATGGGGAAAAGGCAGGTAGGTGAAGATGAGTCCATTTGCCAGATCAGCCACGATCTTATTCAATGGCAGAACAGGCTTGACGGGCCAGATGGCTTACTCCTGCTCCTATTCCTTATGTTCTGGTGTTATTGACTGTAATCCTCACAGGATTAATAATTCAGTCTCTTTGTGGTTTGGATTAGTTTGGCTCTTAATAATCCTTTCTTTAGAGTGAGACAGGAAACAGAACTGCACTCTGTTTGACCAGTGCCTTCCAGATAGGCCGGGAGCAGAGGCCACAAGGTATAAAAGCATGCCTACCAAGGACTGACTGACAGGGAAAAGCTGCAAATGATTCCTGAAGTGCCTTATTATTTAACAGAGCTATACAAGGAAGCAAAAAAAGTGTCTGAAACTATAAAAAATATTTGCTCAGCATTTCCCTGGAAACCATCCCCATCACATAAAAAAGAACAAATGCTACATAAGCAATGGTTCCCGACCTCAGGTTGCTTGCTGAAAGAATGGCACCGTCCTTTCTCCAGGTAACTTGGGGAACTGGTAACCCATTCACAACACATTTGAGCAGTACTGGTTGGTTCACGTGGGCAGTCACCATCTGCGGACCTTCGATGGTCGGAGCAACTGCATGTTAAAAGCAACAGAGTATCAGCACCAGTTCAGCATGTTTAAAGGCACATTTGTAAACAATTAAAATCCTTTTTTTTAAAGTGCCTTTTATTTATCATACGTTTTGTATAAAACAGAGTTCCTGCACCTTTAAAATTCATTTTAACTCTTTATACACATAAATTATTTGATTTTACCATTCAGAAAATTATGCCAAATGGGTGTCAGCTTTGCAGTTATGGTAGGCGTTCTCTCGGCATCATGAGAAAGAACATACATAAAACTTGGTGCAGACCATTTGGAATTTCTCAAAATATTGCTTTAGCACTGCCAACCTTAAGAAATGACTTTTGGATTCTGATGATGCAATAGGTTCAATTTCTTGTTAAGCTAAATCTCAAGCCAGTACTCTTATTGTCTTTCCAATGAATCTTTTACAATCGCAGTCGAATTTCATAATTCTATCTACCTCTTCCATGATTACAAATTGTGCTGATAATTGCTGTATTGTAGGAAGCTGGGAAAGATTTGAATGCATATACTCACCGTTCACTGCTACAGTGAACTCTCTTGTCATTTTCCCTGCAACGTTGCTCGCGACGCAGATGTATCCAGCTGCATCGCCAAGCTCCGCATTATTAATCTGAAGGTACCTCCCACTAGACAGGATACGAATACGAGGGGTGGCCTGCAGATTGAAGTAATGAAGCGTTAGCTTTGCAGCTGCTATGGCAAGACGCACGTTAGGCTACATCCACATTAGACCGGAAAAATCTGTAACCGAAGCTTTTTCTCTTCGTTCTGACCCTCCATCCTCACTGAAACGGCGTTTTCCTCCCCCAAAAACAGAGTTTTTCAGAAATGCTCTCTAGAGTGAATAAATCTGAAAATGCCTAATATCTGGTGTAGTGTGTACGGGGTAACCAGCTATTTTTAAAACCGCTGTCATGACGTGCCGGAACAGATGGTGACGGCAGCGCGACATTTCATTGTTTTCTTGAACGCAACCTCCAACACCACAACGACAATATCTGACAATAGATGTGTAACCGTCTAATGTAACATTGTATGGAAATACAAGATAACACTGATGCAGACATGTTTTATACATTTAACAAGGTGCTTTATTAATGTATTGCTTGTGCAAACATTCAATAGATGCAATTGTCACTTTTGCCCAGTAACTTGTTTTATTGCACATGTTAAATACAGCAAAATAATACAGAGACATGGCAAAAGTAAAGGCAAACAAATGAGATAACAGCATATTTCACTTTTGCCCAGTAACAAGCCTTATTGCATTTAGTTGTAGCTGTCATCCCTTTCATTGGTGAAGAGACTATGGTTGTAGGAAATGTTTCTGAACAAACTCATTCCACCGAGATGCAACACTGAGCATCATAGGAAGTCATTCCTGCCTGTGGCCATCAAACTTTACAACTCCTCCCTTGGAGGGTCAGACACCCTGAGCCAATAGGCTGGTCCTGGACTTATTTCCTGGCATAATTTACATATTATTATTTAATTATTTATGGTTTTATATTGCTATATTTATACTCTATTTTTGGTTGGTGCAACTGTAGCGAAACCCAATTTCCCTCGGGATCAATAAAGTATGACTATGACTTTGACTATGACTAAATGTTCACCAAGTCTTTCGTTTGGCAATTTCCTTTTAAGTTTTTCTAGTCTGTAACTGGACAAACACGCACCAAGTCTTTTGTGTGGCAATTTCCTTTTAAGTTTTTCTAGTCTGTAACTGCACAAACGTGCACCAAGTATACTGTTTCCTCTTCACTTGTTTTCTGTGTATCCTGCGCATGCCCATTAGGGGGAGATTTGCCCAAAATATTCGTTCTAATGTAGACGGAGGTATTTTAAAAAAATGCCTGGTGTGGACGCCTATTGTTTTTCAAAATTATCCGGTCTAGTGTGGATGTAGCCTTAGGGAACAAAAAACAGCACAAAATCTTGAAGTGATCAGTAGCACCCAAAATTGAATTTAAAATACTGCTCAGAACAATGGTCTTCCTGGAGCTGCAGACTGGGGTTGAATGCAAACCAGGAAGTAGCTCATTGACCTGAGATGTCTGCATATGTATGAATGCAGCTCAGAGTCAGCAGTGATTAACATTGACTTTGGGTATCTGGAGTGTTGGTGTGAAGAGCTAGGTGTTTGAAAATTTTATGTAATTCAAAGAAAGCATTATGAATGCATTGTAACTAGATAAATTATCCTGCTGTTACCTTTGATCCTTAGCATACAAAATTGTGATTAATATTGGGTCAGGGATCCTCTCTCCAGAGTCACTCCAAATGCTGTCAGCTTGTGTGTGCTGAAGAAAGACTTTTATCTTACAAGCTGCATGTCTCTCTGGTGGCTTTCATTGACAGTCACAGCATTTGGGGGCTCATCTGGGATATGCTTGTTCTGCATTGTGTGGCCAGCAATCTCAGCAGTCTACATGGGTGAGTATTTTTAAGATTAGCAACCATGATTAGATCTGTTCAGGTCAATGGCTATGAGATCACAAAGTATCATGGATACGGCAGAGAGCTGAACTGGTAGATATAATATATGGGACACCAGTGGGGTTTGGGGAACTATAGTAGCAGACTCGTTTGTGAGTGTGTTTGTGTGTTTTTTCACAATAAGTCTGTAACCTTGGTGTAAGAGTTTTAAATGCAAAGGAATACAACAGGCATTATGTGCTCAGATACACACAAGTGGCAGGTGGCAGATTGCAGAGTAGATATTCTGCGGTTTTAAGTATGTACTGTTTAATTATTATCCATCATTTATATTTTTTGTAGTGTGGGAATTAGTGTAAAGATATTTGAGGGAGAGGTTATACCCAATTCATGACCCATTGTGTGGTCAGTGATCTCAGCAGTCTTGACCCTGATAAGCCCTATATCCCCCAGGGAGAAGCAAACCTTTTTAGAGCTGCCCTCACTTAAAGTCATCTGCGGGAAAACAAGAGTTCTGGTGCAAGCTCGAGGAAATGATTGAAATTCATCAGATGCACCCCAAAGGTTTACATGTGTTGGTAAAAGTGAAATGCCCAAGGAATATGTGGTACAGTATGGGCCAGGGAGTGTAGGATGGTACATGGGCAACTGCTGGGAACTCCAGCAATGAAGAGAGATATCACTTGTTTTAGGGGAATGTGAGGTAGGGACTGGGAGGAGGTAAGAGTAACTGGGGAACAATAATGTCAGTGGATCAGAGAACTGATAAGCCTGCCATAGATTTTGCAGAATGTAAGTGTCAAGTGTATGAGGACTATTCATGGTTGGATAATCCAGGGAGGGTTGAACAAGTTTTCCTGAAAATGTTGAAGGAAGGCCTGAGCTCAGCCCACCAGGAAGTTTTACATTTGGCGACAGTGGTGGGATCGACCTACCCAGCAAAAGAATTGAATGGCTTGTCATATGAAGAGTGTTTGATGTCTCTGGGCCTGCATTCACTAGCATTCAGAAGAACGAGGGGTAACCTCATTGAAACCTTTCAAATGGTAAAGGCCTTGATAGAGTGGAGGTGGAGAGGATTTTTCCTATGGTGGGAGAACCTAAGATCAGAGGACACAGCTTCGGAACAGAGGGGTGTCCTTTTAGAACGGAGATGAGGAGGAATTTGTTTAGCCAGAGCGTGCTGAATCTGTGGAATTCTTTGCCACAGGTAGCTGTGGAGGCCAAGTCGTTATGTATATTTAAGATGGAGGTTGATAGATCCTTTGTCGGTCAGGGTGTGAAGGGATACAGGGAGAAGGCAGGAGATTGGTGCTGAGAGGAAAACTGGATCAGCCAGGATGAAACGGCAGAGCAGACTCGATGGGCCAAATGGCCTAATTCTTCCCCTATACCTTATGGTCTTACAGGCTGGGAAGATACATCAGAGGGAGAAGAGAAGTGATAAGGCGGGTCCGATGGATGCAGCTGCTGTGATGTCAGGGGACTTGCTTGGTGTGCTAGCAATTGGGCACCTAGCAAGGAACTGCAGGAATAGACGTGGAAAGGTAAAGAAGATAATTTGTTATAGCTGTGGTCTCTCAGGTCACAACTGGAAGCAGTGGCCTGGAAAGGGCAGAAGGTGTGAAAATCACTCACTAATGCAGGCAGAACCAACAGCAGTGGCCTCTTTTCGATTTGACTGCTGACTAGATTATAGAGCTGGTGAAGTCAGCATCCAGGTCAGATAAACGGCTAGTGGCAGCTTTGATTGCCAGTGGTGGTCATCCATCGATGTACACAAGAGGTTTATTGGGGGGGGGTGGCAATGTGATATGTAGTGGACACAGGGTCATCAGTATCGATGCTATCTTAGATTTGGGAAAGGGAGAAATACAGTGGAAAAGACAGGAACAGCGAACGTCTATGATCCACAGACCAGTCAACACAACTCACAGAGAGACAGCAGCCCCAAGCAGGGGTAGGAGGTGGAACAATGATTGTGAATCATGTCAGGAGCTCCCAAGAGTTGGGGCCAAACACAGTGAAGAGCTGTTGGAAGTTGTGCAGCTGCCTGCAGAGGTAGCAGCAATTGAAGTAAAGACACACCAGAAAGGGGAGAGTAAGATACAGAAAGGGAGTGAATGTGCAGATCAATGGACAAAGATAGCAACAGAAGAACATGAATGACAGAAATTGAAGAGGAAGAAATTACTGGAGCCACATTAGTAAGACCATATGGAGATGTGAAGGACCATAGTAATCAGTTTAATGCATTGAGGGACAGAGAAAACAGCAATAACATATTGCTGATCAGGGCAAGCTGGGGGGGTGGGGGGGAGGATAGTCCTCCCACAGCCAGGTGGCCAAGTCATGGTGAGAGAGCTGCCTGAAAAGGCAGGGTTTTCTCCCAGATGGATAGGACCACAAGTGGTACTTCTGACAAATGACACCACGTTTGTGTGCAGACCTGACAAGCTAGCCCGGGGAAACACTGGACTCAGGTTAAATCATATGACTCATCTTCTTGTCGCCTCTCAAACAGAGCAAAAAAATAAGTGTTCCCATTAACAGTGTCATTGCAGGGAACCCAAGTGACTAACACCAGCCAGCTGTGTCAGATCTGACCACAGCTGACAGAAGCAGACCCACAACAAACACAGATGTAGAGGACACAGAGAGTGTGACAGCAAGCTGTGAGCAGCGCAGTTACAGTGTAACAAAAACTGAACTCTGTAATGAAGGCTGGCTAGATGATTAGTTGTAGAGATCAGATTAGAAAGATATTGGGGAAAATTGATGGGATGGAATCCGAGTTACAGCAGAGACTTCAGGTTCCACAACTTCGACGGTGTGGCAGACCTGAGAAAGAGAAGAAATTACACACAGTGCCTGAAGGCAGACACCTCAGCCTGAATGGTGAGTGAACACAAATGAGCTTTGTGTGAGTGATTGGGCCAGCCATTGAGTGGACAGTCAGGGGTGAGGTGCTTGCAGCCATTCAAACAGAGATCACCCCAACCCTCCTATACATCAATGAAAGGGTCTGAGAGACCAGTTGCCAGATTCAGTCACATTTTGATCACAGCATGGACTATGAATTGTTGCCTGTGAGCTTGAAAATAGTTAACTTGTTGGTGCCCCTGACCAGAGAGTAACCACTGACAGCCACTGCTGAGTTTTAGCAGTGAAGAGGCGAAGATAAGAACATGATTAATCTGCAATCGGCCAGCAGGGAAGGAGGCAACAGACATACAAATGATAAAGCTGCATTTTAAAGATTGTTGGTAAAACTTCTGGAACAATCTCTGCTTAGAGTCTTGTAGGTAGCATTAGGGATGAGAGCGTAGATGTAAATGCACATGGGGATATGACAGATAATTGAAAAGGGGGCATTTTTGCTGCCCTACTTGTTAGATCCTCCTTAAAATCTGGTGTGTCCTGGAACAAATTTATTTCTGTTCAGGGTGGCCAAGAGGAAGGGATGTTAGGGTGTGTTCTGGCGTTGTGGAATATAGCAAATATTAATTTCAACAACAACAAAATTTGCCTGAAGGTTCTTTAGATTAATTGTTGGAATGGAGAACTGAACCGCAGGGTAGGAATGAACCAACTGGGCTTATATTTTCATGAGTTTAGAAGAATAGAAGGTGGTGTCATTGAAACAGACAAAATCATTCTGAAGCATGGTAGGGTTAACCTGACTGGGTCTCCTATACAGAACCAGGAATTCAAGTCTCAGAATAAGTGACCAGCCATTCAGGGTGGAGATTTCTCCATGCAGAAAACAGTGAAACTATAGAATTCTTAACATATGAGATGATAGTGCTTGACCACTCAGGATGGTCAAGACTGAAGATCTTAGATCTCTTGATTCTTTGAGTATATAAAACTATTTCAATCTCAGTCTTGAACATAGTGAGGAGAGCCAGGAGAGCCCAATAGCCTACTGCTGTTTATATTTCGTCTATTCTCAAGACTCCCAAAATCCAGCTGCAGAATTTGGCTCCTACCTTTAATGATTTGCCATCCTTTAGCCAAGACAGTGTTGGAGGTGGTACAGCATCAGATTTACACTCCAGGGTTATCTGCCCATTCTTGAACACAGCCAAGTCCTGTGGTCCACTTTGACCAGCAATATTTGGTGGAACTGCATCAGAAGTACAACAGCAACAAAAATAAAACCAAACAACAATGTCTAAGTAGATTCCCATGTACTCATAGAAATACAATTTGCTTCAGTTTTTGTAAAATATTAGGGGTATTACATAAAGTAGGATGCTATCAGAATAATGATTTCACAATTGACTTTCCCAGCTTGTATTCCACAGAAACCTAAGCTTGCAGGTGACACTGAAGGAAGAGAAGTTCAGCTCAGAGCATGGCCAAACACAGGATGGTATATACCTCCTGTAAGATCTTCAATTTATTCAAATGTTGGAACAACTCTCAATAGCAGTGTTCTCAAATCGTAGAGTTCCCCAGAATCTGCCAACAAATTCAATTTATCTGTACAGTTTTCCTTTAGAATATTGTAAAAAAAAAATCAGTGTCACAAAAGATGTACAGAAGGGTATCAATATTCAAATTAGCAAATGACAAATGTTATTTTTGGCTGGAAATTCTTTTTCCTCATTTGAGGGCATTGTAACAAGTAGTCATATCAAGAATCTCAAACTATGCAAAATACATCTAGCACACATCTGCTGGTCTACAATGCATTTATCAGATGTAGAATCAGGACTAGGTCAGCCAGAGGGCCTGTTTCTGTGCTGTAGTGTTCTAAATAAGAACTAGAACGAACTTAAAAAGATTATACAAATCCTCAAAGGAGGCAGTAAACAAGGGTAGAATTACAAATTTTAACAGATATTTAGACAGGTGCATGGGTAGAAAAGTTTTAGAGAGATTTAGGTCAAGTATGGACAGATAGGAGTAGCTCAGGTAGGCAGCTTGGTTGGCAAAGGGCCTGTCTCTATGCTGTATAACTCCAGCACTGAATCACATTGTATAGCCATATATTTGATACTTCTTTACATTTCAATGCTGGTGAAAGTCACTGATCAACATCTAGCAGGATTCAAAAGCATGAATCAGATGAGGGACAAGTCCACCTGTACTAGCAAACAGTGAACTTCCATGTCAGCAATCTGACTCAATCTACTCCAGCCTCTGGAAGCCAAAGTTCTGCTTCTTCTTCTCCGTCTTGTTTTATGGCGGTTGGCACCCAGCTTAATGGTGCCTTACCGCTACCTTCTGCTCCGGAGTGTGCAATAGACTTACATTCTAAATCCCTTCACCCAATCACACACACACACACACACACACACACACACACTCTAACCTACATGTTATCCTCCCATCTTTGGCCACCCTAGTACCCTATTCCCGCTTATCCATCATATTCTATAAAAATCCCTGTACCCCTTAAGAAAGCTAAAAATACCCTGACCTGTGCTCTCTCACCTATGCCCAGCAACCCTTTTAATGTGAATTCCTGCACCCCCAAATCCCTTAGATTAATTCTCATCATCTCTGTCTGTATCCCATACTTCCTGCAACTCAGAACTACATGTTCTACTGACTCCTCTTCCTGACATTCCTCACACAATCCTGTCTGGTGTTTCCCTATCATCTTCAATGTTTTGTTTAATGTACAGTGCCCCAGCCTTAACCTAGTCCACACAGTTTCCTCTCTTCTGTATCCACTACGTACCCTAGTACCTGCAACACTCTTTTGTATTTGATATAAATGCCTCCCTTTCCCCTCCCTGTCCCAACTTTCTTGCCACACCTGGAAGCCAAAGTTGAAAATCCTGACTTAAATGTTCAAGCGACCGCGCATTCTTTACTTAAATTCTTTCTGCCGGTGTGGTGAATTAAGTCCAATATCATGTATGGCTAATCAAAATGACACAGTTATATCCATTTGGCATGAGGTTTCCTGTGTTTGGTAAACCCATGAAGGGTCAATGTCTCTGAGTTGCATTGTCATGATGGAAATTGATCTGGTCAGATGTACAGTGAAATTCAGTCAAAAGTTTATGCCACAAGGACAGACAATAAGCTGTATGAGTTAATCAGAGATTCTAATGTCAACAGCCCATCTCTACGGCATGTCCATGTATTCTGTTAACTTACCATGCACCCTCACCAAATATTCTCTGTCATCATCTCCTGCTATACTGGATGCCAGGCAAGTGTATCTGCCTGTATCTTGCACCTGCCATAGGGGAAAAAAAACACAAAAGCCTTAAAATAATCTACATTTATTTAATATTGTTAGGGCCTTTACATTGGCACATGGATGATAGAAAAATGGTGAGCTATGTAGGAGGGAAGAGTGAGATAGATCTTCGAGTAGGTTAAAAGGTCGACACAACATTGTGGGCTCAAGGGCCTGTACTATGCTGTAATGCTCTATGTTTATTGTATCATAGCAACAATAACGGGGAGTGAAATGCCGGACTAAAGTATTGATGTGATAAGCTTTATTCTCACATCACTTCTGTGAAACAGTCACTATCAGATTTATAAAACTTCATTACTTTCCAGTTTTATTGGAGAACCTTGTAGACATAATGAGGAAACCTCTGTGTGCCTGAATAAAAATTGACACAGAGGTACATTAGCAATTCTACCACATAGGTTATAAAACCCAATGTATAAACCATTACATTTTTGAGGACTTCAGTTTTAGAAAACAATTCTTTAAAAATCCTGCATCCTGCCATAAACTGTTCAATATCCATGTGGCTGAGAACTACACACTACAAGGCATGGCCTATCCTTAGAATCATAGACAGCAGAGAGTAGGAGCAGGACATGGCTTTTTATCCCACCAGGCTCCTTACTAATGAAACAGTGGGAGTGAATATAGGCACGGGAATTACAAGAGGAAGGATCTTCATGGGCAGGTCTGGCTCAGATCAGAGAGAATAATTGATGAGGGGTGGGGTGAAATGGAGAAATAGAGTGGGTAAAGGAATATTTAATGTTTGGATCGAGAGAGAGGGGGTGTGGAGAGATGTAGAAGAGAGAGAGAGAGAGGGAAAGAGAGAAAAGAGGGAGAGAGAGAAAGGAGGGAGAGAGAGAAAGGAGGGAGAGAGAGAAAGGAGGGAGAGAGAGAAAGGAGGGAGAGAGAGAAAGGAGGGAGAGAGGGGGAGAGGAGTGGAGAGAGGACGGGAGAGACAAAGTGGAGGAGGAGAGAGATACCAGTGATCACTTGGTCTCAGACCCCTCCCTTTGTTGGTCTCTAGCCCTCCGTCAAATTTTCTCCAGTCTTGCCCTCAAGGGTTCTATTAAATTTTCCTTTTCTCAGGCACACCCAGTGCTTCTCAGATGGGGATCACCAGCAGGGGAAAGCCCTACCTTGAAATATTGCGCCTAACTAGGCACTTCCCCCAAGTGAAACCCACTCCTGCTACTGAAGACAGTCTGCTTCCTAACATCGTGTGGCAGGGGTTAGGGGAGCGGTGCTGTGCGCTGGAAGAGATAAGGGGTCCATTTGACAGTAGATGGGTGGAAGGAGGACTGTGCCTGACATCTAGGGCAATGTGACAGTAGGCTGTGGTTTGAGAAGCGGGAATACTCCTCCTGCTGATGGAGCAGCTCATTGTTTGGGAAGACTTTCCAAAATACACATCGTGTCTGAGAAAACCAGTGTATAATTGCACCTCCTTTTTGGACCTTCAGAAATATTTCCAGAAGTATCTAATATGCCGGATTTTAAAAACTATCGGGATTTGTAAGTTTTATTTCCTCAATGGCGCAAATAGTATTAGTATCTCTCTGTGAACACTAAAACATTTGACGATAACTTATTTAATTACAGTGATAAAGATTATTTAAAGCAGGTCTATTAATGCATTCCTTCTGCAAGCTCTAGTGTTAAAGCAAAGCCTGCAATGAAATATGCAATCATCACATGTCTCCACACTGTTTGCAACTATTACAGAGAAAGAGCCAATTTGCATAGGAGCTTGCACCACACCTGAGCGTTCTCTATTCTCAACACTTCGCCACCACGGAGAACGTGAATGGTGTCTGTCTGAGGCAGTGGTCGTCCATCCTTAATCCAGGTCAATTTGGGAGCTGGGATGCCCGTGGCAACACACTGAAGTTCTAAGGGATTGTTCACCACCACAGAGGTTTCCTCCGCAAAATCAGAGCCATTAATATGAGGTGGATCTGCAATATGCCATAAAATAAAACTTAAACGAGTTTTCTTGAAATTCTGTAAAAGAGTGAAGCAAGTGATCCAATGCATGGAAACTAAGTTTCTTAAACAAATAAGTTAAAAAATCAAAACCGATAATAAAACTAGTCATATGTTTTTAACTTTTCACTCTGTAGGCCAGTTAATCTTCATGCATTGTCTTACCACTGTGACTGGCTTTAGTGTCAAAATTTACCACTTGCCATTTCTGCAGCAGCAGATGATGCAATGGCAACTATCAATGATATATCTGTGAACTCTGACCATGGGGATTTTTCCGTAGAACAAACTTCTGATGTCTCTCTGCCTAGGAGATGGCTGCCTCCATCAATTGCCCATGGCCAGTGCCCAGACTTATTTGCCAGAGCTTTCCTTCATTCGTGGTGGTGTGTTATGTCTGACTTACCAAGCACTTTCAAGCTGAAGTGTTTGCTGACCTCCCCAGCTTCACTGACAGCCACACAGGTGTATGTTCCACTGTCTTCCACCTCCGCTGCAGAAATCTGCAGTGACATTCCCTGGTTTCCAACTGTCATGTGAGGACTCAGCTTAAGAGGTTGTGTTTCTTTCAGCCAGGCTAATGTTGGCATTGGTATTCCATCAGTGATGCATGTTAGGGCTGCTGGATTCCCCTTCACTATCGTGAGGTCTTTGATGCTACCAGCGCCATCCATCCTTGGAGGGACTGCGTTCGGCAAAGAAAACAATGGAAAGTAATGAATCGTTTTGACTCTGCTCATGCAATAACTACGGTGAATGTGTAAACAACAGGAATTCTGCAGATGCTGGAAATTCAAGCAACATACATCAAAGTTGCTGGTGAACGCAGCAGGCCAAGCAGCATGCTGCTTGGCCTGCTGCGTTCACCAGCAACTTTGATGTATGTTACGGTGAATGTGTAGTCTGTGCGGGAGTTTATCCCTGCTTGTCTCATTCAACATTGCAAACATGTTCTTTATACGCATGCTCATAAATAGAGTGGACAGCCAGTGCCTCTTCCTCAGGATGGCCATGGCTAATACCAGAGGACATACTTTTAAGGTGAGTGGAAGAAAGTTTTGGGGAGATATCATAGAGGTAGGGTTTTCTTTACACAAAGAGTTGTGGGTGCCTTGAAGGCACTGCCAGGAATGGTAGTAGAAGCTGATATATTAGGGACATTTGAGAGTCTTGGTTAGGCACATGGATGAAAGACAAATGGAAAGTTACGGACTGTGTCGGCGGGAATGGTTAGACTGATGTCTGGCACAACATCACGGGCCAAAGGGTCCGTACTGTGCTGCCCTGTTCACATATCGATCTGCCATACCCACTAAATCAAATACACACACATAATAAATTCAACCCATGAGACACACGATATTACCCTTGTTCAATAAAATAAATCCTAGGCAGCAGTCCCTGGGTGTCCAGGTGAGCCCAGAGTTTCAAGAAGGCAGGGTGCTGGGGAACCCAAGGGAAGGGAAGAAGACTGTTAAAGGATGCGACCTTTCTGCACAATGGGAAAAGCAGCTGCCACGTGATAAATAGTCAATAATGCAGGATCACTGCCTGTGGCCTCATTGCTGTTCACCCTTACAGCAGTCTCCTGTGCCAATGAAACTGTTCAACGATTCAAATTTGCAATGTAAATAAACTCTTTTCCACAACATATGCTTAGAAACTACAGACTAAGAGAATGCTGTAAAGTAATGCATGATCCCTGTTAGTAAACTCACCATGCACTATTAAGTTGTAATGCTTGTTGTCCACACCAGCTCGATTAGATGCCACGCAAGTGTACGTCCCATCATCTGACACCTGGGCCCGCACAATTCTGTGAAAGAGTGATAGACCATAAAACCATAAGGTAAAGGAGCAGAATTAGGCCATTTGCCCCATCGAATCTGCTCTGCCATTTCATCATGGCTGATCCAATGTTCCTCTCAGCCCCAGTGTCCTGCCTTATAATAATAAATAGTTCTGACTATCTAGCTTCACCTGGATTTGGGGGTTGGGGACAACGGTATTTGTTGTGGTTACATTTTTGGCTATTTTTACCATTGATGCTGCTGACTCAGGTGTCTATCCCACGTCTTTTCATGCAAGCTCCCCAATGGGAATACTTGATTGTTGCTCAAGTCAATTAAGTTAAGCTAATTATCAAGTTCAAATCAGGAAATAACAAGTGTGAAGAGTTCCTTAGGATATGGATTAACCTAAGACTTCCAATTAAACTTGACTTCTGAGCCCAAATATTATTCTTAGGTTATATATTCAACCTGAAATAAAACCAGAATTGCAAACTCAGATCTTTTGGCAAATGGAGATAGAGAGAATCATTTCCAGTTTAGGCAGACATTTTGTACCAGTATCGCTCCTCCTTTATGCTCTAGGAGCTGTCTTTCTCTCCACACCTATCCAGCTGTTTCCACTTTTATTTGAATGCAAAATGGCACTTCAGTGGAACGGTCTGGGCCTGCCATTACACTGACACCCTGTCTGGTGCTGCCTCCTGGAGTGCTGATTTATTGCAGTGCTTGAGGTTATACATGCACAGGTACATAACACTGAAACTTGGCATTAACTTCGGCTACGTACTTGGTGTGACTCCTTGCCCTTCCTACTGTTGTGCTGCACTCCTGGAGTAACTGCCTACCTTCTGCTTGCACTCTCTCAGTAACGAGTCACACCACAGGGTTGACATAGTTAAGCTGTGGTGAGTGATGTAGTTGTTCGGTGATGGGATGTGGGGCTAGTGGCTGCAGTCGATTGGCACGGTGAGATGAGTACAGGCCAGTACTGGGGAACAAACAGCTGGCCGCAGGGTACTCTCTAGACTAGGGCAACTGGACAAAGAAAGAGGGAGGCATTACAATCAGTAGGTGATGAGGGAGATCGTAGGATCTGGTAGTCATAGAGTACCACAGCTTTGACCATAAAGCTGTAAGAAACAAGAGCAGAATTAAGCCAGTTGGCCCATCAGGTCTGCTCTGCTCTTTGATTACAGCTGATTTATTTTCCCTCTCAACTAGGGTTGCCAACTGTCCCGTATTAGCCGGGACATCCTGTATATTGGGCTAAACTGGTTTGTCCCATACGGGACCGCCCTTGTCCAGTATTTGACTGCTACTACTCTGTAATCACCAGAGGGCACGCTTACAGACAGATCCTAGATCTGATACAACAGCGTGTGTGCGTGTTGTATGTGCTGTTGACGCCACGCACAAGTGATTCACCTGTCATCCAATCACAGGTCCCCTTATGCGCATCAGTTGTGTGCTATATTTTGCCAATTCCTGTCAAAACAAAAAGTTTCAGTAACGTCCGGTGTTGTTTGGTTGGTTTGGCATGAGCCAATATGGATAAACCGCCAAAAAAGAAAAGACTGTGCAGCTGTAACAAGCAATGGGAAGGAAAAACGACGTGGGTTAAGCCCGTCAGCGGTGACTCGACGTCGACGAGTCTTTATGCCGTCGGGAATTCTCAATTGGCCATGGAAGTGAGAATGACCTAACTCAGCATGCTTCCACACAACTGCACAAAAAGGCCACACTAGCTAAAGGTGCAAACAATATTGGTGCATTCTTCGTGAAATCTACTGCGGAAAATGACAAAATCGCGGCAAGTGAAGCCTCATATGTGTATCATACGGTTAAAAACGGACTCAGCTACAACAGCACCTACTGTCTTGCTAAGCTCAACGGTGCTTTGTTTAACAACTCAAATGTTGTGAAGAAGATGCACTTGGGAAGAGCGAAAGCCGAGATGATTACAATGAATGTTTTAGGACCAAAGACTGTGCGGGATATTATGGATGATCTGTCCCTGACCGAAGAAGGTGAGCCCACGGACCCCGCGTATTTCTCAGTTGGCACCAATGCCTCAAACAGGGGAGATAGAAAAATGTTTCCAGTGTGCGTGAGATATTTCTCTCTGTCTGATGGAGTGCAGTGTAAGTTACTTGACTTTTATGAAGACAGTATGAAACTTTTATGAAACTGCAAATGGCATACATCAAGCTCTGATGAGCTGTCTGGAAAAGTATGAACTGGATATTAGACACATCACAGCCTATGCAGCAGATAAAGCCAATGTAAACTTTGGAAAACCACACTCAGTTTACTGGTTACTGAGCAGGGCCAACAATCGCATTCTGAAAGCTAATTGCTCAGCTCACATAGCTCATCAGGCCTGCAAACGCGCCTGTGGTCAGCTGTCAGTGGATATTGAGACAATTATTCTCAAGGTCTACAGCCACTTCTCAATATCTGCTTCCCAAGGAGAGGACCTGCATTCATTTTTTGCCTTTGTTGACATTGAGTGGTGTGAAATTCTGCGTCATGTTTGCACACGATGGCTCTCTCTTCATCTAGCTGTCGAACGTCTCCTGCAAAGCTGGCCAACTCTTACATCATACTTCAGGTCCCTTGAGACCTGTCCTGTGGTACTGAAGAGGATTTTTGAGGATGAAGAAAGACTGGAGCTACAAAAATTTATCTGTGCTTTTTCCACGACATGGGGTGTGTTTTTGACTAACTCATAAAAAAGCTGGAGGAAACAAAACTCTGCATCACAGATGTTTACTAGGAAGTCCGAAAGTTCAAAATGAAGATGCTTCAGCGGAAATAGGACAGCTTTTCTGGATACCAGACCAAGCAGCTGATGGACAAACAAGTGCCAGCACAAAGGTTCAAGCAGCAACAGGACTTTGTGAAGTTCTATGACTCTGTCATTACATACATTGATAAGTGGTTTGTTTTTTCACCAGTAAATGTAACGATGAAACTGAAACCAATCGGCCTCTATGAGGAGCTCTCCTTCACTGACCTGGAGCAGGTGGTGGCTGCCCTCAAAATGACAGAGACAGTCAATGTGGACCAACTCTATGAAGAGTTTTGCGCTAGCCGGGAGGAAATACAGAAAGCCAGACAGGATACCACAAAATCCACCAGTGAGAAATGGGTGGCAGTTTTCCAAAACATAGGGAAAGCCAACTTGATCAACATGTTCAGGATTGTCTCATTTGTCCTCAGTGAGCCAGGCTCAAATGCCTTTGCAGAGAGGATCTTCTCTCTGATGACCATGAACTGGTCAGACTCAAGAAACAGATGCAGCACAGAGCTGATCAAAAATGAACTTCAAATATCTGTGAACTGTCACTTGTCATGTAAGGACTTCTCTCTGGCTGTGCAAAAAGACAAAGGAATGCTTGAATCAGTCAAGAGCAGCAAGAAATATCCATGGAAAAAGTAGACTTAGAGAGTCCCTTCCTCTTTTCCTCTTTTGCAGTGATTATACGTCTACTCTATAGGCACGTACAGATAGGGTTATTTGGTGTTATTTCACGTCTGACTGGTAGTCAGATTATGTTCTGTTATAATTTGGTGTTACATTTCGTATATAACACTGAAGATATGTATATATGGTTCATATACTGGATTTGTTTACCTACTCAGGGTTGTTGTTTTTTTCTCTCTCTCTCTCTTTTGAAAAAAATTACCATGTTTACAAATCTGCTAGCTGCCAGCCTCCTCAGTCACTTCATCCTGGGCCTGCACCATACCCACACCGCCGTGGCATGCCACCTTTTGTCCCTTATTTGGGAGTGAGAAAGTTGGCAACCCTACTCTCAACCCCATTCTCTTGCCTATCAAATTCCACCTTAAACATACCTCGTGACTTGGTCTCCACAGCCGTCTGTGGAAATGAAATCTACAGGTTCACCCCAACATCCTACCTGGATAAAAATATTCCTCCTTGTCTCTGTTTTAAAAGGACATCCTTCTATTCTGAGGTGGGGTCTTCTGGTTCTAGACTCTTCCACTATTAGAAGCATCCTCCCTCTGGAAACTCTATCTAGGCCTTTCTATATTTGGAAGGTTTCAATGAGGTCCCCCTCATCCTACTAAACTCACTGAGTACAGACCCAGAGTCATCAAACACAACTCATACATTAACATTTTCATTCTTGGGATCTTTCTTGTGTATCTCCTCTGGAACCTCTCCAATGCCAACACATCCTAGCTTAAATATGGTGCCCAGAACGGCTTATAATACTTCAAATGTGGTCTGACCAATGCCTTATAAGCCTCAGCATTACATCCTTGCTTTATTATTCTAGTTCTCTTGCAATGAATGCTTAAATTGCATTTTCCTTTCTTACTACTGACTCAAATTAAAAGTTAAATGTTTAAGCTTCACTCAAAGCCTATGACAACTGGTTCTAGTCTCACCCAGCCTGAGGGGGGAGACCATCAACACATGGAGTAGGTGCTGTCAGTCCTCAGCAATAACTATCCTTTGGAGTGTAGCCCCGTGCCCCACATCTCATTGCTGAGCAGGCGAACTGCTCACCTGGGCCCACCCAACTGCAGTTTGTAGTCCTCACAGCCAGCCTCTCCATACTAAGCCATGTCAGTGATTCATTGCTTGGCCAGGTTTCAGTACAGAAGTACTGTCGGCAGCACATCATGGTATGTCATCGATGATAGCTCTGATTCCTGAGAAGGCATCCTGAGTGGATTGCAGAGTACCAGTGTAGGAAGTCCAGAAGGTAACCTCAGTGCTCACTTACTGATTCCTAAAGTGCCTTTGTAACCTCTCAGTCTTCAGAATCCTCAGAGTAAATCGAGCCTCAATGAACTGTCTCCAATTCAGGGACCTTTCATCCATCATTAACCATAGTGGACATGGTCTTTTCACATTACAACCATTAGGGAGGAGGTACAGGAGCCTGAAGTCCCACACTCAATGTTTTAAGAACAGCTTCATCGCCTCTGTCATCAGATATCTGAACGGTCTGTGAACCCATGAACTGTACCTCACTATCGGCCTTTTGCACTATTTATTTGTTCTATTTTTATTGTAATTTATGGTAATATTTTACGTCTTGCACTGTACTGCTGCCACAAAACAACAAAGGTCACGACATATGTCAGTGGTAATAAATCAATTCTGGTCCTGATTTCCCGGGATTACCTCTTCAGCCTTCTGACTGGCTTGAAAAGTTCAGATGTGGCAGAACCTAGGCCTCTGACAACCTTGGGTATCCTGCACCAAACGGGCTTTGAATCTTCAGATTAAAAAAATTCAATGAAAAGTCATTGCCCTCCAGAAAACTAACCTCAGAACTTTCCCAGCGGAGAGCAGCCGGATCTGAGATGAAATTGGAAGAGGAAGACCGTTCTTTAACCAGTTCAGCTGTGGAGGTGGGGAGCCAGTAGCCTTACACTCAATATTAATAGAGTTATCCAATATAGTTGTCAGTTCCTGGTTCCCCATCTGATTACTGTGAATGACTGGTGGAACTGGAGAAGAAATGGCATTGATTTATTAGTTGATATCGTGACTTACTACTATATAAATAGATCATATTGAAACCCTGCCTCGTACTTTAACAATTATACTTTAAAACAATTATTTCCCATATCTCTAAGTTTTTAGTTGAATAAATGGTATAAAAGAACTTAAAAATGTTACAAGATATATTGAAAAAGAGAATTAAATACAATTTATGATGATACATTAATAAACAATAAGACACAGATGTACTTTAAATGCATCAAGTTAAATTCAACAGGTCATTAGTTTCATTTCTCATTCTTCCTTTTTCTGAAGCTTCTAATGTTCTAGATGTTGAGGTGACCTGGTACTTCACTCAATGTTGACCTGGTTGTGAGCCAAGTCAGTGAATTTGGGCAAGCTATTTCACTTGGAAGGGTCTCAGCCCAAAACGTCAACTGTTTACTCTTTTCCCAGTTTGGCAAAAGAATAAACCAGGGAAGGTAGTGAACCCATGGCTGACAAGGGAAATTAGGGATAGTATCAATTCCAAAGAAGAAGCATACAAATTAGCCAGAAAAAGCGGCTCACCTGAGGATTGGGAGAAATTCAGTCCAGCAGAGGAGGACAAAGGGCTTAATAAGGAAAGGGAAAAAAGATTATGAGAGAAAGCTGGCAGGGAACATAAAAACTGACTGTAAAAGCTTTTATAGATATATGAAAAGAAAAAGATTGGTTAAGACAAATGTAGGTCCCTTACAGTCAGAAACAGGTGAATTGTTCATGGGGAACAAGGACATGGCAGACCAATTGAACAACTACTTTGGTTCTGTTTTCACTAAGGAGGACATAAATAATCTTCAGAAATAGTAGGGGACAGAGGGTCCAGTGAGATGGAGGAACTGAGGGAAATACATGTTAGTAGGGAAGTGGTGTTAGGTAAATTGAAGGGATTAAAGGCAGATAAATCCCCAGGGCCAGATGGTCTGCATCCCAGAGTGCTTAAAGAAGTAGCCCAAGAAATAGTGGATGCATTAGTGATAATTTTTCAAAACTCTTTAGATTCTGGACTAGTTCCTGAGGACTAGAGGGTGGCTAATGTAACCCCGCTTTTTAAAAAAGGAGGGAGAGAGAAACCGGGGAATTATAAACCGGTTAGCCTGACATCGGTGGCAGGGAAACTGCTAGAGTCAGTTATCAAAGATATGATAACAGCACCTTTGGAAAGCAGTGAAATCAATGGACAAAGTCAGCATGGATTTGTGAAAGGAAAATCATGTCTGACGAATCTCATAGAATTTTTTGAGGATGTAACTAGTAGAGTGGATAGGGGAGAACCAGTGGATGTGGTATATTTGGATTTTCAAAAGGCTTTTGACAAGGTCCCACATAGGAGATTAGTGTGCACACGGTATTGGGGGTATGGTATTGATATGGATAGACAGTTGGTTGGCAGACAGGAAGCAAAGAGTGGGAATAAATGGAACCTTTTCAGAATGGCAGGCGGTGACTAGTGGGATACTGTGAGGCTCAGTGCTGGGACCCCAGTTGTTTACAATGTATATTAATGACTTAAATGAGGGAATTAAATACAGCATCTCCAAGTTTGTGGATGACACGAAGCTGGGTGGCAGTGTTAACTGTGAGGAGGATGCTAAGAGGATGCAGGGTGACTTGGATAGGTTAGGTGAGTGGGCAAATTCATGGCAGATGCAATTTAATGTGAATAAATGTGAGGTTATCCACTTTGGTGGCAAAAACAGGAAAACAGATTATTATCTGAATGGTGGTCAATTAGGAAAAGGGGAGGTGCAACGAGACCTGTGTGTCATTATACACCAGTCATTGAAAGTGGGCATGCAGGTACAGCAGGCGGTGAAAAAGGCGACTGGTATGCTGGCATTCATAGCAAGAAGATTCGAGTACAGAAGCAGGGAGGTACTACTGCAGTTGTACAAGGCCTTGGTGAGACCACACCTGGAGTATTGTGTGCAGTTTTGGTCCCCTAATCTGAGAAAAGACATTCTTGCCAGAGAGGGAGTACAAAGAATGTTCACCAGATTGATTCCTGGGATGGCAGGACTTTCATATGATGAAAGACTGGATCGACTAGGCTTATACTCGCTGGAGTTTAGAAGATTGAGGCGGGATCTTATTGAAATGTATAAAATCCTAAAGGGATTGGACAGGCTAGATGCAGGAAGATTGGCCCCGATGTTGGGGAAGTCCAGAACGGGGTGGGGGGGGGTCACAGTTTGAGGATAAAGGGGAAGCCTTTTAGGACCGAGATGAGGAAAACCTTCTTCACACAGAGAGTGGTGAATCTGTGGAATTCTCTGCCACAGGAAACAGTTGAGGCCAGTTCATTGGCTATATTTAAGAGGGAGTTAGATATGGCCCTTGTGGCTAAAGGGATCAGGGGGTATGGAAAGAAGGCAGGTACAGGGTTCTGAGTTGGATGATCAGCCATGATCATACTGAATGGCGGTGCAGGTTTGAAGGGCCGAATGGCCTACTCCTGCACCTATTTTCTATGTTTCTATGTTTCCATAGATGCTGCCTGGCCTGCTGAGTTCCTCCAGCACTTTATGTGTGCAACTCTGCCGGATCCAGTTTATGGACACATGATGTGGAAAAGATCACTGGAGAGTAGAGATTTTTCAGAAACTTGGCAACAAGATACCGCTGAGGGTCTCTTTGGCTTAATGAAGCTCAAACTTTACTTCAGAACTTCAACCTATGATCCACACAGTAATTCTACAGTGCTTGAAGATATTCCACTGCACGGTATGTGGTTTCTCAGTTGATGTCTGAAGCAAGACATGAACGTTTACTCATAAACTGTATTTAGTTCCCTTTTTCAGTATTTCTTGTGGTCATGATTAACATTGTTCCTTGCATTGTTGAGAAAACAGAGGAGTGTGTCCCATGTCCTGATGAAAGTGACAACTTGGCCAAAATTGTCAGATGTTCACATTGAATTTATCACCATAGCTTTGCTATAAACAGTAGTTGCATACTGTAGCCTATAAAAACAGTTGCTGCTTGCTTTGAAGTAATTGATGATATTTGTGAATAAAATGAAAAAATGGAAATACTTCATTTTGACTTTTTCCATTTGTAACCTGGGGACAACTAAATCATGAGAGCATCACCTCCATTCCAGTCATCTCAGTTCAGACCAGGCACTGAACTTCAGCTCACCTGAATCCTGAATTACCTACTCAGCATCACACGGATTGCATTGGGTGACGTCCGTGAAATCAGTTCAGACCAGGCACTGAACTTTGGCTCATCTGAATATTGAACTATCTACTTAGCTACCTAGGAATCTTGCAGAATCTGTCTCTGCCACTTTTTGTATAGCAAAAACTAAAAGCATAATAGAGAACGGTAAACTTTAAATAAGTTTCATCTCGTCATTGACATTACTCACCATAAACATTGAGGTTAAAAATTCGATCTTCCTCACCAGCAGAGTTGCTGGCCACACAAGTGTATTTGCCAATGTCTGTAGTCATTGTCCTATTAATGTGGAGGGTGCTGCCATTTGAACTCACTCTGGAGGAACATAGTCACACATTATATATAAATCACAACAACAAACTTTTCTTTATTGAAGTACACAATATATAATACCCTCCATGGCCATGCCTGACCTCTCCTGGAGTTGCTGCAATGGAAGCTATTTGGCAGCTGTTTTCACAACAGCTTTGATCACCTGCGTGACACTTGGCGGGAGATTGAGAGCATAGCCACAAGAACTCTACATACACTACAATGGTTAACCTAAGACTAAACTGTTCAGAATCCATTGAGAAATATTTTTAAAAGTACATCAGGGACAAGAATTGCCTGATTGTGTGGATTATGTGAATAAATCTACAACTCAATGATAAGCCTCAGGTGAATTTGTTGTTAGTAATTGCAGTTATATTAATTTGTAAACTACACATCAAGGAAAATATGGAAAATAGGTTTGCAACTAACATTTGAAAAGAATCCTGTGCATTGATTTCAGTTCAGCGTTCAATACCATCATCCAGCAGAGACTAGTGGAGAAACTGTCGCTGCTTGGCCTTAACACTACCATGTGTCGCTGGATTCTGGATTTCTTGACAGAGAGACCACAGTCAGTCAGTGTTGGCAGGAACATCTCTGACTCCATCACGCTGAACACTGGATCCCCACAAGGCTGTGTGCTTAGCCCATTGCTGTTTACACTGCTAACACACGACTGTGCAGCCAGATTCAAGGAGAACCTGATCATTAAATTTGCTGATGATACCACAGTGGTGGGGCTCATCAGCAAAAATGATGAAACAATGTACAAGGAGGAGGTCAAACACCTAGAGAGCTGGTGCAGTGATAACAACTTGATGCTTAATGTCAGCAAAACCAAGGAGATGATCGTTGATTTCAGACGGGCTCAGCCTGAGCACACACCCCCCAGCATCAGCGGCTCCACAGTGGAGAGAGTGGAGAGAGTGGAAAATATCAAGTTCCTTGGGGTGCAGATCTCGGACAATCTCACCTGGTCCAGGAACACCACTGGGATTGTGAAATGGGCCCAGCAGAGATTGCACTTTCTGAGGAAGCTTAAACAAGCATCACTCCCCACTAACATCTTAACTACATTCTACAGAGGTGTGGTTGAGAGTGTGCTGACCTTTTGCATCACAACCTGATACTCCAGCTGCAGTGTTGTCGACAGAAAAGCCTTGCAGAGGGTGGTTGGGGGAGCAGAGAAGGTTATTGGGGTCTCCCTACTTTCTGTCCAAGACCTCTTTCAGAGTCGATGCCTCCAGAAGACTCGATACATCATTAAAGACCCCTCACACCCTCTCCATGAACTGTTTGTTCTTCTGCCATCAGGCAAATGTTACAGGAGCATTAAAACTAAAACCACAAGGCTACTAAACAGCTTCCTCCCACAGGCAGTCAGACTGCTAAATAGCTGCTCTACATGACTCTGCTTTGGACACTTTTAACTTGCACTGGACACTTACAACTTGATTTTAACTGACATGTGGAGGTTGTGTTTTACTATTTATTGTTATGTTTATTATTTAGTGTTGCGTTTGTTATGTTATGATTGCACTGCCCCTGAGAAACACTGTCTCATTCTGCCCTGCAGAGCTGATGTATGGTTAGAATGACAATAAAGTTTTTTGAATCTTGAATCTTGAATCGTTGAAAAGCATTATTATCTCCGGGGCTTGCAACAAAAGACACTTATGCAATAGTGTGAAGACAATCTGAAGTTAAATGGATTTGGTTAGTGTTTCATGAAACTAATTAAGTGTTTGTTCACTTCACATTGTTAGGCTTGTTGAGACCGACAGATAGAATATGCCACAGATCTTATGCAATTGTTTTTTTAGATTCTTGTGTCAACCTTTGGAGTAGATTTCAAGTAAGGTTTAACTTGTTCAGTGCCCTTACTGTGTCTTACACAATTGGGGATGTTTGCTACTGCACCTGACTGTAAAGAGAGAAGTATTGCTCTTCATCTCAAAGTGCAGACATTGCTGATTATGATGAAGGTTGAGAATGAATGGAGATGAAAGGAAATAAGAAATAAGTAAACATAAGTATTTGGTTGAGTCTGCGGTCTGTATATGGCAATTAATATTACATGGTCTGCAAAGAAAAACATGGTGAAAGAATTTACTAATTGCTTCTACAACTTTGAAAAGATTAAAATTTCTAAATTACCTTATTCGTTTATCGTCAGTGTCATTCAGAAGTTTGCTGTCTTTAAGCCACTGTACTGAAGGTCTGGGAATGCCATCTGCAGCACAAACCAGCTTCACGTTTTCACCCTGTAGAACACTGACTTCACTGGGCATCTCGGAACCAGAAATACTAGGAGGGACTGTAACACAGCAGTCAGGAAAACTGTACAGAGCTATCAATCACAATATCAATTCCAATCACATCTCTAAAACTAAACAGTTATGAAATTACGGTGGCTTTCAGAAAAAGGGAATGTTAGTGTGCCGGATACCTTATGCATCACCGCAGCTTCAAGGACTTTGCTTCTTATTTTAGCCTCAGGTTTCTCTCTTTTACATTAAGTTTCTTATTTGCCCTTTGACCGAACTTACTACGATTCTACAGCAATTACCTTGCAATGTTCTGCACAGGTCTATAATTCCTTGGTGGGAAGAATCTGCTTGATTATTCTTGGTTTATTTTATTTCGAGCTGGTATTTGAAACTTTCACAAATTGTAACAATCGATCCAACCTTCCCACTAATCTCTCTATAATCTTGAAAATACATGGAGGATATGCAATGTTTTGCAAAACTTCTTTGACCTGGGGTTCTAAGCAATATCAGCATTAGCTCTATTCTGTTATCATATTTGATTTACAGCTTTTACTCCAAATAAGCACTCAGTCCAATTGTTTCTAATTTCCCTTCAAGTCCCTCAATTATGGATGTGGGAGCCATCAGATTTTAGTTTTTTTTAACAAATATAAATGTATTTGCTATGGAAAACACTATGTTTCTTTTTAAGCAATACACACAAAATACTGGTGGAATGCAGCAGACCAGGCAGCATCTATAGGAAGGGGTACAGTCGACGTTTTGGGCCAAGACCCTTCGTCTGGACTAACTGAAACTCTCACTATCTCTTCTTTCAGTTAGTCCTGATGAAGGTTCTCGGCCTGAAACGTCGGCTGTACCTCTTCCCATAGATGCTGCCTGGCCTGCTGCGTTCACCAGCATTTTGTGTGTGTCGCTTGAATTTCCAGCATCTGCAGATTTCCTCGTGTTTACATTTCTTTTTAACTGTTCAGTAGGAGATTTTCTTTCTACTACTTCATGTTCTCAAGTTTTCCAGTTTTTCAATGTGTTGGAATAAATTGGAATGAATTAGAGAGATTCAGGGACCAAACTGTTCTTTGGATAATTACATCTCCTTCTTTTGTACCTACTCCACTGAGGTGTGTCAAGTCATTGTTCCCTGATTCTTTCCCTTTGTTGCCTAAGCATTGTTATTACTTCAGATGGTCACATTAATGAATTCTCAGGAGAAAAGACATCTAGACTAGAACAAGGTAGCATTATTCCTCTTTTGAAAAGTTACAGAATCAACACCTACATTCTACCGTGTAGTATTTTTAACAGAAGCAGCCAGGCAAATGCTGAGCAACAGCAGATTTAATCAAGATTGTTACAAAGCAAACACCAGAAATGAGGATGGAGAGGGGAAAGTGTGCAGTGAGAGATGAAAGTCTGGGATGAGCTTGGATGCTGAGTCAGGATGATCCAGTTCCAGAGAGGTTTTTAAAACTAGGAGCAAATAATTTGGAAGGTGCATAGGTTGTAGAATGAGGTAAGAAGCATTACGATGCATTAAACAACAAATACCACAACATACTGTGTGTCAGTGATATTAAACCTGAACCGGACTCTGAGGAATGGTGGGGGCAGGTGGTTATTCTTTAGGACTTTATGAAGTTAGAGCTTACATAATGAAAGCAACCTCAGAGAAACTAAGCTCAAAGTTTAAGAAAGTCAAGGTAGAGTGGGGTAGGGGTGAGGTGGAGGTTTAAAGGATGCTGCAAACGTAGTGAAAACAGAGCCTGATCTTAAAATTTTTGATTGTTATCTGTCTGGTTTGGATTGAACAGATAAAAGGTAACTGGACGAAATTAGGTGCCAGGAGTATGTCATGAGCAAGTTCAATTAACCATAATTTTTATTAAATCTGATGCTGTTCTATGTGATCATTATTAACATTAACATGAAAAGGATTGGGAGGGTGAAAGTTGGTGAAGGGTTCTCGTATGTTCTTCGCTCTTGCACTTGCTATACAATTGCCTTTGTTTCGTTCTTCCTCGTTATGCACACAAACTAAGCAAATTGATTATGACAGCAACCAGACTGATATTATGATCTAATGATAAGCTCAAAGCAGAAGGAAAAGTAGTTATAACGCAAACAACAGGAATTCTGCAGATGCTGGAAATTCAAGCAACATACATCAAAGTTGCTGGTGAACGCAGCAGGCCAAGCAGCATCTATAGGAAGAGGTGCAGTCGACGTTTCAGGCCGAGAACCTTCGTCAGGACTAACTGAAGGAAGAGTAAGTAAGGGATTTGAAAGTTGGAGGGGGAGGGGGAGATCCAAAATGATAGGAGAAGACAGGAGGGGAAGGGATAGAGCCGAGAGCTGGACAGGTGATAGGCAAAAGGGGATATGAGAGGATCATGGGACAGGAGGTCCGGGAAGAAAGACAAGAGGGGGGGGTTGACCCAGAGGATGGGCAAGAGGTATATTCAGAGGGACAGAGGGAGAAAAAGGAGAGTGAGAGAAAGAATGTGTGCATAAAAATGAGTAACAGATGGGGTACAAGGGGGAGGTGGGGCCTTAGCGGAAGTTAGAGAAGTCGATGTTCATGCCATCAGGTTGGAGGCTACCCAGACGGAATATAAGGTGTTGTTCCTCCAACCTGAGTGTGGCTTCATCTCCACAGTAGAGGAGGCCGTGGACAGACATGTCAGAATGGGAATGGGATATGGAATTAAAATGTGTGGCCACTGGGAGATCCTGCTTTCTCTGGCGGACAGAGCGTAGATGTTGAGCAAAGCGGTCTCCCAGTCTGCGTCGGGTCTCACCAATATATAAAAGGCCACATCGGGAGCACCGGACACAGTATATCACCCCAGTCGACTCACAGGTGAAGTGATGCCTCACTGGAAGGACTGTTTGGGG
Source organism: Mobula hypostoma (assembly GCF_963921235.1). NCBI lineage: Eukaryota > Metazoa > Chordata > Chondrichthyes > Myliobatiformes > Myliobatidae > Mobula > Mobula hypostoma. The sequence continues at coordinate 48,432,507 of NC_086108.1, read as the reverse complement.
CCCTGAATGGTGGTAAGGGAGGAAGTGTAAGGGCATGTGTAGCACTTGTTCCGCTTACACGGATAAGTGCCAGGAGGGAGATCAGTGGGGAGGGATGGGGGGGGACGAATGGACAAGGGAGTTGTGTGGGGAGCGATCCCTGCGGAATGCAGAGAGAGTGGGGGAGGGAAAGATGTGCTTAGTGGTGGGATCCCGTTGGAGGTGGCGGAAGTTACGGAGAATAATATGTTGGACCCGGAGGCTGGTGGGGTGGTAGGTGAGGACCAGGGGAACCCTATTCCTAGTGGGGTGGTGGGAGGATGGAGTGAGAGCAGATGTACGTGAAATGGGGGAGATACGTTTAAGAGCAGAGTTGATAGTGGAGGAAGGGAAGCCCCTTTCTTTAAAAAAGGAAGACATCTCCCTCGTCCTGGAATGAAAAGCCTCATCCTGAGAGCAGATGCGGTGGAGACGGAGGAATTGCGAGAAGGGGATGGCGTTTTTGCAAGAGACAGGTTGAGAAGAGGAATAGTCCAGATAGCTGTGAGAGTCAGTAGGCTTATAGTAGACATCAGTGGATAAGCTGTCTCCAGAGACAGAGACAGAAAGATCTAGAAAGGGGAGGGAGGTGTCGGAAATGGACCAGGTAAACTTGAGGGCAGGGTGAAAGTTGGAGGCGAAGTTAATAAAGTGAACGAGTTCTGTATGCGTGCAGGAAGCAGCGCCAATGCAGTCGTCGATGTAGCGAAGGAAAAGTGGGGGACAGATACCAGAATAGGCACGGAACATAGATTGTTCCACAAACCCAACAAAAAGGCAGGCATAGCTAGGACCCATACGGGTGCCCATAGCTACACCTTTAGTTTGGAGGAAGTGGGAGGAGCCAAAGGAGAAATTTTTAAGAGTAAGAACTAATTCCGCTGGACGGAGCAGAGTGGTGGTAGAGGGGAACTGATTAGGTCTGGAATCCAAAAAGAAGCGTAGAGCTTTGAGACCTCCAAACTAAAGGTGTAGCTATGGGCACCAGTATGGGTCCTAGCTATGCCTGCCTTTTTGTTGGGTTTGTGGAACAATCTATGTTCCGTGCCTATTCTGGTATCTGTCCCCCACTTTTCCTTTGCTACATCGACGACTGCATTGGCGCTGCTTCCTGCACGCATACAGAGCTCGTTCACTTTATTAACTTTGCCTCCAACTTTCACCCTGCCCTCAAGTTTACCTGGTCCATTTCCAACACCTCCCTCCCCTTTCTAGATCTTTCTGTCTCTGTCTCTGGAGACAGCTTATCCACTGATGTCTACTATAAGCCTACTGACTCTCACAGCTATCTGGACTATTCCTCTTCTCACCCTGTCTCTTGCAAAAACGCCATCCCCTTCTCGCAATTCCTCCGTCTCCGCCGCATCTGCTCTCAGGATGAGGCTTTTCATTCTAGGATGAGGGAGATGTCTTCCTTTTTTAAAGAAAGGGGCTTCCCTTCCTCCACTATCAACTCTGCTCTTAAACGTATCTCCCCCATTTCACGTACATCTGCTCTCACTCCATCCTCCCACCACCCCACTAGGAATAGGGTTCCCCTGGTCCTCACCTACCACCCCACCAGCCTCCGGGTCCAACATATTATTCTCCCTAACTTCCGCCACCTCCAACGGGATCCCACCACTAAGCACATCTTTCCCTCCCCCACTCTCTCTGCATTCCGCAGGGATCGCTCCCTACACAACTCCCTTGTCCATTCGTCCCCCCCATCCCTCCCCACTGATCTCCCTCCTGGCACTTATCCGTGTAAGCGGAACAAGTGCTACACATGCCCTTACACTTCCTCCCTTACCACCATTCAGGGCCCCAAACAGTCCTTCCAGGTGAGGCATCACTTCACCTGTGAGTCGACTGGGGTGATATACTGTGTCCGGTGCTCCCGATGTGGCCTTTTATATATTGGTGAGACCCGACGCAGACTGGGAGACCGCTTTGCTCAACATCTACGCTCTGTCCGCCAGAGAAAGCAGGATCTCCCAGTGGCCACACATTTTAATTCCACATCCCATTCCCATTCTGACATGTCTGTCCACGGCCTCCTCTACTGTGGAGATGAAGCCACACTCAGGTTGGAGGAACAACACCTTATATTCTGTCTGGGTAGCCTCCAACCTGATGGCATGAACATCGACTTCTCTAACTTCCGCTAAGGCCCTACCTCCCCCTCGTACCCCATCTGTTACTCATTTTTATGCACACATTCTTTCTCTCACTCTCCTTTTTCTCCCTCTGTCCCTCTGAATATACCTCTTGCCCATCCTCTGGGTCAACCCCCCCCCTGTCTTTCTTCTCGTACCTCCTGTCCCATGATCCTCTCGTATCACCTGTCCAGCTCTTGGCTCCATCCCTCCCCCTCCTGTCTTCTCCTATCATTTTGGATCTCCCCCTCCCCCTCCAACTTTCAAATCCCTTACTCACTCTTCCTTCAGTTAGTCCTGACGTAGGGTCTCGGCCTGAAACGTCAACTGCACCTCTTCCTATAGATGCTGCTTGGCCTGCTGCGTTCACCAGCAACTTTGATGTATGTTGCAGGAAAAGTAGTTAGACTCTTGGCTTTTGCGCACCTTGAATTGTCAGGATGTAGGTTTTGTGAGCCATCCCCTCCACATTTCTTGCCACACAGGTGTAGGAGCCACTGTCAGCAAGCTGTGACCGAGCAATCTGCAGTTTGCTGCCCCCAGAAAGAATGTGCATCTCCAAGGACTCTGCATTTTCTGAAGGAAAAAAAAACACAATAGAAAGTTATTTTACTGGTACTCTTGTCAGAAGCCATTGTCCATTTTAGGGTTAAATGATAATAGAAAGATGAAAATTCAAACAATTTGCATTCATTTAAAATCAGTTGATTCTGATTAAAGAGTTGGAAGAGGAGTAAATGCCTCCTCATTTGTTAGTCTTTAATAAGGACAGGAGAGGTACGTTGCATCCGGAGTTTCTCCGGTTAGTGGATGATTTCCCTCCATTCCTCTCTGACGTAGTGAGAAGCCGTGTACGAGGCAAGTTACAGCAGTGGTCTTTAATAAAAATATGAATTTAGCTTATTGATGATTGAACTGCTGAATCACTTACCAGTTGAATCCAGCTTAGATGATTGTACATTGTGAAGAATACCTTAACTTTCAGAAAGTGTTGCTGTTGTAAATATGAAAGCTATCCATACAAGATCAACCAAGAAGTAATTAAAAAACCATATAAAGGGTAGAATTAGTTCAAAATGAAAAGTAATTAAGAATTTCATTCTGAACATTTTATGTTACAGCATGTAAAACTTTATAAAATGTCAGTAATATGAATGCCTATTGCTACTCAAACCAATTAAAGATCGATTTATTCTACAAAATGTATTTTTAAAGTAATTGATGTGTTGTTACTTTATCAGCATTTTGTTTTTCAGTGAACAAATAAAACTGGAAAATTCTGGAAGTACTTGGCTGGGTAGGCAGCAGCGGTGGAGAGGGCTAATGAGAGAGTGCAGCAAAGGTTCACCAGACTGATTCCTGAGGAACTGCTGTATGAGGAGATGTTTTGTCATGAACAGGAATGTGGTATTGAAGTAGATGATCAAATTGAATGGCATAGAAGGTTGGAGGAACTAGGTAGCCTACTCCTGCATTCAGAGTCACAATTAAGTAGCCCAAGCAATTCCCATTTCTTTTCCCTTTTGGAGGAGTGGAGTGACTTACTGATTGCTGTGGTCAACCATAAATGTGAAATCACTAAGAGATGATCGATATTACAGGTTAATAACGGTGGTATATTCATCATGAAGTTACTCTCAATACAAATTTTTATTCCAATGTGCGAGAAATAGAACAAAATTCTGTTTGATTGAAGTTCATCAAGGGCACATCTTTATTCCGTCTTTGAGAAGAGTTAAAGCGGATTGGCAACTCTTCAGTTGGTCTGGCTATCTCCAGGAACACTTGACAGATCTCCCAGACGGTGCTGCCAGCATTGCAAGAGAAACTTACCTGTGGTTTGTGGCAAACAATTTCCTTTCTCCTGTCTGCGCACTGTACTCCAATTCTTGGAGCCACTCACACTGGGAATTCAATTATAGGGACTGCAGTTCACGTTTGTAAGGAATTCAGCTCCAATAAGGCAAGTTAAAATAACATTTGCAAACTGCAGGCAAGTGCAGCTGTCACACAATAAGATGTCATGTGCTTAAGGTACCACCATATCCCAAGGAAACAGAAGGTTGTCAAAACCAATAGAAAGACCCCTTCCAACATAATTTGTTTCAGGTAACTTTAAAATTAGTCAGAAGATCTTTATGGATTCAGCACCATTACCTGAATTCTAACAAAAGGTCCTTGACCTGAAGCATTAATTCGCTTTCTACCTCCACCTATACTGCCTGACCTGCCAAGAATTTGCAGCAATTCTGCTTTTGTTGTAATAGTGCAGCAACTGAATCCTTTAAGTCAAAATTAAAAACTGTGTTCAAATGTACTTTGTTTCCTATATTGTATAGTATTACTGTGCCAAAAGAAACAATCTTACACGCTTTAGCACTGATTTACACAAAAGCTATTTTAACCATTCCAAAAGAAAGTAAAATCAGTGGTATGCTGACATTCACTGGGTCTACTGGAAGTACAGTACTCTGCAAAAGTCTTAGGCACATACATACATATATGAGAGAGAGAGAGGGGGAGAGAGAGTGGGGGAGAGAGAGAGGGGGGAGACAGAGAGGAGGAGAGAGAGAGGGAGAGAGAGAGAGGGAGAGAGAGGGGGAGAGAGTGGGGAGAGAGTGGGGGAGAGGGGGAGAGGGGGGAGAGAGAGGGGGAGAGAGGGGGAGAGAGGGGAGAGGGGGGAGAGAGGGGGAGAGAGGGGAGAGGGGGAGAGGGGGAGGGGGGAGAGGGGGGAGAGGGGGAGAGAGGGGGAGAGTGAGGGGGAGAGAGAGAGGGGAGAGAGAGAGGGAGAGAGAGGGGGGAGAGAGAGAGGGAAGAGAGAGGGAAGAGAGGGGGAGAGAGAGAGAGAGGGGGGAGAGAGAGGGGGAGAGAGAGAGGGGAGAGAGAGGGGGAGAGAGGGGAGAGGGGAGAGAGAGAGAGGGGGAGAGAGAGAGGGGTGAGAGAGGGGGAGAGAGAGGGGGAGAGGGGGGAGAGAGAGGGGGGGAGAGAGAGAGAGGGGGAGAGTGAGGGGGTGGGAGAGAGAGACAGAGAGAGAAAGAGGGAGCTGGGTTGCCTAAGACTTTTGCACAGTACCGTATTACCTTTATGCACTGCCCTGTACTGCTGCTGCATGAGAAAACGTATCTCATGACATGTGTGACTGATTCTGATATGGGTCTCTACGGCGCATTGAGAGTGGGAAGGGGGCAGGGAGAGGACAATAATGTTTGGGAAAAGGGGAAGGGAGAGGGGAGGAAGCGTGAAGCACCAGAGGGACATCCTGTAATGATCAATAAACCCAATTGTTTGGAATCAAATTACCTTGGCCTGGTGTCTCAGGGCTGGGTGTGTCTGCACCCATGCCAGACCCTGCCCTGGCACTTCGTCTCTGCCAACTGTCCCACACCCCTCCTGCGGCACTTCACCCTCGTCATTCCCAACATCCCTTACTTACACCAGATTTACAAACTCGCTCTCCACCCTACGTTGACAAATACAGTACTGTGCAAAAGTCTTAGGCACCCTAGCTATATACAGTATATGTGCCTAAGACATCTACGCAGAAATGTATGAGGGGTGATTGATAAGTTCGTGGCCTAAGGTAGAAAGAGTCAATTTTAGAAAACCTAGCACATTTATTTTTCAACATAGTCCCCTCCTACATTTACACACTTAGTCCAGCAGTCGTGGAGCATACGGATCCCTTCTTTGTAGAAGTTGGTGTCTTGGACCTCCAATAGATGGTCCACAGCAGGGGTGATTGATAAGTTTGTGGCGTAAGGTAGAAGGAGATGATTTATACAGCTCTCGTTACATGCACGTGCAGTTCAACTCTTTGAGTGATTATGCAGAAGGTCTGAAGTTAATAACAGCTCCTTCTACGTTAGGCCACAAACTTATCAATCACCCCTGCTGTGGAGCTCTTTCTGGAGGTCCAAGACGCCGACTTCTATAAAAAAGGGATCCGTATGCTCCACGATCACTGGACTAAGTGTGTAAATGTAGGAGGGGACTATGTTGAAAAATAAAAATATGTTAGGTTTTCTAAAATTGCCTCCTTCTACCTCAGGCCACGAATTTATCAATCACCCCTCGTAAGTAAACAGAGAGAACAATAGCTGGGAATAAAAACAATTCTTTTCCTCAAAATAATGCTGAATTTATGCTATTATTTCAATTTAACCACCAGGGGGCAATATCTGACTATCTTAATACAAGCAAAAGTATGAGTTCTATATTTAGTGCCACAGTATCTTACCAATGGTCATCCCATTCTTCTGCCAAGTTAATATCGGTGGAGGAATGCCAGTTGCATCGCAGGCAAAAGTGACGGGATTGCTAATAACCTCATTGACTGTTTCCTCTGCCAGGCCTTCAATTCTGGGTGGGACTGCATGAGAAATAGAACAGTTGTGAATGATGTAGAATTATATTGTTTTTTCACTGGCAAATACTGAGTATAACAAAGCTGCACTGAAAACTGACCAAGAATTGCAAGCCTATTAATGTGCCTTGAGCCTCACCTTTTGCACGTTCAGAGATACTTATGATTGAAGTTCTTGCCGTGATACAGTTTGACATTAAACTACGTTGGGGAAAGATCAATCATCTACTCTTGAAAGTGGCAAAAACATACATTATAATAAATGTGTACACAAAGACATGCATTCACACAAAGTTATGAGCTGGATTAATTTCACCCAGTTTAATCTGGAGGGGTGAAATCAACTCCTGCGATGGTTGGGAGCAGCTAATTTCAGACAGTACTGAATTACATGGCACATTGGGTAAAGTTAGAGAGACATCTGGCCACCACAGGTATGGTTCTTTAAAAAGAAAGCAACACCTGCTTTAATGGGAATAGAAGCACCACACAGTGTATAATTTTATGCTCTGATGACATTCCTTAGCAGTATTTAATATCTTCAAAATGCTGAGAAAAGAATGCCAGTGTCAATGATGTTCTTCAAATGTACCACATGAATGTGCAGTATCAGGTGCGCTCATCTGGGGAAACAATAATGACAATAAACACAAGAGATTCTGGAGATGCTGGAAATCAGAATCAGATTTAATATCACCAGCTTATGTCGTGAAATTTGTTAACCTTACAGCAGCAGTACAATGAAATACAAGGTAAATAAATATGAAGTTACATTAAGTGTGTGTGTATATATGTATGTATATCTATTAAATAGTTAAATTAAAACAAGTAGAGCAAAATAACAGAAATAAAAATGTAGTGAGGTAGTGTCGCAGGGTTCAATGTCCTTTAGAAAGCAGATGGCAGAGGGGAAGAAGCTGTTCCTGAATCACTGACTGTGCGCCTTCAGGCTTCTGTACCTCCTACCTGATGGTAATAGTGTGAAGAGGGCATGCCCTGGGTGGTGGCAATCCTTAATGATAGACAGTGCTCCTTGAAGATGTCTTAGATACTACAGAGGCTGGTAGCCATGAGAGAACTGACTAATTTTACAAGTCTCTGCAATTTACTTCGATCTTGTGTGGTAAACCCCCTACTACCCCACACTAGATGATGATGCAGCCAGTCAGAATGCTCTCCACAGTACATTTGTAGAAGCAGTACAATCAAATACATTTGTGGCAATCTAGAGAGCAACACACACAAAATGCTGGAGGAATTCAGCAGTTCAGGCAGCATCTATGAAAATAAATAAACAGTCGACGTTTCAGGGCAAGACCTTTCTTCAGTTCTGGAAAGGAAGGAGGAAGACACTGGAATAAGTAGATGGGGGAGGGGAAGGAGGACTAGCGTGAAGGTGAAAGGTGAAACCAGATGGTTGGGAAGGTTGAAGGGCTGGTGAACTAGGAATCTGATAGGAGAGGAGAGTGGACTGTGGGAGAAAGGGAAGGAAGAGGGGCACTTGGGGGAGGTGAGAGACAAAGGAGGAGAACAGGTACAAGGCCAGAGTGGAGAATAGAAGAGGGAAGGAGAGGGAAAAGCAAAACAAACAAAAAATGACAATAATAATTCTGCTTCTGCAAATAGCTGTGAAGTAACAATTTTCCATATCCCTGATTCTGGCACTGAGCTCCTTCTGTCACCATTTGAAGTGCCAGGGAAGAAGTCAAAAAGTTGGGTCTTGAATTTTTGCAATTGTTCCTAATAATTTTCTAACTTAGGTTTCTTCTAAGCACCTCACATGCACAGAGATACCCTCAGGGCATGGAGAATGTGGATGTTGAAGGAGAGAGGACTCACATGTTGGCATTGGTCCTAACAAAACACATGTTCCTGAGCCAGAGGGTTGCTCATTCAAGACGGCTGAGCATTTATTTTGTGGTGTTGAGCTCAGAAGTTGAAGTAATCCTCCAGAAGCTGAGTTTACTACCGCAGGATAAAAGTGCAGTGCAGTACTGCGGAAGTCTTGTACTGTTGGAGGTACAGGTATTCCCAGATTTACAAACATTTTCACTTTAATGTCACAAACTCTCTGGGGCACGTGATTATGATTTTTTTTGCAATAAAGAATAGTGTGTCACCCTCTTTTCAGAGAAGCACTCAATATAGAAGAACTCTTCAGCAATTTCCCCCAGTCTTTGGAGTTATGAATTTTTTCTTTATGAAGAGATTTCCAGAAGCGCACTTGTGCAATTTCATGAATGTGTACCCTCAACTCAAACAAACCAATGCGGCTACTGGCAACCTAGCATGGGGTGGTTGTTATCCTTGTACGATGCGCCCTCTGATCAATCCAATAATAATGTTCCAAAACGTCGAAGAACTGTAGTCTGCCTTTTATTAGCAACTAGCAAAATATACAATCTTGAAGCAATGCGATTAAACCATCAACAAAAGATATGTCACCCGATGGGCCCCAGAATAAAGCACAAATACGCAACTTATTCCCTTTGCTTTTACCACGCCACCACACATGTGACTTGTTGTCATAATAAATGTGCAACACAGAATACAATGCAGGTAGAAGAGAGATGCATGGATCCTACTGAATAGCTGTGCTATCTTTTGCATGAGGTGAAATACCGGCCAGGTCTCCTGCTCCAATGAATGTAAAAATATGCAGAATTTTCCCAAGTGCAGATAGTTTCCATGGTGGTTTGGAGCAAGACAAATTTAAGCATTGCCTAAAGAGAAGTACAGATTATTGAACCACATGTCTCCCCAGTTTGCATAATCCGGCCACATGCATATTAGTTTTCACTTTGTCCTATATAATAATTTCAGAACTTTTGTCTCCTCCACGGGATGACCAAGATCATGAAAGGCTTTAAACAAATCATTTCTTAGCCTGATACTCGAGTGCCATGCAGGAAACGATTTGTACATTATAGAACTCCATTTAGTATAATATGAAGTGTGCTCCACTGTTGGAAGTACTGCTCTTGGAACAGGATATTAAATTATCTTTAGTTTGCCTTTTGACTTCACCTTGTGGGATCTTGTGCCTAAGAGACCAACTTCAATGTTTGAACGACACTTCAAAGGATTTGGTTGTTTATGAGGTAGTCTAGCCTGTCCAATATGTTCCTTTTTTTTTAGTGGAAGTGGACTTTTGAAGCCAGGAGGAAGGTCATATGGTTGGTTTATTTAGGGAAGGAAGAGATTTTGATGAAGGAGTGGAAATTCAAACATAAAGGAATGAAGTGGGTGTGGGCACACACTCTGCAGCTGTCTGGATAGTTTGTAGCTTAAGGGAGAAAATGGGAGGTGACACCTCAGTGATAAGGAAACCTACAGCTGTGCAAATATACTCCAAATAAATAACTCTTATTTGCATCCAAGTTGTTATAATTAACACATAAGATGTCAAGATGCTGAAATACATCCTAGGATGCACTGGGACACATCATCAGTGATGTAACCTGGGGTCATTGGGTGTTAACGGTCTTTCAACATCAGACATTCTCACAAGGATGTCTTGCACCCCACATTTTCTGCATGCAGTAATTTCAGATTTCGTGTTTCTTGTCCAATATACACCTTCTCCTGACGTAACAAAAGCAAAAATAAGTGGCAGATGCTGCAAACCTGACATAAAAGCTGAATGACAGAAAAAAAAATCAGGTTAGGTAGCATTTTTGGAGAGAGGAACTAAGTGAGGGTCAACAATTTCCCATCAGAACTGAATGCCTGAAGGAAGGTCATTAACATAAAATTATCAGCTGTTTCCTTCTTTACAGATTTTTCCTGACCTACTGAATCTTTACAAAGCTCTTGTTATTCACTGGCCCTTGCCATCCTCTTTCAGCAAACACTGTGCACCCCCTGCCCCCCCCCCGTTCATCTTAACATTGACCTTTTCCTTTCTCCTATCTCCTCTCTATCTGTCTCCCTCTTTCATGTTTTATTTTGGATTTTTCCTAGTTCTGAATTTTCCCAGTTATTCTCCCTCCACAAATGTTGCCTGACCTGCTGAGTATCTTTCATATTAAACAGGAAACAATGTTGGATTTTGATTAGATGTATACTCCACGTCGACATAAACTATACATCTTCAAAACAAACTTACCATGTACATTGAGGTGGAAATTCTTATTCACTTGCCCAGCAATGTTTGTGGCTTTACAGACATATTGGCCTGTGTCTGAAACCTAAGAAAATAAAAGAAAGATAGAAATTTTCAAAAGAAAAAATTGAAAATAGTTTAGTATTTTGGGGATTAATAACTCACATAAATTAGTCTCAAAGAGGGCTCTGTGGCTATTCAAATGGATAACAATTTAATGCTACAGAATACAAATTTAGTTATACATTATGGAAGACATAAAGACATGCTCTTCAAACCGGCTTTCCAGCTGTGCTATTATTCCAGTAATGTAAGTTTCATGCTTTGAAGTTGATCTCCATATATTTTGGTAAATCTGAAAGAACAAATTTAACTGTATTTTTCTTTAAAGAAGGATTGCAACTGAGAATGTATTAAAATGTTACAAAATGCAAAATATTTGGGATTAAAAAGATCTAATTAGTGAAAAGAAGATGTATAATGGATATCAGAAACAGCGTCTGCAATACGGAGGTTGATTACTAACACAGCTCTAGATTTTACATGTTGAATCCCTGCCTTGAGGACAGTTGGTATAAAGATTGTGCCTGTTTTCACTTGAATATGTCTTGCAAAACTCACAGACTGAATTGACCACCTGTCAACAATTGCTTTAACCACTTTCCTACATTTTTTCCCCCCACTATGGAATTTCCACCCTCATTTCCTTGACTCATAGAAGGTAGCTATTGGTTTTCCATGACTGCCAAGTTCAAATTTCATACATAAAAATCTAATCATGGAGCAATCAAATGTCTAAAATTCCTTTCAATAAAACCCAGGAAAATGCCTGATTTCTTTTGGAATGCTAATGAAATTACTGGAATGCATGATTTTAAATATATAACCTCTGCACATCTAGCTTCAGTATTGGCTTTTAAACACGGCAGTTAAAAGCCACCACTGAGAAAGCCTGTCAGGACATGTAGAGGAGGCTTGATCCAAATGCAGAGCAGCAGAGATGAATTAGCGGGATGTGGTAACTGTAATAATAAACCACAAAATAACATGAAAGGCCACAAAACAAGAGAGTAAAGACACTTAACACAGCAAGGTAACAAGGTAACTGAAGCCTAGGAGCTGAGGCTAGCTGGCTTGATGAGTGAACTGTGGCTGAGAATTGGGTTTAAATAGATTGTAGGTGATCAGCAATCGACGCCTGTTAGCTGGGTGTAGACTGTAAAGGCCTGATAGATTCTGGGAACGAAAGAACTTCAAAATGATTTTAAAAGCTGATCCTTAAGCACTAAATTATTGTAGATCATAGTGGAAACCGATATAACATTTTAAAATTGCAGTAACTATATCACTCTGTAGTTACTGATCATGTATAGGAAAAGCTTAAATGCGCCTGGAACTTCTGACAAGAAAGTATGATGGGTAGTAATCGAAAAGAAAGCAAACAATAATAACCAATGAACTTTGGACAACTAAACAGTATATCCTATTTTCTATTAGGTGTCCTTTTCATGGTTGATTACAAAGTGACGATGAAAAATAAGCTATTCATTAATAAAAGGCACAATTCAACAATCACAGCCCACTTTCTGATGAGCATCCTCTGTGCAATCCAGAACAGAATAAAAATTTTAAGAAAAAAGCTGTTTTCTAATCACTTTGGTATGTAGCATCTCCAGAGGTGGCAAGCATATGGCATGCACGCTAAAGGTGGCACATGCAAAAGCTTTGTAAGCACACGGCATGCAGTGTTGCCTTTTGATTCTTTAAGCCACACTCATAATAAAGATACATAATGATTATCTTTACTGCCAAAGAAGCAGCAAATGATTTCTCACAACCCAAGAGCAGTGAAGTGTTTTCACAGGAACTGTCTTGCGCTGGCTTTACACCAACTAGACAGCTGTGAGAATATGTGATGTTATTTTGAAATCCTCACAGGACTGGGTGTACACAACAGTATTTGAATAGTAAATGGTTGGGCCAGTTGACATGGGTTTTGCTCTGCTTACATTTTTTCTTCTGTTGTTTGTGAGTGAACAACGGATATCCAATGATAGTAATGGTAAAGAGTGTATGTAGCTTAGTGCCTCCATGAATAAATAACTTTTTCAATAAACATTTTACTTTATAAGTAAAACTGTTATTTAAGTTAATTGGTGAGATATTTTGAAATTGTTAACCCTTTTCAGATTGTTCAGCAAACTAACAAAAATATTCAAATGACGGGAGAAGCAGCAAAGATTTTCGAGCGTGTAATCAAAAAGGGTAATAAAGATAATGCATCTTACGATCCTACACAGTGGGTGTGCAGGACTTCCTCATGAGAAATGGCATTACGAAACTCTTCATAAATGGCTTTATGATAAAAGTGAACAAAAACAAAAAAAGAACACATTTCCCAAGAAATCAGCAACAACAAAAAAAATGCAGTCAAATATTTTGATGACATTTAATTCACGTAGTTCAAACTTAGTTGCTCTTAATTTTAAAGTCTCAAGTTTATTGCTTAACGTGGAAAATCACTGAATGGACAGTATATTATAGAATCATGGCTAGAGTGTGCTCCTTTCCTTTTTGAAAGCTTTCCACCAAAAAAAAATCAGTGCATTAAGGTTTTGCCATTGAGCAGCAACAGAATAAAAGAATATTAATGACGGGAACAAACATAGCGGAAAAACTAACAAGAGATATCGGCTTATTTAAATGTCTTTCCATTTGCCTTGAGAACACTAATTCATCAGCTAGGCTAGCTATTATTGCTTGATTTTGTAAGGGACAATGAAATATGCAAATTACTGATTAACCCAATACCATTACCTGAACACACCCCAGGGATTGAAATATGTAAGGCAGTAGCAAAATAATGGTCTGGTCGACAAGTTAACCTTTCAACAACAGTTTCCATGACAACTGACGGTGTACCCAGCATGACTGGAAATGAGGCAGGTGCTATCAATCTATTTGCAAAATTTGTTGGACATCTACTGGTAGGCTTGCATAGTATAGTGCACGAAGAGGCTTTGTCTGCAAAAGCTGACCTGAGGGAAACTTGAAGAAGTGATGAAAATTGTAACCAAGGTAATTATTTTTATTATCGGACATGCTTTGAAATAAAGACAATTTCAGAATTTACTGAGTGAAGTGAATGCAGTTATACAAGACTACTTGTGTACAACAATGTTTGATGGCTTAATAGATTTTCTATTTTTAGAAGTAACCTTTATGATTCTTCATTTAAATTTGAACAGATTTGGGGACCTTTTATTCGATATTTTCATTTAATGTAATATTTACCCTTCTTGTTTTTTTTTCACTGTTTTTAATGGAGGTCGGGATTGAGGACGTGATTTTAAGTTTAACTCTGTTTGGTTTCAAGTTAGCCCATTGCTTTGCCTTGCTTTTAGTTAGCTGCACGGTGGGTTTTTTTGGGGGTTTTTTTTTCTTTTTTTTCCATTGATATATATAAAATTTAGTATACTATTATGTTATCTTGGTTTCTTATGCTTAAATTACATTGTTTGTAGTATTTTCTTTTTGGTATTGATATCTTTTGGAATTTTATTATACTTTAACATTGTATTAATGTTTATATGGCTTACCTTTTTTGTATACTTACTCAATAAAAAGATTTAAAAAGAAAAAGAAAGATTTTCTATCCTTAAACAAATTGCTGAGTGTTTGAATGAAATTTGCCTGTTTCTGAGCAATGAAAATTTTCGTGTAAAGAATTTATGTTGTGTGGATTCATGTATTTTTTTGCAGATTTCTCCTCACATTTAAATGACTTGAAAACCAAAACACAAAGGATCTGACAAGACACTTGTTTTGTTTGATAATATGAGAACCTTTGAAATCAGACTGGAAGCATTTAAACGTGATGACATGTTTAAATATTTCCCAATCCTTAAAAAAAACCACAAGACAGATATCAAAATTCCTGAAATGCTAGAGCCTTCCAATGCGAATTTTGAGTATCATCCATCCAACTACTAAATAATTTTCTTTAAAATTCACAAAATTAAGATCGTTTGAAGAAACTGCACATTTTATGAAGTATGAAGATAGTGTAACATTAGACAAACTGAATTTGGAAATGTTGCAGGGTATTTATTTGGTTAATTTTGAAATGCATTTGATTGATTTACAAAGCAGTTCAATTTGGAGGCAAACATTTGCTGATTTAAGAGATGAACTAGAAGACATTGAAAGAGATTTGTTTGTGATTTGATCAAAGCAGAAAATCCAGACAATGAGGTTCTGAAACTCTGGAATTCTTGACACTCCTAACTGTCTGAAAATTCTTGCAATGGGAATATTAACTGTATTTTACTGACATACACTATGCGTCATTGTTTTCAGTGATGAACTTGCTCAAGCCTATTATAGGAGTGGACTTATACAAATCAGATATAAAATATTTGTCATTGTAGTGCAGCAACAGAAGTCTCACTGCGTGTGAAGTGTGTTTATTTCCCTTTCCTTGATCTTTTACAGATATGCACAAAAGTTTATGAGTTTACCTTTATGTTTCTTATGTTATATATAACAATACTATTTAGAAATGATATTATTTTTCAATTCTTTTTAAAAGATTAAAATTAATGATATTTGAATATGTTTTCTAAAATGTTTCATTTATTTCAATCTGGGTTTGTTATATTTTTATTAATAGAAAAATAATGAATAAATATAAATAAGCAACAAGACTTGTTCTTTTTCTTTAAAAATCCATAATTATTGTTACTAATTCATTAATCAATGATATTCTCTGCTCAAATTACTATAGCGTGCGAGAGAATTTTTTTAGAAGGCTATCGCCAGTTTGGGCACACAGTCTCAAAAAGGCTTACCACCCCGGTCTAGAAAATAGGCTGGCATTCCAGACTGACCCACCAGGAATATTATCAGAAGATTGAGAAAAAAATTTGTTCAAGGGCTGGATTTGTATTTTTGGAAGCAGATGGATATTGTGTTTCATCTTTTACACGTGGCTATATTCCTAACCTGTGCATTTTGGATGAAAAGTCAAACAAATTAACAGGGTAATTGCATTTCTATCCTTGTTACCATTTACTCCCCCCCCCACCCCAATCAATGCTGTTGAATTAAGTGAGCCGTTTGCTCTCTGCTGCTGATTGTGGTTTCTTGATCAGGGTTCGATCAGTGATGGATAACATGGGTTTATCATAGAAATAGAGCAAAATGTGCTTCATGGCCTTGGTGGGCTGAAGGGCTTGTTTTGGTGCTATATGACTAGATAGTACTCTATCTTTATTGGTTTTATTGCAATTTTTTATAATGTCTATAACTTGTTTACTATCAAATTAAAAATTAAATGTTACCTAGCTATAATTAGGGATCTACTTGGTGGTGGGATGTGATATTGTTGCAAAAGGAGAGTTTAGACTGTGAGATCTAGAAGCACGTTCCACTCTTTGAAAGACCTTACCTCAGCATTTGTAATCTCCAGACTTTGGCCATTGGCCAGAGTTCGAATGTTGCTGGACTCAATAACCGGGCGGCTGTTCTTAAACCAGGTGATGATGGGTGGTGGCACTGCATTTGATTCACACTCCAGAATTGCTGTATTCCCAGTGCGGACACTGACTGAGTGAGGGGAATCCCCTGCACCCTTTATAGTTGGTGGAACTATAAGAAAAGAAAAACCTTGAAGATGGCTGAAGGCGATGTTTCTGCAACGCACCTCAAACAAAAGTGGAATATGATCATTTTAACACATGCTGGATGCAGACTACTTTATTAGACCTCCACAAGCAATAAGTAAATAGCAATGACCTGCATTTTTCTACTGAGAACTATTCTGTGGGATACCAGTGGTGATAGATGCTGTAAATACACCAATTTTTGTTTTGCAAAAAGCAAACTGCTGAAGGAACTGATTATTCCAGATGCCAATAATTGCTCACCCCTTCCACCCCCAAATGCTTCTCCAACTGTGGAGTTGTTGCAGTGGTTTGAGTGGCTCCAGGCTGCAGCAGGGACGAAGACAAAGATCAAAAGCAGCAGGAGATCATAAAGCCCCTGCAGCGTGCCAAGACATATTCTAGTCAATGTTTCTCTCTAGTTGTCTCATTTCATGATGACCCTCCGTGCCCAAAATCCTACCAGTCTTAGGCCACGTCCACACTAGACCAGACAAATCCGTAACCGAAGCCTTTTCTCTTCATTTTGACCCTCCGTCCACACTGAAACGGCGTTTTCCTCCCCCAAAAACGAAGCTTTTCTAAAACACTCTCCAGAGTGTTTAAATCTGAAAATGCCGGTTGGGCGTTGTAGTGTACATGGGGTAACCGGCTAGTTTTAAAAACGCTGTCATGACGTGCCGGAACAAATGGTGGGGGCAGCGCAGTATTCCATTGTTTTCTTGAACGCAACCTCCAACACCACAATAGATGTGTAACCGCCTAATGTAACATTGTATAGAAATACAAGATAACACTGATGCAGACATGTTTTATACATTTAACAAGGTGTTTTATTAATGTATTGCTTGTGCAAACATTCAATAGATGCAATTGTCACTTTTGCCCAGTAACTCGTTTTATTGCACATGTTAAACACAGCAAAATAATACACAAAGACATAGCAAAAGGCAAACAAATGAGATAACAGCAAATTTCACTTTTGCCCAGTAACAAGCCTTATTGCATTTAGTTGTAGCTGTCGTCCCTTTCATCGGTGAAGAGACTATGGCTGTAGGAAATGTTTCTGGACAACACGCACCAAGTCTTTCCTTTTAAGTTTTTCTAGTCTGTAACTGGACAAACGCACACCAAGTATACCGTTTCCTCTTTGCTTCTTTTCTGTGTGTCCTGCGCATGCCCAGTAGGAGGAGATTTGCCCAAATATCCGTTTTAATGTGGACAGAGGCATTCTGAAAAACGCCTAGCGTGGATGCCTATCATTTTTATGCGAAACCGGCATTTTCAAAATTATCCGGTCTAGTGTGGACGTAGCCTTA